>NC_069363.1:100113007-100426673 GCF_021730395.1 Mercenaria mercenaria
CTTTTAGTTGTACTTAACGATTATATTTATTATTTATAAAAATATATAGACAAAGCCAGTGAACAGAGAAATGAACAAAACAAACACAGAGAAACCCGCTTTGGAACGGTCAAAGGCAAAGACGTTACCAGAAAGCCACACTTTTTCTCCCTTTATATAACTCCATTACCGGATTTCTTTAAATATCATTTTTCAGTTGTAATACCGTTTTACATTATGCGAGTTAATACTATCACTTTAAGATTTGAGAATGTACTAGAAGTAAAACAGTAAAAATGTGATGTATCACCTTTGCTTTTAGTTTAAAAGACGCCCACAAACAAGGTTGTAATGTTATTAAAACAAACTGTGTTATCTGCTCTTTTTCGCACCGTTATCGCGCCCAGAAAATTGATGACAACTAATATCAAATGTTTATATATAGAAAGCTTTCAGCATAGCTCACGGGAACTCTTGGAAATATAGTGTTTTCGTGTTTCCGCGGACGTTATCGCAAAGAAACGATTTTCTATCAACAATTCAGCGCCGTTTAGCGGCAGCATCTGAATTCAAATCAGTTCCAGCGACATCATAAATTATTACTGAGAATACATAACTACTGCCTGTCGCACCGCATCAATCTAAAGATATGTAGATTCTTGTTGTGGTCACTCCGACTAAAATAGTTAGATAAAGCTGTGTCAGACATTGGACTATGTTACATTAACGCTTTATGTGGCGGCTAGATGAAGGCGCTTCATGGCTATTGAACTGTACGTTACGTTACGACAGAACGTTAGGCAGAATAGAAATATATAACAGTTCTTTAGACCGAATAAAACTATCGAAAATACTGGTTGACATGTTTTGGTGTCATATTCTCAGATCGATAACAAATAGACAGTATCAATGTAACACAACGGGTCTTCCTACACAATCAAAGCATGAAATATGACTGCATCAGCCAATTCATTTACTCAATCAAATTCTTGGTTTCTTTCAGAGTAGAGAATTAATTTGATTTATTGGCTTGATACATTTTGGCGCTTAATACAAAATAAAAATCTTAAACATGTCTAACTTATATATCACATGAATAAACACTATCGGTTTACTCATTTTAACAGTTTATGGTTTCCTGGAGTTTTCCTGTCTTGTTGAACTGCATTATGGTAAAGACCAGATAATGGACAGATTCATTTTATTACTCTGTTATTTCCCTATAAAAGTCAGAAGCTGAGAACAACGGTATTTGTGAACCATTTTATTGATAATTCATTTACATATGTTTGGCGTCGAATTTAATTTTGCGCTCACGAACACAACGGCCAAACATAGCCAAACTTAAACTACCACCAAAAGAATTACGTATACATTAATCAAAATTAAGAACTGCAGACGACGATTGAACTCTACAAACATAGGACACTAGAAAAAGACGCTACCAAAAAAAAAAAAAAAAAAAAAAAAAAAAAAAAAAAAAAAAGATCAGACTAAAAATGTAACTTAGTATATGCTCTTATTCTGTGTCTGTAATAGAAGCTTTTTTCCTACAAAACAAGATGATCCTTTAATATGCGAACAAACAATCTATAGAGGTAAAAATGTTACTTGGTACGTTGAATATATCGTCTCCAATCCAATTCAGGCCACAGGGAAATTCGTTTGTCATATGGAATTGCACAACCATCTAGGAATTCGTGCTTTACAATTCTTGAAACATATACCTTTCTTAGAAATGATAGTGTATAAATTATACAGTTTTAATTTTATATCTTAAAATAGCAGTTTACTGCGATTAAATGTCTGTTTTAAAGTGGTTATATTACTGTTGAGTGGAAATACTGTAAGATTTGTGCCTTGCGGCTTTCATTCACAGTTGTCGTTGTTCGAATAGATCACAATAATTATAATAATAGTCACCATTATGAACATCATAATTACCATCATAAACGTCTCCTCCTCTCCTCCTCCTCCCTGTCAGGAAGAAACGTTATGGTATTTGACCATGTGCTAGTTATTTGGTGAAATTCGTGCAATGATGCGTGAAGACTCAACATTAATCGGAAACAGAGCAACGCGTATTTACGTTTCCGTCTCTGTACCACCATCTAATCATAATAAGATTGGATTATGTTATATAAATGTGAGGTTGTAATTAATTAGGATTTCATTGACTTTATTGGGTTGAATGTCGTTCCATGAATTTTATTTTTATGAGTATCACAAAAAAAGTTTGCTGGTATAAAACTTGGTAAATCTGATTTAGTGATGTTTTGGCGTTTTACTGTACACGAGATGTTCGATAAAGTTATCGATAGCACAGAAGAAAACGATCATTTTTAGATGTAGAAGGTCGTATACAAAATCGTGTTGAATTATTACAGCTGTGATTAAAAACAGACATGGAGCGCCTGTGATAAATTACAGACTACGGTATATACCGTATTCAAGTAACTTGAAGAATAAGTATCTTTATTGTATATATTTTGTGACCATGGTAATTCTAACTCTAACTTTTAATCAGTAGTGCGGACATATAATAATTTGCGTATTTTTGCCGTGCGCTGCAATTGATAATCACTTCCGGAAATGCGCAAAACACCGCTCCTGGTCTGAAATGAGCAACATCGAAATATTACGCTATCGCAACAACGTAATAGACTTGTTCTTCCTTGTTACATTTATTGTGTTAATTGATTAATATTCTTTACGGATAGTGTAAAGTATCCTGGTGTGTTTTGTCCCCTAGAGTCTCTGGCACTTGAATTGCTTTTAAACAAATGTATCGGCAAACTCCTGGAATTAGTTTTCCTCCAGTTTAATTAAAATCAACAGTCTTTCGAAAAATCATTAAGCCATAATTAGTTGCAGTTTAAAAAGCTTCTAAGCTGAGGAAAACTCTACACACGTATTAAAGATACTTTTTCAGCCTAACGCCTTCTGTCTAAACACTCAAGCGAAGAAATGTGTTTCCTACAGGCTTCCGAACTACAATTGCCTAAATGTCTCAGGGGTCCTTATAGACGAGTCGTAATTTTAGAATGAAGTGTTTCTTTAATCGATTATCCGATTAAAATGTATTTACTCAACGGCGAACCAAAGCAATACTATATCATACGCTGAATACACTATTTTTAAGTTGTTTATATGTATAATTTTGATTTTTTTTTAAGTACAGCCACGCCTCTTAATAAACAAATCATTAAATAAGACAATATACTCCGATTTTATGAGCTTCAGAATTGGAAGTATAAAAACAGAAACTCTGTATATATTTCTTTTAATCCTCCATAACATGAAGAGATGAATAAGGTACATAATGTGTATATGCAAATCACAGGCATTACAATGAAACATGATAATATATACCTTATAAACAATATTCACAATGAGTATGAGTAATGAGACAAGATTAAATATAACTTACAAACAATATTCACAATAATCTGAGCAATGAATCATGACAATATTTAACTCACAAAGGAAGAGTACATGTACTTACAATGAATATAAACACTGAAATGTTAACGAAGCTTTAGCTTCAAGTTAATAAAAAGACATTTTAGGAAATAGTTATAATCCAAAATATCAATTTATTTGACACAGGTCTCTGGTCATTTTCTTTAATCGTAACAACAACAACATAATACTAGTACTGCTAGTAGTAAAATATAGATAATCTTCAAAAGATGTAAAAGTAGAACATCTGACAGAACAACGAAACAAACGCCAGCCAATAAAGACCTGTAATAGCAAACAAGAAACTTAATATAATAAATTATAGATAAAATTACCTACTTCCTATGTGATATGTGATTTGTGCATAATTACAAAAATTTATTCAGGCCTGATTAAAGATTTCAATGAAGCTCAAAAGACATTGAAAAGAAACACATAGGCCAAACGTGACAGCATCGCAATATGCGATGCCTCAGGTGGACCAAACAACCTTTGCCATACTCTTTAGGTAAAACAAACATATTTACCAAAAGGCAAAACAGATGCAATACATTCTTGCTTACATAATTATGCCTACACTTCTTATTTTGTACTCGTATTTTCAAACCTGCCCATAGATCAGCCGTTACTGTCAGATATAACAATCGAGCAATATGTACACACAAACATTGTTTGGGACTGTATCAGCTATGCAAACGGAGCTGCCATTATATACGAACTAGCCGGCAATATGGGGCAATTGTTAGGGAATGTGTGTCTATTTGTCATCTTTTCATTAAAGGCATCCGTCCTCGTGCCAAATATTTAGTTAAATCAATTACCGCGAATCAAATGAGAAGATTCCACGGAATACGCCAGCAGCGATAGCTCAAATAACATTATTTTTTCTCCATATCTGTGATATCCCATAATTATTTTCTCATTAAGGCAAGCTGAATTGTGTAGATCATATTGAAATACAATATGATATATCACATAGGCAAACGCATGGGAAAAGTATTGTCATTGCACAAATCAAATCAAGATATTTTTCCCAAAGGCAGAAAAGTTTGCTGTTGTGGAATAAATGTCACGCAATACAGAAAACTATCTAGCACCATCACAGTATTGGCACTTTAGACAGCAATGATAGTGCATAAGTTATACAGTTTCGATTTGATATGGTAATTAAACCCCTGTTTATTGCGATGACATGCCTGTTTAATGTGGCCATATAGCAGTTGACTGCGAATATCTAAGGAGATTAACCAAGAAGTCTTCCAGGTTATGTTTGCTTGGTGTTACCTTCGGTTGCTTTAGCAAGCTTTTTTTGTATTTTTTTAAGCATGTGCCGATAAATTGAACTGTATCAGTACACATCCATATATATCCATATACATCCATCTATATCCGTACATTATACAATTATTGACTCTTGTGCCATTGGATATGATATCATGTTTATGAATAAGTAACAAGTATTTGTTGCAACATTTTTAATGTTTAAAAGTAACAATAAATGTGTGAAAACTTATTAAAGGTTAATTAAATGAAAACATTCATTGCGAATACAGTTTCTTAAGTTTTCACTAAAATATATTATAGTTGATTGTAACCTGAACATTTTGACCAGTTATCATTGGCTGGAGTAACACCTGAAGCTGATTTTCCCAATGTTCATATTGTAACCAGAGCTACATGTCAGTTCAACGTCCATTCTATTTTTTGAAAGTAATGTTTAATGGTGAAAACCCACTAACCATTAAATATATTTTGAAAGATGATGAGCGGTTTCGGCCTATGAAATTCAGGTTATTTTTAGAACATATAATAATTTCATATATAGTAGTACATATCTATATATATATCAGTGCACATTCAGATATATCCGTACACTTCCAGCTATATTCATGCACATCCATACATATCTGTACACATCCATATGCGTGCATAGATATCTAGATATATCCGTACACATCCATACATACACTACACTGCTGTAAATGTTTGTCCATATGCCATAGGTGTCCGTACTTACTGACGCTGTAATACTGGTCATATGTCACTTGGTGACAATATAAAGCTATGTAAACTTTTAATTCATCTTCATTATTCCGAAACCAAAGTACTTTGGTTGGGATGCTGCTGGATGTTGAGAAAGAATAAAATAAATAAAAGATAGAAAATCTTTTCATTACTTTAAATATTATACCAGATATTAGGGAGGGGGGTAGTGGTATAAATCCCAGAAAATTCAAATGACTTCAATGCTGTTCAATGACTCTAGGTTATAAGCAGCGACACAAACCTTAAAGTTATTTATGGATATTTATGACTTAGTCAAGGATCTTAACTCTGGTTCTATTGGATAAAATCCCAAACAAAACCCCAACTGCGTAACTTTGTATCCTGAAAAGCATTCCCATAATGTTAGGTGACTCTATGTCAAACATTTCTTGTGATATCCGCAGGATGTTGCTTTTGGGGTTTGGTTAAGCAATGAATTATTTTTCTTTCATATTATCATCATTATCATCTTCATTATCATCAACAACAATACAGGACATGGTCAGACAGAAGTAAACCCGCTGCAACAAAAGCAATATCACAACTTACAAGGCTTTAGTCTCGTATCTCGGTCGTCTATGTACAAGTTTAGTTATCATAAACAAAGTTCCTGCATTCCATTTACAGAATTAGTTAAGATATTATTGTATAATACAGATGATGCAAAATGTTGAAATAAAAAGTTAAGTATGTTTTGGCCATGTTTTGAGACATATTAGTTATAATGAGTTTTTATTCAATTTATTATTGTATTCTTAGAACATTACCTCTAGTTAAATGCCAAATACAAATGTAATTAGGGAAGCAGAAGCAAATTTGTCTCCAAAAGGATGTTACTCTTTAATTTTTTGCCTATTAAACGCAAATGTTTTTCGAATTCACGACAATCAAGTTTCATAGCTAAACGTAATAGAGTCTATGAACGTAGTAGGTTCTATTTTGAATAAATGTTACGTGTCATATTTAAATAATTTTCGTCCAATAAAGATAATGTTCTCATCAGATATTTATTTAGCAGAATATCGAACAGGCCCTTTAGTCATGATCTAGGGAGAACGCATGTTTTATTTTGATGTTACAACCTCTGGAGAATCCGGAGGAATTGGTTGGAGCCCGAGCCCGTTAGGGCGAAAATGATAATCCTGGGGAATTCTGCAGATGTTGTAACGAAACACAATCATAATTAACGGATTTCTAGCATAAAATATGAAAAAAAACTAAATTAAATGACTATAAATAATAAGCGTTCAATTCACATTGGGCCTTTATTACTTCTCCGTTAAAATTCTCCTAGAAATGACCATAACATCAGTTGTTAACCCTTAACCTGCTGGCGGCAAGTGATTCTGCCTTTGCGACCAGTGCAGACCAAGATCAGCCTGCACATCCGTGCAGTCTGATCATGGTCTGCACTGTTCGCTATTCAGTCAGTAAATTTTTAGTAAACACCCCTTCAAATGATAAATGGCACTGCCCATATTGGAAGATGGACCAGTCCATTATAGAAATTTAGCATGGTAAGGGTTAATAAGCGATTAGCTTTACTCATATTGCTCCGTTGCAAACTCCCAAAGGTTAAAATCTGTTTTAATCAAGAGATTGCAGGATTGAACTGGAAATACGGAATCGATAACAGATACATATAAACAAAGTAAAGAAAATGTATGCACCATACGTACATTTGAAAACTCTCTAAAGTTCTAAACACCTTT
The DNA here is from genome assembly GCF_021730395.1 of Mercenaria mercenaria. Taxonomy (NCBI): domain Eukaryota; kingdom Metazoa; phylum Mollusca; class Bivalvia; order Venerida; family Veneridae; genus Mercenaria; species Mercenaria mercenaria. Next base: position 100,120,207 of record NC_069363.1, read on the forward strand.
AAGTTCAGATGTAAATAAAGGAATCAACTCTGAGTTTATTTGAAGCTTATGAAGAAGTGACTAATGCCAAAACGGCAACTCAGTAGCAGAAGTTTCCTTGGAACTGTCTTTAGTTGCTTGTGATGTTATTGGATTTATATTTTCTGTAGTTTCGCTTAATCTAGAAGAAATATGTAGTAAGGAATGGTACTATTAATTATAATGTAACAAATATTTTTAATGTCATTATTAAATTGAGACTTTTAACTGACGATACAATGCGTTGTTAAATTTAAGGAAATAACATTTGTAAAATGATTGACATATACACTAACAAGACATTTAAATCATTAGTAATTTTGTCTCAGACCTCACGATGACTAACACGGTTCAGAGGAATAAAACAATTAAGATACCCGTTAACGTTACATAGAGTTTATATGCTTATGCAATGGACCATAGGTCCTTGAGCACACATGCAAATATATATATATATACAAAGTAATGTTACAAATGTCAAACATCAGTTGTTGATATATATTCCAAATTCACACATCTATATTAATGTTACAACTGTTACCCAACAGTATACGCATATTAATTCATATGTTATATACAGCGTGAGGTAAATGAAGCTTTAAGATTAATTAAAATAATAACAATTTTGATTTCTTATGTCAAAGGTTTATGAACGATCACAGCTAAATTCTTGTAAGTATTTAATTCAATAAATCTTGATATAAAAGTATCACTAGTTTCCCATTCAGTCAAGATGCGACATATCAAATTCTTGTATCTTGGTTTAAGAGACTTTCAACAACGATATTGTGCAATTTTGATAGACAGTATAAATCATTTCGAAATCTAACCATTGCAAAGAGAAAATTAAACAACAATGAGAATGGCTGATTTGGAAAAGAGTAATATTAGTACATGTACATTTATTTTCGTATCATGTAACACCATTAACAAAGTTTCGTGAGCCTGATATATGCTCATAGTTTTGTGTTTCTTCAAAGATATATTTTGCTTTCTATGTTTCTGTTTTGAAGGTCGATGCTTTTAATTCCGATTTTTCTCATTCTTCTTGGTATGCAGACACAATGTATTTGGACACATTGGATAGCAGACGCATGTATTTGGACACATTGGATAGCAGACGAACATTAGATTAAATGAGCCGCGTCATGAGAAAACCAACATAGCACCTTTGCGACCTTTGCACAGGCTGGTCAGGATCTATGCTGTTCGCTTTCAAAGAATATTGCAATTAGAGAAACTGTTAGCGAACAGCATGGATCATGACCAGACTGTGCAGATGCGCAGGCTGGTCTGGATCCATGCTGGTCGCAAAGGCACTATGTTGGTTTTCTCATGGTGTGGCTCAAATGTTTGCAAAACCCATTAATGCAATGAGATCCTTATCTCTGGAATATTGTAATAGGGAAACTGTAAAGCATTTCAATTTTTAATTAATGTTAATCAATAATTTACTGTGTATCTATTACATATATATGCACGATTGATAAATTATTCACGGCTGAATATTGCACCATGGCCAACATGATGTCAGTATACGGGATGATTTGTAATTAAAATTAATTACTTAATAATACTTTGCATCTTGATATGTACATACACGTTATTTCTTTTCGTGTGAACACGCGCCCGACGAAAGAAATTTTCTAGCACTTATATTCAGCAAGTATTTATAAGCTTGTATTTGTGTCCTAATGTTAAGGCAACAAACGGGTGTTTTCATGAATTTATTCATAACCTACTTATCTTGACAAAACGACTTACTTTTGCTCCAGTGTAATATGATTACTTAGAAAGCCCCTTTTCTACGTTGTTACTTTACAGTTTACTTCGAAATACAGCAAAGACTTTCCAGTGCTTTTACATTAATTCTTAGCACTGTTACAATGCTAATTAGTTTGAAAGCAAGACAGTTCAGTGTCTAGTAAGTGAATACTTAGGACACGGAAGAATACTTAGCTAAATTATAATGAAATGGCTCTCTAATAATTGATACGTCGGTGTAGTTCATAAATCTATGGTCTACTCTAAGTATCAATTTGAAGTGATAGGTGCTGGTCGTTCGCATTATTTTCATTTTTTTTAACAATGACATTCCGGCTCTCTTTACCTCCTCCACCTCCCCTAACGATTTTAAAGCGCCCTAACGTGTGTCAGTAATACTGTCATTCTGTATCAGATATAATTACGTAAATGATATAGTACCAAGGGTCAGACTTTCTGAGCAGAAAACTGCATTTATTAGCGTTTATTTGCAACAAATAACGATCTTAATGTGTTGATCATGATGAAAAATCAATTTTGAGAAAATTGTCTGCAAAGAATTTTGCATTCTAGTATCATCGCAATAGTTTTGGTTAATGTTACTTGTTGAACAGGACATTGTGAAGGGAGAAATAACTTTGATTGAGAAAGCGAAAGCTTTTGTTGAGAATCTCTGTAACAATTGAAATACAATACAAACGTCACCAGCATATTGAATTATACTCCCATATGTGTTTCTTTGTGTTTTCCCTCATAAAATAGCACGCCAGAAACTTGCGCAGATTTTTATTTGTGTCATAAACCGAAAATAGTGCAAGGCCGAGAGGAAAATTGGAAATCAACATCACAAAACTCACCACATGGACCGAAAGTACAGTTAACAATGTTTTGATGTTTCAATTAACGGTCAGATGTTTAGTTAACTGATACAGAAAATATTAAATCGATCGATTAATGAGGAAAATATATCTTGTGAATGATAGCACGAGGGGAACTTCTGCTCTCATATCAAAAAGCTTGTGGAATTCCATCATAGCAAAATTACCCGTGCACTTGTGTCAATACAATAAGTCTCACGGCCAAAGACAATACAGAACTCCAGTGGGCTCTATGAAAAGTCCTTACACTGTGCCTCTTTCCTCATGTAACACATATTTTCTAACAAATTTTTAAAAGAGAGTACAATAGAAATGCCGTGATCAAGACCTTAAAGAAACACTGCAGGCGAGAAAAAACACACTATACAAACCATTTAGAAATTTGCTTGATGAAAAAAAAAAAAAAAAAAAAAAAAAGATAAGATTACATTTCCAAACACGTTAAGAATGAAATGGAATACATTAACATTGTCTGTCTAGAAAATAAAGTAAGAATTTGAGGGAAATAATGGCTCCCTGCATAAGTAAGACATTATCATGCCACGATGAAATTATTGCATTGCAAATATTTAGATTTCAAAAACAAAATTCGAATGAATTTAATGCATTTTATAAAAATCAACAAGAATTAGGGTCAGTACTGGTCATTCCCAGGAAACAGGACTCCGTGTCAATGTTATTCGCCGGGCATTTCAAACATCCAGAAAGAGCTAGGATAAGTAGGTGGGACATTCCTGTGTCTAAAAGAGTTCTCTCTCTCTCAATTCTTTGGACTTTCTCTCACTCTGTCCTTAGCACCTATGAACATATTTTTCGTGGTAGGGTTCTTTATAAATCTGGTATAATATCATGAAAATATAAACTGTCATTTTTGTTGCTTTCAATATATAGAATAACAAATCGTAAGTCATTTTAGAATGTGAGCTGGCACATGGGTGTTTTTGATACTATTCGTCATCGGTGTTTTTGATACTATTCGTCATCACATGTCCATGTCTTAACTTAATCTCAAGATTTGATATCAGTGAATTGTAATATTGAGCTTAGAAACAGCCATTTAGATGCTGGTAACAGGGCTTAAAAATCATACAATCATGGAACATCTGTCATATTGATTATACTGGTATAAAGTTTTAAAAAGTTTATTTGCTTAAAATCAGAAACTACGGATACGAATGGCCGAAGGAATTCAGAAAGAGAGAGAGAGGAAAAACTTTAAAATAAAATATTTTGAAATGTACATCTGTCTATCAAGACAGTAGTCGCCAATCTTCCTCCCCCCCCCCCCGCCCCCACCCACAGCGATAGGGTTGTTTAACTGTTTACAAATGTATTTTTTTTAAATGATATGCAACGATTTTGTCAATCTACAAATAACATTACTGCTTCTAGTATTTGAGTTGTCCGATGTAAGCATGATCTTATCTAATCTTTAATATATCATAAAGGAAGTGTTAAAAGCAAATAAGCATAACAATTAATTCAGGATATTTTTCTGGCACAAAACAATTAGCTGTTGTGGCATTATGGTATAAAACATACTGTTCACCCTCATCGCTTTGTTAGGTCTCCCTGCAGTGTTGCTGGTTTTAATTCTTATGCACGAATTTCACGTAATCACGGATTTTATTTGGTAACAAACAAATCATTCCCTTAGAACAACCAAACTGTGCTCAAGATAAGAAAAATGTTATATGTTATTAGATCTTCATATTCGTTGTAATATAGATGTTTTGTTTTAGCGGCGCCATCCGCACTTCCGTTTCAAAACACATAAAACACTCTTACATGTTAACATTCGTTGTAATATGGGCCATTTATTATGGGGAAACCAGGAAGATTGCCATATGATCATTACAAATAACTGTACCATATGCATTTAATGCGTAATATTACGAAAGATCTAATGCAGTTAATGTACGTGCTATTAATTATTCACCACTGAAAGTGCATCAGAATGCTAATTGTTTATGGCTCATTCAAAATTAATTGTTTGATTACATTAGTCAAAGTCACAGGTTTCTGTTCAATGTCAGCTTTTAAGAACGAAAGCAAACAGTGTCAACACGCGTATGAAATAAGAGTCACGAGTCTTTGTTTGTGTTTTAGAAAAAATACAAAAAAGTAGTACAGGTTGACGTTACCTGCCATAATTTATAATCTTAAGCTTTCAAAAAGTGGCAACATGCTTAATGAAAAGAACATTGCCCTGATTCAGCAAAAGTTTTATTTAAAGCTATTGTAACAAGTAGTCTACTGGCACAAAGACTTTCGAAGAACGCTTACCATGCAAGAAGCCACCATGACCTTATGTACACCAAAAACATATCACAGAAACCTTGGAAATACAAAGACAGGCAAATTCAGTCAGGAACAATTATAACAGAAGACAATATAAGAAAAGTTGCAAGTGATGGTTAACCGCAGGCAGCCATAAAGGCTTCTTCGTCACATTGTGGCATGTGAAGTCGACCTAATGAAAAAAAACTCCAGACAGTCAGGTGTGCAGTGGAAATGCTACATGTGTATCTGCATTACTACTCAAAATTACGCATATTAACGTCTTTGCTGACATCGCAATATAACATTGTTAGCTTCCATTACAAGTCGGCACATGGAACATACATAACGTATAAAATTGTACGGAACAAGAGCAAATTAAATAAAGGAACACCACCATAAAACTTTCATTAAACTTATAAAAGAAAATGGGAACAAAACATATGGGTTTAGTATAAACCTGTTCGAAGATCAAAAATGAATAATTCTTAAACGCCTGCAATTGTTCCTGATGAAATCCATTCATATTTTAAACATTTTCACACATTAAGTTGAATATGCTGCCATTTTTTTAACATATCCATCACAATTTCACAATCACAATCTTCGGCAAAATCTCGTTACATAAATAATTTGTTGTATTGTCCTCAGATTTCACCGTTTGGAGAGTCCTTGGTTTGCTTCGTTCCGTTTACGCACCTTTTACTATACAGGTATAAATGTTGGATATATTACTGTCTCTGATGATAATAATATTTCCGTTTTATTTTCCATCCACAAAAGTTTTAGAATTACAGGGAAATCGACTGAATTGAAAAAGAAATTGTATGGAGTTGTTTTATTAAGTTGTACAAACCACACTATTGAGTCCAAATATTTCTAAAAGTGGTTAAGATGTGTGTCCACGGGAAGCTCTGTCGCACTTCGTATTTCTTCTAGTTTAGATCTATATTTATTTAGATAGTAGGGACTGTGCGTTGAAGGCACTTCTGTGCAAAGAGAAAATGGTCGTTAAAGTTCAGAATGCTTTTCGTGGCTTATTTATTTCCAGTGTTGCCAACAGGTGCGGGGGAACAAATTCCCCTCCACTCTAGTGGCTTTATTTCAAACACAATTTTAAACGCGTACACAATTAGGAAATACTGCAGCTAGAATGGAAATACCGAATCGATAATCCTGTAAAAAATTCACCCCATGGGCAAAATGCAAGTTTTAAAACTCTTTGATGTTATAAACGTATTCAGGTTTTTAGTAGAAACACGTCTCTAATCAAACAAGGAATATCAATTGAAGCGTTTAATGATCTCGATGATATCTTTGTGAATACATATTACTGAACCAACAATTAAAGTGATAGTTTCTACTCTCTCTCCGGGTCTGTTCCAGTAACTGTAATGGTATCCAGGCGTTTTACATTTCATGCAATTTCGCAAGAATACATTGACAATGAATATCAAATCAACATTCGTTTCCATGTCTACAAATTTGTGAATTTCTCACCTTCATAACCCACCGTATCATTACAGTAATGTACAAGTAAAATTTTGATGCAGAGCATCAAATCGCCGGAAAACTGAATTTACAATAAGGTTAAGAGATCACGAAATTTAATGATATACATATATTCCATATCGACAAAATTTATCACGTGATCCGAAACAGGTAAACAGAGAGTTTCCCAGCCAGTGTCTTTATATATACATACCACATGTACACATTGCAAAGATTAACTAGTATTATCTTGAATAAATAACACACACAAAATTATTTAAGTTTCAATTGTTTAAATGAAAGAACACATTTTTTTATTTACCCAGCAATACAGCTGCATTGTCCGTCAAGAACGCTTGGTTCTTTTAGACAATGTATGTGGTAATTCATTTTTCCTCCAACTTCGACAACATTTTGTTTTTAGAAGAAATTTATTGTCTGTTTTACAAACAATTAAACGCATCGTGTACATAACTTTCAATAAAAAAATCTATCCTTTTTCAAAGACCCTGGTTTATTTCCTCTTTCTTTTATGTAATAGGCAATATTTTAGTAGTCCATTTAATTTTTACTCCAATTCAAAGAACTAATAGAGGCAATTTCTGAAATTATGTGTAGAATGTTGTAAAGACTGGGATTATATTAGGATTCTGTGTAGGTTGAGGGTCAAATTGTTTATCTGTTAGCAAGTGATAAGGAAAAGATGAACTGTGGCTATTATCTGACATGGTTGTAGGCATACAGACACTAAATAGAAAAATGGCGCAAAAAAAAAATGGTAGTCGCATAATGGCGGATACAAATAGTCCTCAGTTTTTTTTTTGCTCTGTAGAGCTATTATTTTATTTTATCTTATTTTCTTTGCAATTTTTTTGCTAAATTCACATGACAGATCTATGCTTGACATGTAGGTAGCATTTTCATAATGAAATAACAACATGACAAAATTTTTCATGGAAACTTAGATCATACACCACCAGTATAATTTGGGGTCTCATTTTTTAGCTGATTTTGCAGTTTGTGTGTTCGACTGAAATTAATTTTCTTGCATCAAACATGACCCCTACTTTTCTTTTGATTTTTAGTTAGCACTGACAATATTCTTCAAGAAAATGTAAGTTACAGACATTTAAAATGGGTGCTGATGTGTGCTACGTTAATTGGAAATAGGTCGATTTTATATAGAATAAAGAACAAGAACTATTTAGTGTGTTATAACCTTGTTAACCCGTCTGCAGTGTAGTGAGAATGTTTACCTGTTTCAGATCACGTGATACGGCTACTGATACGGAGTATAGGGATAAGTTCTTAATACATTTTTCCTATTTTCCTAAAAAGCAATCTTTTGAAATAATAAAAATCTTATGCAATTTTAAGCTCCTAATTCCTTTATGTAAGCCTTTCATGAACTGTCTTATTTTTCTTTTATGTACAATATCATTTTTTCATTATCACATTTTAATAACTTCTCCTACCAGATGCAGAATCCTAAAGCGTATATCAAATATAGTCGCCGGCGACTAATAATGTCCATTCTTTTTGCTAACAGGTTCTAAAACATCGATAGTTCCATAAAAACTTGTCATTCTTATCTGTATTTTCATGAATTGCATTCATTATTAATTACACATTTTTCAACTGTTAATTTTGATTTTGAAATTGGCTTTGTAATGTTTCTAATATTAATTTCTTTTTGGCACTATGTTTTTTGCTACACCTGTTTCCTCTTTAAAATATGATTTATTGCTGTTTTGTTTTCTCTAATCTATTTCTGTTACTACAAGACATGGTTACACACTTGTTGCTTTTAAAGTAACGCCTTTCCCTACATTTTTCTCGTATCGTAAGAGTATTTAAGGTTTAGAGACTGAAAATGACTTTAGTAAATCAATTTTAACTTCTGATATTGCCGGACTGAACCGCTAAGTCAGGGTACTAGGGTAGTACTCGGGGTACAAGGTAAACCGGACTGAATCGCTCAGGGTACTAGGGTAAACCGGACTGAACTGCTCAGGGTACTAGGTAAATCGGACTGAACCGCTCAGGGTACTATACTAGTTAAATCGGACTGAACCGCTCAGGGTACTAGGTAAATCGGACTGAACTGCTCAGGAGAGATCAGCACTGTTGTTGTTACACCTTTACATGTTTTTGTAAAAACAATACGGATTGTTTAAACTGACTGAAATACCGGTCCAATGTTGCAGAAAACAGATAAATCAAAACCGCTATCTTTTTATAATAAGAAGGATAGAGAGCTGCACTCATCCTAAATATTGCAAGGGGAGTAATTGTGTATGACGCGATTTCTGACTAGTATCTGGAGTTATGTTACTAGGACTTTCTAGATATAAAAAAAAAACATCGAATTTACTTGGATTTTTTTTCTAGCGCGTGAAATACTCATGGAGTTAGTTCCAACGGCCCTGAAATACAAATTTATATACGCAAGATGTGATGTATTTTGCAGACTTTGAAATTTGAAGGTTTTTATCAGTATACAGTCAAACCTATCTGTAAAGACCATCCTAGGGAAATAAAATGGTGGACTTTGTTAATAGGTGGCCTCTTTACACAGGTATATTTACATTCGGTTTTGGTTAAACAGAACTGGGAGATAGTGGTCTTTGTAAGCATGTATAGCATGGTCTTTATTCGGAAGTGTTCTGTAGCACAGACATGACTGTGGATGATAATTTTGAAAGAGCTTCACTATTTATACTGACATTGTTAACACACGACGCAAAATGAAATTATTCTGTAACACTGTAATATGTTTTGGAAAATGGCAACAGAAACAGGATATCTGTATCCTGTTTCTTAAAACGGTAAACACTTTCGAGGTCATAGTGATCATACTATTCTTGAAACAACTTGTTTTAAATATATTTCTTTAGAATATAGTTTAAATATAATCCTGCCTACGCACAGTCTAAAGTGTGAGACACCCACTATGTGAATGGTCTGTAAAAATACTGACAAAGCAGGCGTGCTGCCTTATTCGCCTATCAATTACTTTGCAGTATATATATCACGGTATTATATCACAGTTTTCCTCGAGCTATAGCTGTAACACAGCCAACGAAATAATTATCAAATTGAAAAAGAAACGGCAACAAAAACATAGTCTCTGTATCCTGTTTTCTTAAAGGTAAACACATTTTCCCATGCCAGCGGAGGTCATAGCGAATGTGTTATTTTTTTCTTTGAAAGGCACGTACCAACCAACAGTAGAAACACATTGGTTTTACTATGTGTAATCAAATGAAAATGAATATCATCTCAAAGCTTACAACACTATCTAATGAGTGTTTTATTACATGACACAAATACTAAGAATAACGGTGCTTGTCTTTTAGTTAATTACACAAAAGAAACCAGGCTATCAACAACTGACTATTTATCAGGCATAATATACACTTACTGACCAGCAAGCCAGTCAGTAAATGTTTTATTGCATGATATCAGAAATATTTATTTTTTTAATTTCATTCGTCAAGTTTTGACTTTATCCTTGCAATCACACATAATCTTGGAGAAGTAGCAGATTGTACGTTAAACTATAATTAAAAAAAAAAACAACGGAAATTAAACAGACACAGTTTTTACAAAATGTCATCTATGCTCATACAAAAATGTAGCAAAAGTATTTCATTAATGTTGCACTTTGATGTTTATTTCCAGATTCATTTGTGACACACAATTTTACAACAATTTCTTGCGAATAACCAAGGAGAATATAACGAAAATAAAAGTATAATTACACATCAATAACGCCCCGCGTAACGTAAGAAGATTTACGACATTTTTACTTTTACCAGAGCTACTTTCGATTCTTTGTGCTCACGTCCATGCCAAAAGGTTGAGATGTCATAGTACTTTGGTACTTCTTGATACCATCTAGGAAAATGTTTGAATATCAAAGTCATTTAGTATTCAATTACTTTCAAAGGTAGCGTTTTTCTACATCCGTCTATCATATGTACTTAGTTTGATATAAAATGTCAGTGAAATTTTATGCCTAACTGTTATTTAAGTGTCAAAACGTTATTATGCGCGGATGATACTGTGACATTTTCCAGCAGTAGACAGTAGTGTCGCCTGCCCAACGCGGGAAATGTCAGGAGCAACAAGTTCAAAGGGATTATGGACTCCATCATTCAGGCGATTACTGCAATCAGCATATCAAAAAATACGTGAAGCTATGTATCATAATCATGTTGTTGCGAACAATGAAGTAATTCATGTTTAACATTTGAGAAACGATCTATAAGAGAAGTACATTTGAGAATATAAAATGGATAGAAAATTAAAGGTATATATATTTGTAGAAATATAATCTGTTTTCTATTAAATGTTATTTAACAGATCCGCATTGTCCCATCTTAGTTTAAATATGTTACAGCAAACGAATGCATTTTTATAATGATTTCTGTTTGTGAAATCGATTCGAAAACCAGCACAGTCTTGTCAAAACATATTTCGCTTAAATAAGCTTCTTCAGCAGACATACGTTTTTTCTTAAATATAAACATTAAGTAACAAGGAAATGACATCGAAGTCGATTTTTTATCAGGCTTGTATTCAGTACATTTATTTCCTCTTTATATATGCAAAATACCGTGAAAACAAATACAATCTTACGCTAATGGGAAAATCCTCTAGCAAAGTATTATCTTAATTAAAAGTTAATTAAGGAAAATGATAAACGAGACGTCGCATATGATCAAAAATTCTAACATGACCCTATTTATTTAACAAAGAAGACTTAAACTGTGTGCTATCATGCAATGTTTTCACTGTAAAATGTATGTCACAGATATGACGTCAAAGGATTGAGGGTTTTTGGACAGATAACTAGTTTTAACACCCAACTGGTTTTCATGCTGGTGCCGCAATGTCTTCCTTTTGTGTTTGTGTGTTTGTTTTGGTCTGTTTTACCTTTTATATAGATTCTGTTCTTTTGCGTATACCATGGTATATGTTCAGTATGTACGAATCTATACACACGCTTCTGTAGTGTGTAGTTAAAAAGTGACGCGAACGAAATATGGTTGTTCCTTTTTTACACTCGCATATGATATGCAATTGATAGCTGAGAGGCAGTGTCCCACTGTGTTCCCTTAATATTTGTTTTGGCCTAGTTGTCTATTATATTATGTTCTACATTGTCTATGTATTTTGCATATATCTGTTTTACACCAAAGACAAAAATTCAACAGGAAAAATCCAAACTGAATATTCTTTTCCATCGTATGAATATTCATTGCAAAGTAGTTTATATATACAGTTGTGTTTCTTTTCATAAGTTTGTACACATGCAATTTAATATTGCAGAAGTCGTTGCCACTCTTTAGATAAACTTTAAATCAATGTCACTAGAACTCAGTAGAACCCCAGTTCAAAAGTCATAAAATTAGTATTCGGTGATGAAGAACACAAAAATGAAATTACGAGGTCTGAAATATGAATACAAAATGTATAATTTATTTAGATCTAATGAACAATAAAAAGAATAAATATTCTTTAAAATTCAAAATGGCATGGGACATTATATATAAGCACTTTTCATTGCATAATCATGTTGAGGAATTCAGTCAATGAATGTTATAAATTACAAATAAACTCCGTCAGCAGGGCTACCGTTTTTCAAAGTATAAGTAAACTTAACTGCAAGAGTCCAAATAGCAGCCTTACCAAACCAAAACCCGTTAGCAGTGTTTGTATGACATTGTAAATGAAATTACATCGAAATAACAAAGCGAAAAATTACAAAGGAGCACAGCGGGCACCGCCTTGGAACGGTCCGTGGTAAATCACCACGGGAGCGTTTTGTAGACTCTTTTGTGACATGGTGTATCACATCCTGCTTTTTATAAATTTTCTATTTACAAACTTCGTTATGTTCTTGATAACATTATAAAATAACCCGACTATTTGAGACACAAACACCGCAGTCTCCCCAAACGAAACCCACAGCACGCAGAAGTGCACACTTCTAAACACGCACGCACGCACGCACGCACACACACACAGAAAGCAAACACACGAGGACAAGACAAACTAACAAACACAGTGGGCGACTAACTAGGCATACAAATTTAACTAAGGTTCAATAAATTGTGCAACGTGATGGCTTTGATTTAGAAAAGTACCGCCTGAGTGTCAAGTGGTCGGTAAATGTTGAACTCTGCAAACAAACGATTTGAGTACCTGAGCTGAAGGTGACAAAGTACATCATATCAGTCAACAAGGTACATGAAAATATTTGATCTGTTTGTCTTTCTATAAATAAAACAGTCGGTTACCTAGAAGGAAGTAATCAAGGATTTTAAAGCAGTTTACGTGCAGCTGCAAGCCGCCGAAGTTAAATTACATATCAGTTTCTGTTTTATTATTTGAATATGTTACTATCACCGCACGATAACGCATGATATTGAATCAATTAATACCACGCTGTACTTGATGTACCCAAACATTGTTGTTTTTATTGTGAAATTCTGAATTTAACAAAGACGATTTTTTTTTATGAAACCGTCACTGAAACTGTATGAGATATCGCCGGTTCATATTAATGTCTGTATTGCAGAGTCGTGTTTGATAAATTCAAAAAGAGGTCAATAAGTCATTTTTACAAGATAAATACAGACTTAAAATAATTCAAACACTCAAGTTGTAACTTAGTTTCATTAACTAAGTACGAAGTCGTATTAAGTATGTAGCGCGAAGTATTTTGTCAGTTATCATAACTGCTGTAAAGTCTTAAGAAAATACAAAACTTCCTTTTTTTCTGCAGATGGTATTGTAACACTGTTTATCTTTACAGTCTTTGTTACATAGTTATCAGTATTTGTAATATTCCACCTTTCAATATAATCTAATGTCTAATATTCAATGGACTAATTATATTCTCTTACGGGTAAGATCCAATTTCATTGAAATAAAGAAAAATAAACCCAGTGAAGAAACATTTTCATATATTAAGTAGATACGAGGAAATTTATATGATCTTTGCAGGAAGTAGTTGAATAAAACGTATCTATTTTAGGACGATAATTTTAATGACGATTTTATCAAAAAGGATATACTTTTATAGATCAGGTTTAGATATCATTTGGTTATGATAGTTCAAGCGTATATATCTAGCATATCTGGTCTAGCTATTTTTTATTGCGACTTGATCATATAGTAATCAGTTTGAAATAGTTTTTGTTGTAGATGTAATTGCATTAAACTTTTAAACTAACTGCGACTGAAAGTAACAAGCGATATTGTTATTTATTTCTGATACAAATCTTTTTTTTCACTTTTTTTTCGAAATGACTCCACCTATTTATCTAAAAAAACAAATACAAACTACATGGTTTTGCAGTTTTTTTATAAAAGAGTTTTTATGTAAGACCGTCAATTATGTTGTTTTTTTTTCGCAGTTAACTGAAGATTCCATGCAAATGGAAGCTTGACTAATCCAAGCGTTAGTTTTTAACTTCTACACTCGAAGTAAGGAATATTGCAACTGGAAAGGACATTTCGTTGAAGAAACGGTTATCGATTGTCTGAATCAAGCGTATAAATTCAACCCAGGCTTAATGTTTGCTTGGTGAGGATGGGGTTCCGACTTGCAACTAAACACTTAATAGCAATTTCAATAATTTTTAACGGTACATAATATGACACCAGTACTGTTTTTTTTTCAGGAAGCGGACTCGTGAATGGTTCAAATAAGTTTTAAGCTTTCATCACAATTGAGCTAAAACAAATTAGTATAAACTAAGTGAATCTTAGTTTTTCTTCTTTTGTTTTATAATGGTAGGGGTTTTAAGATCATAAGCAGCGTGGTAATTTGTAAACTATTGTTTAAGACAAGCACATAACTAGCTGGTGGACAAGCTTAATTAGAAAATGATTTTAATACAGAAGGCAGAATAGATAGAACAATAGGTTATCGTCTCTATAAATTTAAATTTATTTGGCTTACCTACGGAAAAATAAAAGTCTCGCTAGCAGCCACAACTTTTACATTTTTTTTTATATCTACTCCGACTGGCCTAATAAAGTTTGATTTATGAGCCAGTAAAATGTGTGCGTGAATTCTTACATAGATAAAGTTCTTGCTACTTTGAGAATGTTTTCCAATAACTGTTATATATATGTTATAAAATATGAATTAATGCTGTCATAAAGTAGGTATGACCATCAGAAAATAACATTATCATTAAAAGGGCAGTATATATATCATTATTTAGAATTTAAACAATTACTAGCAAAAATATCAGTAAAACATAAGTGTATGCACTAAAAAGTACAATCTCGCCTGGAAAATTCGAGTGGTACTCATGATTGCTGGGTCACGTGGTACTGCATGAGCTTATCCTTGATCGGTGTCATTTTTCCTTAATATAAATTTGCCTTACTTTCACTGGAATCACATTGCAAGTCTTTTATTAATATCGTGATATAGTTTCCACATAGAAATAATTGAATAACAGAATTCAATATGGAAACTGTAGTTACCCGGGATATAGTATCAATATATGGTGTCTCGTTTCGAGTTTTAACCGAATGATTTTATATCGGTCATAGGGTCGCAGGTTATATTAAGTACGCTCGATACATACTTACTTCACATTTGATCGGTAGTCGGGTCCAAGAAAAGGAGTGTAGAGGCCCCAATTAAATACCAGTTTCAACCGCAACCTCTATGTTACGGGTCAGATGCTTTACCTGTGTGTCACTATGCCTGTCTGGTATCTCATGTATAAGCAGTTGTCACAAAGTACATCGAAATACCTTATTGCATCAAATTTTCTTTGATTTTTCTATTCAGCTCTAATAAATGAGATTTCATCAGCGAAATTCCCTTACTAATTATGCTGAGTTGTGACCGTAATCAATTCTATGTAAGGAAGTTGTTAATTTACTTCGCAGATGTATGTGTGTCTTATAACGATTTACTGTTAATAAGTCGGCCAATTTTATTGGCCCAGCTCTTTACCAGTCTCTGTGCCATCATTGATCGATTTCCGGCGATTATCCGATTCCATCGCAGGTACCAATATTTTGTATGCTGTTGCTATGTTATTGCTATTTCTCCGCGATTTGCGACGCGTTATTGGTAAACATTCCAGATAAGCTTACAAAACCTACTCATTTTTATATTTTAACTAATCTAAAACAAAGTGTTACATAACAGCAAGTCAGCAATGATATGGAAGAACAACAGAACGGAATCATAGAGGATAATAGACAGACGGAATTTTTAAACTGCAATTAACATTTTTTTTACTAAAATTTTTTATTTTCTCATAAGCTCAAAACACCACGGTTGGTTAGAATGTTAACCGGTGTTTCCCATGTCCCGGAACCAGATCTTTGGATTGTATACTGATATTTATGCAGATTGACATGCATACTGCATAAAAATTTCCATTAAGTGCGCATGCGTAAAGATACCGCGTAGTATAGTTTTGGCTACGTGTAATCACTTTACAAACTTAAATAGTTTTTAAAATTTTATTTGTTTTAAATAGATCAGAAAAAAAACACCTTTTCATTTATAAGATGACCTGTTCATCAAATATGTTATGAATTTATTTCAAAAAGAAAATTAATTCAGAAACTACGGAATCTAATACAAAATCTAAATCTTGGTAAAACTTTTAAATTATCATCTATTTTAGTTAGTTATATAAACTACAGTCACGGACGAAAATCGCCTTTATAAAAATTCTAAATTATTTACTCGGTTGAAATAATGTCAAATACTAAGACCTGTATCCTGTAATTTTGTTAGTAATATTTAATTAGTGAATAATTGATTTACTTACTACGTAGAGTGAATAATAACGAATAACATTTGAAATATCGGTAAAGGTACGCGTGACTAGCGGTGTATCCGTCTCGTGTTAAATGAAAAGGAACCGTTTATGTACGTATATAAATAAGAACGTTTTGATTACATTGATTAAACATAAGATCACGGCAAATAGATTTAACCATTATGTCTATTGACTAATAGGACTTTAAGTTGTTTTTCAGTTGTCAATTGACGTGTACATTTTTTTTGACGCACATAATTTAGCATTCATAGCAATATTTCATTCAAGAAGTTAGTTTTAGATAAATACAATACAATTTCATAGGCATTCATATATATTTACAGTGGGTTAAAATAGTGGTTACTTATAGAAGAAGTATTAAATAGTCATTGGACATAAAGAAAACAGCTTCGATGCTTTAATTAACGTTCTTGGAAATATTGCAAGGTAAATATGAACAATATTTTAATGAAAACAGTCAACATCTGTTGATAGAAATTTTATCCAAACGTGCAGAACTATCTTCATTATATATTATAATATACGTACTGCTTTATCATTTGTTGAGTAAATCTTTGTATATTTGAATAATAAAACATTGCACAATAAATACATATGTCAAAATACAAGCAAATGGACCAAGTGAAATTAACTCGCTTGGATGATATTGGCAATATAATGTTAGCGCAATAAAACGGATATAACTGTGAAGCAACACTACTAGCGTATGGTAATCGCGTAGAAATACGTCGTGAAAAGCAATCAGGCATTACCCTGCAGTTACAGTCTATATATTGGCATTATTCCTCACTTTTCTTTTGGATGTTGTTACAGGAGGTTGACGCATGACTTCTGATTTAGTTATTCGGATTGACAAAACGGATTCTTCGGGGAAAATGGGCAAGAGCAAGGAGGTAAATTATCTCTAACTTATCTTTTAAGACTGGTTTATTTTTTATTGTCTACAAAGGAGTAAAGTATCTATTTATGTTCGAAATAGTTTCAGCTTCGTCGTTGTTGTCGTGCCTTGACATATTTGGAATCATTGTCATAGTGTGTGTTTTGTTCTGGGAAATTGGTCAGGTTTGCCTCTACTTTAGGCAACATGAAACCATGTTGCGTGCTTCTGAGAATGATATTGTATATACTTAGTTTAGGACAACATAGGTATTGTTTGTCGTGTCTAAACGACTAACTTTTCAGTGATAATCGTATTATATCTAAACATGTTTTCTTGTATCAATATTCTATAATTAGCTAAATTATAACTTCTTGTTGTTTAATTTTTCATCAATGTCTCAAAGTCCTCACGTATACCTTGTTACAGCTTTAACCAAGGTTACGCTTGTTACACTTGAAATTGGTCGTTTGTCGCTCAGAGTGACTAGCAAGGCTGACTTGACCGGGTCCTGAAACGTTTTTAAAAATGTACCATCATAGATCAGTAGGTATATGTGTTACAGCTAGACGGGGGTACAAAGCCCATTTTCCAGCCACGGACCTGCATCTTGTTGAACAAGGAGTATTCGGAGACTCGTCTTAATGTTGTTCACTTTTTCAGAGAAAGGCAGCTTTACCTACTTAACCATGCTGCTCACTACATGTATCCAGAAACTGGGCGTTATTTTTGCTCACATTTCCCATGCAGTTGTTATATGTTAAGGAGTGATTTCTTTCACTTGAAGTTTTGTCTTCTTAACTTTGCTGCTGGTAAGCTATGCTGATACAGAAGATGCTGCTTGAAGTCTTTTGTTTCTGATTCCAGCAGTGATTTAAAGTGCCTTCATCAATAATTTTCTGTGTGGTTGTGTATGTTTACTGCCGAGTGCATATTTCATATTCCAAAACGCAAAACAATTTGATAAAGTTTTGGACAACAGCTATGATTGTTTGAGTTTTATAGCTTATTGTCCAATTAAGGAACACACTATTTACTGAATAACAAATGCACATGTTACGATTGCCAACGAGTAAACTTTTCAAATAAGTAAGCTAGAATTATAGTGCATTAGATTCACCAGTGATTTATAATATATCTTGTAGGTGCTTGCCCTACTCACGCTCTGTGAAATAAAAACAATTTGAACAGATAGTGATACATGTATATGGTGTGACGTTTTTAACTTTAAAAATGAACTGGAATAATTTCTTAAACCTAGGATTTGTTTTCTTAAATCTAGAATTTGTAAAGGAAACAACTGGTCGTAATTGTTTATCTCGTGTGTTCTTATTAGGTCAATTGTGAC
Organism: Mercenaria mercenaria; assembly: GCF_021730395.1. Classification (NCBI taxonomy): domain Eukaryota; kingdom Metazoa; phylum Mollusca; class Bivalvia; order Venerida; family Veneridae; genus Mercenaria; species Mercenaria mercenaria. The sequence continues at coordinate 100,138,702 of NC_069363.1, forward strand.
AATTTAATTTTCTATATGGTAACAGAATGACAACCAAATTATCTTGACAACGAGTTCTAGTACGTATTCATTCAGAAAGCGGCTATAAACAGAAGAAAAACGTCGATATCGATTACGTCCGCGTGTCTTTAAATAACGTGAAACACCCTCGCACATTTAAGCGGTTGTTTTCTCATCTGTCCTAATTATAGGAAGACAAGATCGATGCCTGGATCTCAGCAGATCTTACAGAAATCGATACATTTTTCTCTTACAAGCTTATTATAGGCAGCCATGCCTCCCCCAATTTTCTTTAGCAATATTGGGAAAAATTCTGACCGTTTGACGAAGAAGATCGATAGGAACCAGTTTACATGTCATGTTATCGGCCATTAGTTTGTATATATCTCTGATACAGCCAGCTTTTATTGGTTAATGAAATACGAATTGGGAGACTAATGACGTCATAGTCTATTTTAGATTTATTGTCCTTCTATAATTGCACATTTATATACGATGAAAGATAATACGTTAAATTATAGACGTTTTAAGGTTTTGATTGTTAAGTAACGATTTTCGGAAAGGTTGTCTTGTTTTCTTGTCACAAACTAGAAACAGGCACCATTCACGGGGTTTGTTTTTGTGCAAACCATTTAGCACTTCCTGCTGACTTGCACTAATTCGTATTGAGTATTGTCGGGTTGGCAATGTTAAAAACTTGATTAAAATATGTACGCATACTCTTAACTTTTGAGGTCATGTACTGTCACCAAGTGCACAGTGTGTATGTATGTTTGTACAGGAAAATTGCCGAGTGTGGTCTAAAACGCCCATAAAATCCAAAGAAAACGCATAATACGTCAGTATTTCCCAAAGAAAAAGCCAAAGTGTTAATTTATAAACGTATGGTAATCGGAGTATAATGTGAGGTATATGCTATCGTGCCTTCGCACTTGATACGCGAAGCGCGGAATGAGGAAGTACAATATAGATTTTAGTTTAGTTTTAATCATATTTTATTGCAGTTATCACACAAGACATGATAGTAAATGCATATCAAGACATGAATAAACAGATACATAATTATATATATAACAGCAAACTAACAGATCAACGCATATAATACTACATTACATCAAAATACATTCGGTAACTTTGCAATAGTGTGATAGTACAAAAGGGTTGGACCACAAGTTTTACGATCATTAGAAATCGGTCCGTACAATAGAGTATTGCAGAAGTACGAAGCATTTATATAAGGAGCACGCGCAGGCCGTAACAGAATATCATATCATTATAAATACAGACAGGGTCACAATATTTATTTGGAAAAGCATAGAGCAAGGGTTGTAAAATCGAGAATCAAAAGAGTATTATTCAATTAATCTTATTATATGAGTATGATTAAAACTCAATTCTTTCTTTTTATTTAAACGAATTTTTTAATGCGTGACTGACGCTCTGATAGTCACTTTTGTCCACTTCGGTCTTATTCTAAACGTACAGAGTTTGTTTGATCTGTCTAAGCGACTATTTATGTCATTTAGAATACAGCTTTCTCATGATAACGTTTTAGTAATTTATTAGGTACAATATTAAGACTGAAATAGATGGAGGACACGCAATCATCGTCTAATTGGAATCTCGTTTTGGTATACAACTCTCCCATTTTATGTAACCTGTACTTTTATCTCAACATTATAGACTGTACTTTTACCGGGACATTTTAGGTATTCTATCAATAATTAATTAGATCCAGCTAATAACGCCAACTTCTGGTCTAGGCACATACCATGCACGAGCCACTATTCTGTTTCTGAACTGATATATAAATTATTTAAGTTTTGCGGCTATGTAAATTTTCTAGAAGTCTAACATAATGGTATAGGATAAGGAAATGTTGAGGGACATTGAACAAAGACACATAGTTATCCATCACACGAAATCGCGGCAAAAGACATCGACCAAAGACTGAGTTTCTCCATCTGAAATCATTGTGAAGGAAATTGACCAAAGACATTAAAGTGATTCTCCTCATGGAATCGAGATCACGGACTTTGACCAAAGACATTATAGTTATTCTCCCCATGGAATCGTGATCAGGGACATTTTCCAAAGACATTTTAGTGTTTCTCTCCATGGAATCGTGATAAGGGATTTTGACCAGAGACATAATAGTGATTTTCCCCATGGAATCGTGATAAGGGACTTTGACCAGAGACATAATAGTGATTTTCCCCATGGAATCGTGATAAGGGACTTTGACCAAGGGGAGAAGGCGTGATAAGGGACTTTGACCAAAGACATTATAGCAATTCTCACCATGGAATCGTGATAAGGGACTTTGACCAAAGGCGTATAGTGAATCTCCCCAATGGAATTCTGGTAATGGACATTGACAAGAGGTAATAGTGATTCTTCCCATGGAATCGTGATAAGGGACTTTGACCAAAGGCATTACAGTGATTCTCCCCATGGAATCGTGATCAGGGACATTGACCAAAGACATTTTAGTGATTCTCTCCATGGAATCGTGATAAGGGATTTTGACCAGAGACATAATAGTGATTTTCCCCATGGAATCGTGATAAGAAACCTTGACCAAGGGGAGAAGGCGTGATAAGGGACTTTGACTAAAGACATTATAGTGATTCTCACCATGGAATCGTGATAAGGGACTTTGACAAAAGGCGTATAGTGAATCTCCCCAATGGAATTCTGGTAATGGACATTGACAAGAGGTAATAGTGATTCTTCCCATGGAATCATGATAATGGACTTTGACCAAGAGGAGAAGTCGTGATAAGGGACTTTGACCAAAGGCATTACAGTGATTCTCCCCATGGAATCTTCATAATGGACATTGACCAAATACATGCATGTGTAGTGATTCTCCCCCATGGAATCGTGATAAGGGACATTGACCAAAGACATTATCATGATTTTCCCCAAGGAATCGTAATTAGGACATTTGCCAAAGATTTAATAGATTTTCGTACCATGGAATCTTTATAAGGGAAATTGACCAAAGACTTTGAAGTGATCCTCCCCATTGAATCGTGATATGGAGCACTTAGCGACTCTCCCTGTGGAACCGTGATAAGTGACATTGGCCAAAGCATATTGGGATGCTTCCCAAAGAATCAAGATACGGGACATTGACCAAAGACAAATAATGATACTTCCCATGGAATAATGATAAGGTACATTGACCAAAGACATATAGTGATTCAAGGTTCCACCTATAATCATTGTAGAGGACATTTAATAAGACATTGAATTCTCTTGCCAAGATATATTTTTAGGGATAAAATAATGGGACAGTACAAGAAAAAGTGGATAAGGAATACATTGTCTTCAACAATGTGAGCAATTAAAGCTTTTGTATCAAGCAAGATTTCAGTCAACCATTTTGGTTGATATTTTGCAATTTAGTGGTTCTTTAGTACCGCTAATTGTATCTTATGGTGCGAGATAGGTCTGTCGCAATAAAACTCAACATATAAGTGTTTCTAAGCATCATTAAGTGTCCATCAGAAATTATTGCTTCTCTTTTAACTAACTAATGCAGAAAAAGTACACAGATTATGATTTTTTTGTCAGTACGACTAATGTAGGAGTCGGGGAATAAAACATGTCTGGGTAATTTTATCTTACTTTCCTGTTTATTGCAACTATATCCGATTCAAGAGTGCACATATTACACAGTCTGCAATACTAATGGGTAAAAGTAGCGGAGATTTTGACTGATATTTCAGTGTGCAACAAAATTGCACCCCACTCGCGAACAATAAAGATATCATTCCAGGACCACCAACATGTCTAATGTTAAACAATGGAAAAGCCCACACTCTATAAAATAGTAAAAAAACAACAACCTAAGCTTCCTCCTGATGCAGTTATAGAACTATACGCCAACTTGTTTCATTTTTCAATCAATCAAACTGTCCTACCCTCCCACGACATCCTGATACAAAAGATTGGAATGTATTTTAGCTAACTTGACATGGTCTTTCCTGGAACAATCTCTAATTGAGTATTAGAACTCCAGTCCTGGTTTGTACACGCTTCTCTCTTGTATTCCAGTATTGATTCTACTGTCTTTTGTGTCACATGGGATTTCTATATTGAATAAAGCGCAAATTAAAGGCTGAAACAGTCGATAATAACTAGAATGTATGGTGAATATATCGTACCATTCAAAACAAACATGCCTCAGCACACAAATGGGTTTCTAATATAATCATGTTTTGTATCAGCGCGACGGTAGTGTATTCAAAGATCATTTTAGATTTTAGTTTTCATTCAGATGGATTTTTGTCTGCCGTCACATACAAATCAATAGATTTTTTTTCTTTGCTGCAACACACGGCATACATTTTTTTCCAGCTTTTTGGAATTGTATGGATATGCTATTTGCGTGTTTCTAAATAAGACTGGTATTGTTGGAAAGCGTAGGTCGTGAGTTTGAACACTAATTAGAGTCAAAATCCAACCCTACCCCTCCGCATTATATAGCACTCGTTAAGTACTGTTGTTGTTTTCTCATGAAGTGGTCTAGAGATTGTTTAAATAGACTGGACATTGTATCCCTAGTGACTTATTTTTTTGTTAATAAAATACCATTAAATGGTTTACAAGCGCCAAAGTAACTTCCTGTCAGTCTAATAACAGGGGAGTTCGTTAGAGAACCTCCAGTGCGAGAACCACATCGAAATGGCGATATGTTACCGGTTCCTAGTTCAGGTTTCGGATAAGAAAGCAGTTTTCTCGATTTTGAATCAACTGTACTTATAATGCACTTATGCCTGTTACTGACATAATTTTATATACAGCAAAACATCTTTTACATCCGGCTTTTTATAGACACTTAAAGTTATACAGTGAATATTGCATAAACAGATATATTGAAAGATTATGAAGTATGCAGTATACAGATGAAAAATGTGTCAAAGGATGAAAATTGACACTTATGGGAATAATACATTTATGCGTGGGCAGTGATAATTAGCTTTTAAGGCTCCCGGATATTCGTTGTAAAAATAATTTTTAGAAAAAATCATTTATAGATTTATATAAATATGCAAATCAGATCTACTTTAGTTATACATTAGAGACAAAATTCTCAAACCTGTTTTATTCTTATTAGATAGTGTGTCACAGTGATGCATGACTCCCAACTAGGTATTAAATGATGCAGGGAAGTCAACTAAAATATGAAATATGAAAATTGTATGGTTTCTTAAAGTTTATGGATTTTATTAATAACAATCTCCTTTTGTGAACAGACAGGTGAAACAGTTTATGGAGAGCCCATTAATCTGTCGATGTTCTTATTTTACTCCGCGACTGAACTAATGTCTTTCTAGAGAAGGACATTTTCAGCGTTTGTGTCCTCATAAATGGATACAAGAAAAAACTCATTTTCGTTCATAACTAATTTCAGAAACTACAGTGGATTTTCCATAGAAAGTAATTTTATATTTGCTTAAATCAACGCACTTTATTAAGCTGCTCCACATGCAATCCAACACCGTGATTTTCTGACAACGTGCAGTGTCATGTGACTTGATCTGATATTACCTGACAATTATAATGATATGATTTTCCTTCTATTTTCAGGCGCCCACTAAAGATAGATCGGTGAGGTTACGTGTTATGCCAGAACAGAGCAATGATTACAGGGTTGTGGTTTTTGGCGCAGGGGGTGTCGGAAAGAGCAGTCTCGTTCTCAGATTTGTACGCGGGACGTTCCGTGAATCGTACATACCCACTATAGAAGACACTTACCGTCAAGTGATAAGCTGTAATAAACAGGTGTGTACGCTTCAGATAACAGACACAACCGGAAGTCACCAGTTTCCCGCCATGCAAAGGTTGTCAATTTCCAAAGGACATGCTTTTATTCTTGTTTACTCAATTACGAGTCGACAGTCCCTCGAGGAACTGAAACCAATATTTGAAGAAATAACGGAAATTAAGGGTACTGACATTGAAGGAATTCCAATTATGTTAGTGGGTAATAAATGTGACGAATATAGCCGGGAAGTGGGCACTGCCGAGGGAGCGGCGGTTGCTAAGCGATGGAACTGTGCTCATCTAGAAACGTCCGCTAAAACAAACTATAACGTTAAAGAGCTGTTTCAAGAACTTTTACAGTTAGAGAAACGTCGGACGATGAGTTTACAGTTAGAAACAAAGAAAACGAGATCACAAAAGCGGAAAGAAAAACTGAAGGGGAAGTGTTTAATAATGTGATAATTTAGACACACCTGAAATGGTTAAAGTCAAAGTTTTACGGAAAGGTTGTTTTTACGTTATGCCGACCGGTAATCCTGTTTTCGTCTGAGATAGAGCGTTCTTTAAAGGACTGAAAAGAAAGTGTAAATGTTGCTAAATGTGTGTGACCGGAAATGAGCTACGGCAACTTGTGATGATTTCTCTTACAGGAGTGTTTGTTTTATAATAAAGCATTGCAGAAAATATGGATTATTCGTGTTAGGTAGGCGCCAGTTATTCACCGCTTAATGTACATCTCTAAAGGGCAATCGACGGGAAAATGGTGTAATTGCAATGTTGAAAAATGCGGATACACATTCAGTTAGCTGCTTACTTCCGGTGTAGTTGCTATATTTAACTTTTGTACGTCATTAACTTAGCGATTCAACATTTGTTCAAACAAAGTTCAAATGACTGTCTTTCAAATATATTTGTGCAAGGAATGGAAACGTTTTCACACGTTCATTGTCACACATTTTAAGTGTTTATTGTTAACAAGTACTACATTATGTTTGCAAGTCAGGCTGTTGCAAAGACCGCAGTTAAAATAGTATAATATTGAATATTGTTGTATCATTTATGCTGTAGTCAACACTTATATACATAAATATAACTTATACAATTGTGAATATGAAAAATTGTTACTAATATTCCATTGAAATATAGATTTTTGTTAACGTCTGCGTACAGATGTCCTGTTTTTTCTACAAAATTTTTTTCCTCATGTATACAATTACAATGTGGATAACTTTCAAAACGTACAAAATGCCGGCATCTTATATGTTGTATAAAAAGAGATATATTTGAGTAATTATTGACGTCAATTATTTCGAAACTTGCACATAGCTAATTATGTGATTATTCTGCAAAAATTAAGACGTCTAGACTCACTTAAGTTATTGCAGTAAACTGGTTACATTTATAAGAAAAATGTTGTCTTCCTTTACCACAGAAGAGATTCGTAATACATTAGTTCGTAGATAACATACACAAAAAGAGGATTATAATCTTTTATTGCATACCCTTCTACACAAAAAGTGATATGCGATTCGTTTTTGCAGTAAAAATCACAGGCGCAGAAAAAAATCATATTAACCTTTGTTTTTTGTATTTTAAAAAGCGAGTTACATAGACAACAATAAATGTTGATGCTTTATTGCATTTAACGAGGTTCACACAGGGTATTCGACTTAAGAAATATGTTGTAGCAAAAGAGTGTTTTAATACTATTTATGCACGATGGGTGGTTATACGTCGGGCGTAATAATTTCACGAGGGCGTAGCCCGAGTGAAATTATTTGTACGACGTATTACCACCCAAGTGTATAAATAGTGTTAAAACACGGTTTTGCTATAAATTATTTCGATTCTAAGATGCCCTTAATCTAAAACAGTAGATAAAATATACACGATATAGAAGCGCTCTTTCTTGGTCGCAGCAAAAACTTTGACGTCACCGCACGTTAACATGACGTCATTCTAGCGTAAAAGTGTTTTAACAGAGACAAGCATATTAGAATTTAAGAAATAATTTATAGCAAAAGAGTGTTTTAACATTATTTATGCACGATGGGTGGTTATACGTCGGGCGTAATAATTTCACGAAGGCGTAGCCCTCGTGAAGTTTTATGAGCGACGTATTACTACCCGAGTTTTATAAATAGTGTTAAAGCATGCTTGTGCTATAAATTATTTCGATTCTAATATTCCCTTAATCTTAAACACTAGATACAATATAGAAGCGCTCTTTCTTGGTCGCAACAAAAACTTTGACGTAACCGCACGTTAATGTGACGTCATTCTAGCGTAAGAGTCTTTTAACAGAGACAAGCATATTAGAATAATATTGATATGACTTTAAAATTTCAAGAAATGCTGATGTGTTGAGACATATCTTTCTTTGTTCAAAGTTCAGATAACTGAATTTGCCACTCTCCCTGGTAGAACTATCATATACTCAACTACAAAACGTATGGATCCTGTACCCACAATTTATTTTTGTTCCACTACACCTACATGTATAATCACACGAGGCCGGTATCGCTCACACGGGTAGGTAGCCGAATACCCGGTGTGAGGCTACGAGCACAAAAAGATTTGAGATCCTTCATTGCATTAAAAGGATATCTGTAATCCATTGCTACAGTACGATGATTAGACACACATAATACATCTACAAGCCTAGCCGTTATTTCACTTATCTGGTTATATTTGTACACTATGAATAGATTTGTGATTCAAATACTTCCTATTTGAAACACATTTAAATGAATCTGCAAATCAGATCCGGTTATATACGCAAAAGGACCTCACTGACCCTTTATTGAAGTGAACTGGTTACAAACATAAAAATAAAGTTGCGATCCACAATCGTTGTGAACGGGTCAGATACACACACGCCTTACAAGGTTACACTCTACCAATTCAGTTCCTTCTTTATTTCTTATAAACAATGAAATCTTGAGACCTCATTTTCAGTACTTTATGTACAGCATTTTAATGATATGAAAACCTTATATGGTCACTTAGTAGGACATGTCTTCTTATCATAAATAGAAAAATATTGACATGTTATATTACTTATAAGAAATAATAATGTTTTGAAAAAATCACCCTCTGAAAATGCTCCCATGAAAATAGCCGTTTAGCAATTACGCGTATGTAGACATTTTCAAAAAGAATAAAACTAAAAGCTGGAAATTCACAACCAAAATGGTCTAGATCTTTTCACAATGCAATAAGCAATAACACTAAGCCAAAAATATAACTGCCACATCCTCATATGACCCATTATACCAGATTTCATCAACAGCATGGAACTACATCTGTGACTACTTTACATCATACACTGAGTAGTCACTTCCTGTTTGGTGTAATCAGTCCTTACAATACTTGAAATCCATCATTACTGTAGACTGGATATATTCACAAAGCGATTTGTGATCAATTATTGCAGTAAAACGGTTGGTCATATGATAAAAATTAATTGCTTTTGTTGTTGGAACTGTAACAGAAAGTTAGATTTGAAACCAATAATTGCGGGAAGCTGATATATCTGAAGCCAATATATTAAAAAACAGATACCCGTATCCCTTTATGTTGTTTGTTGTTGTATTCCGCAAACTACATAAACTGCTGACAAAAAGAGTTTGCAAACAGTTTCAAGAGCAGCTGGCATATCTGGACGTTTGCGACAATGCATAATGATGGTCCACCATTGTACCAAAAAGCCTTCATCGTTCGACATTAGCTATAATTCCAAACTATGGCAACTTCACTCTGGACATTTCCTCTGTGGAGGAAAATCCATCTCAGTCTGACATCCAATTAAGCTGCTTGCTAGGTACACCTGTACCTAGTACTAAATATAAAAAAGGCGAATCAATATATCGGCCTACATAAATAACTCTGATGTTGCTTTATCCATCAAGCAGACATATATATACGATGATGAATCAAAAGTTATTCCACTCACGCCGACTGAAATATATTAAACTTTTAAAAACCAAGAAAACGCTGAATTCGATGAACGGAAATAAGCATGCAAATTCCAAATGACAAACAACAAGGTTTTATCTTGAACACCATTTTATCGCCTGGATATCTAACTTTTATATAAACGCGGATTTTACCCTTTCTATGGTTCACATTACCAGACAAGGACATTTTAAGAGAAGTCTGAACTTTTAAGGTTAGGTTATGCTAATAGGTTTATTTTTGTGTGATTCAGCATCTCGACAAACCAAGTGTACAATTAACCAACACAAACTAAAACATTACTACTGTGGTTCAACATTTTATATGAATAAGTTTGGCCAATGCAGATACAAAGATTTTCTTTAGGTCAACTTTAACCATATTTTAAGGTAATGGTAAGATGTTTGTTTATTGTAGTGTGACCCCTGTTTAAAGCGTATGTCGCTGATTCCCGAGACATTTAACCTCGTACTTACTTACTTCCGGCATCCTTTCATTTTATGTCGGGCCACAGAAAGAAAGGACATTCTATAACTAGCTGGCTGCTCATCTATCGGACTCATATCTAATCGCATATTTTAATATCTTAAAAAAAAACTTCATCATAATAACTATCATTAAAGTGCCGATCGCACACAGACAAAACAATCAGTTGCACAAAAGAACACATTTTCAAGATTTTTCGGCGAATGCCGTACTAAGAACGAATTCATGACCTGGACCGACCCATGCCACGTGACATGAGTTTGCAAATCAGTATACTTGATAATGCATTATAGATAATTTATTAAAATGAAAGATTTCTGCATTTGAAGGGAGTTTCTATTTTTCACTCTTTTGCTGTTTGTGCGACGCTGAGTGAAATATCAGGCATAGCGTTTATCCTTAATTGATGACGCTGTTTACAGTTTCAAAACTAGGTTTCACTCTGTATATTTAGCAAGAATATTGATATATTTAAAAAAAAAAAGATAAGTAAATTTAATAAATATGATACAAAGCTGTTCAAATACAAACATATATCAATTGAATACGGGTCTGCAGGTTGTGATTAGCCGATCAATTAAGGTCTTCTAGGTAGAGACGTGCCTTCCAGACCATTGTTGTAATTATTCGTCGTAGAATTAACGAAACAAAATTGTACATCTTGTTAAAAATTAAGAGAGTTTGTGTTCGGGTTTAACAATTTTTTCAGTCATATAAACGACGGTGTCTACTTGTAGCAGTGAGCACAATGCCCAACTTTATAGTGCTTGCCTCACTGGAATATCACGCCCTAATACCCCACCCAGTCACATTATACTGACACCGGGCTGACCAGTCCTAGCACTACCCTCTTACTGCTGAGCGCCAAGCGAGGAAGCTACTAGTACCATTTCGTCCTTGGTATGACGCGGCCAGGGATCGAACCCACGACCTCCCGCACTCGAAGCGGACGCTCTACCACTAGGCTACCGAGGTGGGTAAGAAACAACCATTTAAATAGTTAAAGTGTGGTGTTTAGTTTTGCTTTTTGAAAATGTAACATAGATGACAGAATAACACAAGTGATATGAAAACCTCATAAACTTCTTGTCTTACTACAATTCTCCGACCATTCTTTTTTAAAGATATTTCTTGTTTAAACTATCAATTCCTTGATATTTTCATCTTTTAGTAGACGCGTCGCGGCGACTGTTGTAAAAACATAGCCTACGTGACTTACATCAGATACAAAAAAATATATAATAGTTCACAAAGTTTTAAAAATGCTTTTCTATAATGTGTCAAGGTTTTGCTTTCTCCTTTTAAAAGCTTCTCGAAACATAATTATTATATGCATTGACTGTATTGTTAAAATTGTCAACGGCTAAGACACAAAACGTAATGATAAGTTCTCTCTGGCATCTCAGTAGCTATAATGGGATAAATGCAGTTTCCACATTACTTTGGGCGTTAGAGCTACAAACGCATTTAAAAACCAGACTACTGTTAGATATCCTGACATATTCATCCATCATGTACACCTACATTCTCGAGAGCTCTAAGCCAGAAACAATGGTTGGTCTTTAATTAACAATTTTTTTTTTAGATAAAGATGGTTTACCATATAAGAACCCAGGAGCGTATATGTGTCAAATTGTTTTGGAATAACCTACGAATCCCAGGACCTTAACACTGTTGAAAATTAATCCCAAGAAGGTCCCGAGAGCAGTACCAATACCAATATCTCGAAGGTCAAGGTCTCTCAAAATGTCTACGTGATTTCTTATCCATTCCACTAATATTTTTGTGAACACAGCCGTTATAATTATATACTACGTGACATTTCTGTTGAGATCAGTACTTGGTAAGACCGTCTTTGCTAAAGTAATGCCGATAACTTTAAAAAACCCGAACACGAGTCACAAAAAAGAAGACGAAAGGAGTATGTGAATAAACTTAATATTAAACGTTTTTTTTTTTTAAAAATATTTATGAATAAATCTTTATAAGATTATTTCACAAATTAACTTTTTTTTTCTCTAAACTTTTCCCCACCAAACGTGTGTCACATTTGTTACATATGAATCTTATTGTGTATGGAAAACCTTTTCTAGTTTTAAGCGCTATTGTAAAAATCTGAGATGTTTCAATCTGTCTTTGCATACCAACATTATAAACAGCTTAATTCTACCCTTATTATGTGACCTTGACCTTAAGACATATGCACGAGCTAAAGTATCGGATGTGTTGCTTTTTGAATAGTTTATGGAACCGGGGAGTCTTCTTAACAACTACGTTCTCAAAATAAAACATAAATGTGATGACCAATGAGGGCGTTCTCACGAGGGACAATGCGAGCATTCTCGCTGAGGGACAATGCGAGCGCTCTCTTTGAGAGTTTTTTTCTGAGCGAAAACATATGTGCATTTCAATGAAGGACAATGCGAGCGTTCTCCTCTAGGGACAATGCGAGAAAATGTCATTGATTGCAGCGCACCAGGATGTCTAAGCAAGTTGTGTATAAGTCAGAAGGACACAATGTATGCTATACGGCCGACACACTCCAAAATGCTGGCATGGTTAGAACATCCATGGTCTCGATTTAGAATAAAATGTATCTTTAGTGTACCAATGTTTTTTTTGTTTTTTTTTTGGTTGATGTTTTGCTAAATAAATTTATCCCTGTATAATACTAGTAAACTACCAATGAACTCACATCAATTCTATGTAACAAAATGTCTTTTATAGGAAATTCACATGGGATTATCGTGATTATTGCATAAGCCATATGCAATTAAATAGAACATCGATTTCCGTCAGAACGATGAAAGAGTTCCAATTAATACATGCAATACGGGTACATAATGACAGTCTATCCACTTCAAAACGTTCCTTCTACTACTACGCTTTATGTCGATCGAAATAAGGGTGTGGCGTTTATTTTGTTTTGTTCTGTTGGGTTCAACATCGCACCGACATAAAGGTCATATGGCGACTTTCCAGCTTTGATGTAGGGGAACCACCGACCTCCCGTAAGACAGATGGATGGCTTCCTCACATAAGGAATTCAACGCCCCGAGTGTGGGTCGAACCAACATCGGTGAGGGGAAAGTGATTTGAAGTCAGCGACCTTAAGCATCTTAAGTCAGCGGCCACGACGGTCCCATCTGGCGTTTATACAAATAACGCATACATACATGCTGAGGTAATATTATATATATAAAACCTCCATCATGAGAGAAACGTTATTACTTAGAACAAACATTTTTGGATTAATATAACATTGAATAATGAACAATGCATATGAAATTCTGAAACAAGTCTGTTTCATCCATAGTAACCGCGGTGAAAATAGCTTTGACTACTGGTCGACAAACCAGTCCATGAGTGTATACTATTACATGACTCCTTTAACACATGGTAACTGGGCATAATTCAAATTTGAAAAAATACCTATATAGATGGTAATTAATTTCTGATGCCATGTAATAATGGCTTTCCGATGATAGTCACAAATCATGTGTACTTAATGGCAATGCATTTAACTTGAAATGGCCCGTGACCGGAAGTGCATAAATACGATGCAGAGTCCGCTGACATATTATACCCACAATTAAAATGATTGAATTTTTTAAATTTAAAGAATCTATAAGAACAAACTTTTTTGCAAGGACAGACGTGCGAAAAGCCTTGTTTCAGATACGTGCCGATCAAGCGCTTCTCATTTTACTATATGGTTTTCGTCCGCAATTAATTACAAAAATCGCAGTCAATTTGTTATAGTAACGCATTATATTACCACGTAAATCAACTTAGTTTATTTTCCCAGACACAATAAATTTATTTTGATAAATCATAGAACAGCCGTCACACAATCAAACGCGACGTGTAGTATCACGTAGCCTGAGCCAGCAACTATTTACGTAACCGCGCTTTTTCAGAAATGACACACTTAGTCAGCATGCTTATAGCTTCACTGCTTACTCTTTGTTAACAAACGCCCACTAAACAGATCAGTGAAATCACGTTATATTACTATGTTGTTTCTTTTAGTGTAGGGAGTGCTCGCTCTCAAATCTGTACGCGGACCAGGCCGTGGTTCGTAAAACTCTAATAATATAGAGGTGTGTACACTTAAGATTACAGATACAGCCGGAAGTCATCAGCTTCCTGCCGTGCACAAGTTTTCAAATTTCCAAAGGACATGCTTTTATTTTTGTTTATTCAATCAGAAGCCAATATTTCAAGAGGAATAACGGAAATAAAAGATACTGACAAGAAGGATTTCCCTTTATGTTAAGCCCCGATCTCACTGTCACGGTTTGATCTCCCGGTTTATCCCTGTTCAGTGATCCGGGATAAACCTTGTTCAACCTTGTTGAACCTTGACGATTCCATGAACGTCCGGGAAGATCCTTGATGAACCTTGTCAAACCGGCAAACGGCCACGGTTGTTTTAAAATGTTTAATACAACCGGGAATCACCGGGAACGATGGCTAAAACCGGCATATTCCGTGCAATATCGGCGCAATGCCGGCATTTTCCTGGGTAATACCGGATATCCGCCGTGTGTCTACCGTGATATTCCGTAGTAATCCGGGGTCACTGGCAATCACTTTATACACGGTAGAGCTGTGACGAACTACAGTCCTGGGACGGCATAGCGCAGGCGAAGCACGGTACGGCTCCGTCTTGTACCGGTGGTGGGTAGGGAAAGTTACGGTAAGCCTAGGTTTATTCGCCGATTAACTCCCGGTAATATTCGGAAAATGCCGGCAAACCTCCGGTTGAGTCCGGTAGAGCCCCGTTTCACAACGGACTGTTCGGGTTTAACCAGGTGTGTGCCGGGTGATTCCGGTCATACGACGATGACAGAAGGTGAGGTCTCGGATCTACGAAGGTAACAGACAATGAAGTTGCGGTGACATAAGGTTATAATTATGATGATTTAGTATATAAAAACATAAACAATCCTAGTTTGAATAAGTGTAGTAAGAATGTTTGTTAGAGCACACGAAAATGAACTACTATAGTATATCAATAACTAGAAAAGATACAGGCTCCATCCGATGAATTATCAGTTACATATTGTTCATCTGTAAGACGTAAGGGTGCTGTTTTTTGCTTCTTTTTCTTTAGGTTTTGCCCCAGAGATTGTGGGGAGTGATTCTAAGGCGATTTACCATGAAGTTGATTGGGGGGGGGGGGGGGGGGGGGGGGGGGGGGAGAGAGGTTTTTTGCCTTCCAGCAGAGTCTTCGTCCGTTCGGCTCTATGTGAGTCGTCTTCAAATTGGCTTCCCACTGGTGGCAATTTTCTGACAGGTTTCTTGGTCTTCGGCATGATGTTTTGCTTCTAGTGACTACAAGATAAGTCAGGCGCGTAGATGCTTTTACACAGATACGCAGCTGCGTAGTGAAGATCTGGCAAGCATACACAATTAAACTGGCTAATTTATTTGGTTGCAGCAAGAAGTCTATATCATGCAAAGGAGATTGCTTCATACGCAATCATTGCTTATTTCATATTTTGTTTGAAGTACAGTAAAATGAAGTATTAGCACACTGGTTTATATAATTAGTTGATTTAACGTGCATTGAAATTCACCAATAATAATTGTCTTTGTAGTTTTATAACAATTTAAGTACAGTCATTATCCTACTATTTGATTGCTTATTTTGTAATAAACCTGACCATGTGAAATATTACATTCATACGCCGTCTATGCTAACGGTTAAAAGAGTCAAATTTCTTTAGTAAAATTATAATACAATGTCAGAAATTGATAAAATCGGCAAAGAGACATTTTCAAGGCCAACAGCTTTTGAATAGGACAATTTGTATAACACTGCAGACGTAATTTGTCACGCATAATAATTATTAAGTTATTTTCAGATGTCATAGATATATCTTATAATTGTACTTAAATGTATGAAATTATCAATTATTCTATGGTCATATGTTGTAGAAAATAAAATATTATAGAAATCAAATAATTACTCCTAGTTAAATCCTACGCGTATTGCCAAGGTTTGACACCGGTATAAGTCATACGATGTTACAGTATCTTACAACTAATTCACAGTGAGATAAATATGTTTTTTTTCTTTATAATTGGTGATTACAGTTTTTTTCAATGGCCTTTTAGATAACTAAATTATATGTTCAATGTATTATATTTCAGAAGACCTTAAACAACATTCTAAAAATTTGTCCAATCAATTATTTCTTATGTCACCGCTGAATTATAATTGAGCTAATTAAATCCGCTCGTAGTTACGGTCCTACACATAAGTCAGTATGACTTTTTATCATAATTATGTTTTTGAAATGTTGTTTTCAACTTTTGGCCTTGAAATAATTCGTATGTAATGGAACAGAAGTAGAATCTCTTGTCATAATCGTAGGGGATGAAATGTAACAGCCAACCATATTTTATCATAGATTCATGTATAGGCGATTTCACTATATGTTTATATAGCAATTGCTGCGGATCGTGTAAGAATAAAACCTGAAATTTTCGTTTTTTCGCACTTCGCCATTGTGATCTCGCGCTACTCTCGCGCGAAATCATGATGGCAAAGCGCGAGATGACGATGACGAAGCGTGAAATCGAGAATTTTCACATGCGCGAAATCACGATGCAAAGCACGAAATTGCTCAAGTTTCGCGATCTCGCAATTAGCCATGCATCGTGATCTAACGCTTCGCATATTGTTAGAGAAAGCGATGCATGAAGTATGAAGCGCGAGATCACGATAGCGAAACCGCAAAATAACTTAAAAGGTGTAACATTTTGCAGAATACTGTTTTAGTTAAAAAAAGATAAGGGAAATACATATAACGAAGATGACGCAATGAAGACGTCGCTATACCGGAATGCTTACATATATAACATGGATCACTAAACCACAGATTGCATGTGCAACATAACGCACATACCTAATAAAACAAATTATTTTATATAAACAATTAACAAAGAATAAGGTTTTCGTGCAATGTATTTGCTTTAAATACACACTAAAATCCACCATTTGCCGTTCTCACATTGATAAATAATCAAAGGGATGATACACCAACCCCCACCCCCACCCCCATTACGTTTGCGTACTTTGAAAAATGCCCTAGCTACGCGCCTGTAAGTGATGGGGATCCGACGTAAGTCCTGTTTTCTATGCCACCAAGTAAGTACCGGTAGGCGCCGGTGTGTCACCGGATCACAGCCGGGCTATGACGGGATGCTACAGGCGGTCATCGGGGCACTACCGGCTACGACTCGGGTCACTCGGGTTTACACCGGGATCAATCGGGTTCATGCCGGACAATCACCGTGGATATCCGGTGTCAGACCGGGCTCTAAACCGGGGTCAAAGTGTAGATTCTGCTTCATTATCGGGGGTTTACCGGGACACCGTCGGGAATATGAGATCCAACTTACATTTTTGCAAAAAAAATAAAATGGTTCATTCAGGTATACCGGCTAATGTTTACCGGGAGGAACCGGGGCCGTCACCGGGAATGTGAGATCGGGGCTTTAGCGACGGAACTGCGCAAACCTGGAAACTTCCGCTAAAACTAACATTAACGTATAGCAACTCTTACGGACAATGGAATTATAATCAGAAATAAAGAAAACGAGATCAGAAACAGAACGTGAATAATTTGGAACACCCGGAATTGTTTTTGTTTCGTTGTAAAGAAAAGATTCTGTAATCATCGACGTTAACATTTTTCACAAGATATGTATATAAGCAATTAATAATCAGTCTCGTATCAAAACATTTTCATACTAACAATCTATATATCATTATATAGCATGCTAATTTATATAATTATTACAATATATTTCAACTGTAGTAAAAATCTGTATACATTATGAAAACATATCATATAGAAGATCGTATTACATGTTGACGATCGACTGAAACTGACCACGCTATGTTCAAATACACGTGCTCATCAGACACCGTGGTCCGTGTTTGTGCTGTGTCTATCAGGATATAAGCTATGACGTTTCAAATATTTTGTAGATAATATGCAGACAAAAATTCGGATGAGGTTTGTCAAGAGTGGGTTGATATTGTGGCATATAGAATTATTAAATGTTTTCCAAGACTTGACATTGAATCTGACCCAGTTTCAGGAAGCTCAATTTAGTCATTGAAATCAATATCAACATCCTCCCCCCACCCCATCTTAATCAGCAGCACAATGACGCGATATTCCAACTTTTCATCATCATCATAATCAACCACCGTAACACAATTATCATCATCATTTAATAACCATAATCACTGTCTAAGGAAACTATGATAATATGTAACACAACAATTTATAATTATTTTTGAAACTTTTCGTAAGATATATAGCTTCATTTTTAAAACAATATGCCATAAGTTAATTCCTTACAAACCAAACGTCAACTATTTGGTACCGTGCGAATCCTGTATGATGGAGTATCGAGAATTGTTTTTGATATTTTTCAGTTCACTACACAGTCCGGCCAATGCCCCTCAAAAATATATGGCTGCCACAATTTTGCTATGAGCATATATACATTAATTTCTGGTTAAATCCTATTTCTGATAATTTCTTTCTTTAACATTTGTCAAACGTCTGAACATTTCTGAATATACTAGAACTTTTCAATGGATCTATTGTTTTTATTAGCTCCCATTATGGCTCTAAAACAGTTCATGTGCAATAATAAAAGTTGTGCTTTTCTGACCATGTAAGTACGCATAAGCTGTTTTGTCTGTTTATAAGATAAATTTTTTTTAAGCATTATGAATCTTTAAGATTAATATTTCTTTAACTAGAAAAAAAGACAACAGAGTTCCCGCTCAATAACTTTACTTTGGACTGATGCATTAAAATTAAAGTTGGTCTAATGGTAGCTTACAGAATAACGAAAAAAAAAATGCATAATTTGTATAATGGGTCAGTGGGGTCAAGTTCAAGGTCAGCCTAACGTAATAATTAATCTGCGTACTTTGAAAACTCCACTGTGGTACAGTGGGCTAAAGCGCTTTTGTAATGTTAAACCGACAGGATCGATGTTCATATCCCGGTCCGGACCTTATATTAACAAAAAGGTTATTTCGATGTCATAGGGAAAAGGTCAATGTCACAGGATAGAAAAAAATGACTGTTGTCATCAAAAATGTGCTTTTTTTGGTTTATAACTTAAGGCTGACTTGCTGTCACCAAATTTTGTACATAGCAAGCTTATATTAAGAACTGGCTTAGAGTTTTATTTTGGGTAACTGTTATATAAAAATAATATCCGCGCAGTAAGTTTGGTTTGCGGTCAAGGTCACAGAAATAAAAATAAATGGTTCTTGTCAGGAATAAGATAACCTAATTATTCTCCATACTTTCAAAATTACACCTTAAACCTTGGTGTATTCTACCTTTCATGCTCTTGTAAATGTTGAACAGACCAGTATGGGTTCAAATCCCGGTACCAGCCCGGCGTACCTTTTTTATAATGAAAAGAGCGATTTTGATTCCATAAGGTAAGGACTTTTATATATAGCAAGCTTAACTGAAGAATTAGCTTCGTCACGGTTATCAAAAATAGAAAAAATGATATCCATTCAGTATCTAAAGTTTAGGTACACCTTTTGTCAGCCAACTGTGTGTGTAGATTTTTATCGAGACAAATGTTTTAATGTGTTTGGGGTCACTTGTGTCAAGGTCATTGTTACTAAAACAGAAAATAATTTCTACTCAATATTTTTAGTTTTGATAGACCTACCGTCACCAAACTTGGTGTATAGATAGCTTTTAATGAGACAGAGGTTAGGACTGTATTTCGATTATTCGGGTCAAAGTCACCGTTCCTTAAATAAAGGAAGCGATTGCAGCAAACGTAGAAAACCTGGTTTCACGGCGTTGTCGCGTTTTATCACGTCATGTGCCTGCTATTAATACAATTACATTTTAAATGCAGGAGAGCTAGACCGGTACAATATACTTTTGCATGGCAATACGGTCGTCGAAAGAGTGCCGAAGTTCCTGAAAGACTGTACATAATTATTGTTCCTACTTTTTTGTATGGTAAACAATCGATAGTGAAAAATATTACAGACTACTTAAGAAATGAGTCGATAAAACATTGTTAGTGACGTATGCAGCTTGGGGATGTAGGTGCATTTGATGGATGAAGATGTCACGCTTTACAACAGCAGTCCTCTATTTAGATACGTTTGTAGCTCAAGCATACAGCTTAATGAGGTAAATGTGCTTTTTATCTACCATAGGTGTGAAATTCGTGAAAATTACAGCTTTTCTAAGCTACTCCCGCTTCCATATTACTTAAATGCAGGTGGCAGAGAGAACGTATCCATTGGTGATTGTATCTTTAATAGCACTGAGTCACAGCATTTTATTATATTAATTGTACAGTCGCCGCATATATATAAGCTTCTGGAAGCTTTTGAAGTCAACGGGTAACACAAGCTGACTTGCTCAAATAGACTTGAAGCATATAACACTCCCATATTGTTTCATCCCGTTCTTCGATAAAGCGTGTTTCAAACAGAGCGACTTATATAACCTGCATTGCTGGGCAGTTGTTACTCAGTGTATTAATGGTGATATATGTAGGTGGGCCTGAAATTTGCGCGCGATTCTCTGTCTCATTAAGGAAAACATTTATGCCAGTTAAAAGTAAAATTGTTTTATTCATGTCAAAGTTATGGCCTAACCAAGCTGAAAAATGACCTTTGACCCAAGTGTGACCTTGACCTTTTAGACAATGGCTTTTGATTTGCACGCGACACTCTGACTCATTGAGGTAAATTTTTATTCCAAATGAAAATGAATTCTCCAAGATTGTCAAAGTAATGGCCAGGACAAGTACTAAAATGCCCTTTGACCCCTAAGACATTGACCTTTGAGATGTTTCAATCTCTCTTTGCATACCAACATTATAAACAGCTTAAGTCTACCCTTATTATGTGACCTTGACCTTAAACATTTTCAAAACACATTGCGATCTTACACAAATAACGTGTAGAAATCCATTTAAGAAACGATATATGCACGAGCTAAAGTATCGAATGTGTTGCTTTTTGAAAATAGTTTATGGAACCGGGGAGTCTTCTTAACAACTACGTTCTCAAAATAAAACATAAATATGATGACCAATGAGGGCGTTCTCACGAGGGACAATGCGAGCATTCTCGCTGAGGGACAATGCGAGCGCTCTCTTTGAGAATTTTTTTCTGAGCGAAAACATATGTGCATTTCAATGAAGGACAATGCGAGCGTTCTCCTCTAAGAACAATGCGAGAAAATGTCATTGAATGCATCGCACCAGGATGTCTAAGCAAGTTGTGTTTAAGTCAGAAGGACATAATGTATGCTATACCGCCGACACACACATTGTGTTTCACCACACTCCAAAATGCTGGCATGGTTAGAACATCCATGGTCTCGATTTAGAATAAAATGTACCTTTAGTGTACCAATGTCTTTTTTTTTTTTTTTGGTTGATGTTTTGCTAAATAAATTTATCCCTGTATAATACTTGTAAACTACCAATGAACTCACATCAATTCTATGTAACAAAATGTCTTTTATAGGAAATTCACATGAGAGTCCTATCGTGATTATTGCATAAGCCATAAGCAATTAAATAGAACATCGATTTCCGTCAGAATGATATCCAATGAATACATGCAATACAGGTACATAACAAGTCAAATGGTTTATCGCGGCCAGAAATTTGTACAAACCGGACAGAAGTTGCAAAATTGTCATTTGTGCAGGAAAGAAGCGTTTACCGTAATGTCCAGTACTGGACAGGTATAGTGACCATGCACGGACACAGCCAATTTTCCCAGAGGGGGGCCGATCCCCTGCCCCCCCCCACCCTGGACATTTTGAAATTTAACACTTCATTTTTTGCATTCTGGAACAGTTTTATGGACTAACTTGTTTAATTTGGGAAAATGATAAAATCAAGCTTTCTTGAAGGTAATACTCTTAGTTTCTTTTAGATAAATAATATGAATTATGTCGGGGTCGTATGTAGCAGCAGCCGCATATACTTTACATGCAGTCCTAATGTTGCCTTTTTCGAAAAACATTTTCTTTCCTTCTTGTCTTCTTTCCTTTTTTAAAGATTTTCCAGCGGGGGTCCGGACCCCCGGTACCAACCCCCCCCCACACTCTTGATCCGCGCATAGCGACATATCATGCTTTCTGTTTATGCAGGTAAACTTGTGTTTAGTTAAATTTCAACAGAGCACAGTTGTCTGAACAGTGTACAAACTCATTACTGTTTTTTCGGGCAAGGGTGGGAAAAAAAGTGGTAAACAATGAAAGCAGTAACAGTTTTATTAAAAAGAATAAACAATGAGACAAACATTTCCAACATCTTTGGACGGTTCAAAAATCCCATGTTAAACATACGATAAAGCCCGAAACGCGTGAAAATGTTCCGAATGTAAATCGGGTGAAATAGACGCTCGTATAGTTAGATTATGCGTCTAGATTGATTAAACTGGGCGAGTCTACTTACTTATTACTTGAGGATGAAAAAAACGTGTTTTTTAAATGTTGCTCTTAAACAAGGGTGGCGGTTGAACTACTAAAAGTACAACAACAGTTAATTCACAACAAATCGTACGGTATGTTTTATAATCAGTAGAAGCTAGTCGTATTTACGCTTATGAGACCTGTTTCACCCATAAGTAAAGAATTGACAGGTCCATCATGAAATATTTTCCCCAGCGTGCAAATACTTGTCCTATTCAACAGTCTATCCACTTCAAAACTTTCCTTCCACTACTACGCTTTATGTCGATCGAAATAAGGATGTGGCGTTTGTTTTGTTTTGTTCTGTTGGGTTCAACATCGCACCGACATAAAGGTCATATGGCGACTTTCCAGCTTTGATGTAGGGGAACCACCGACCTCCCGTAAAACAGCTGGATGGCTTCTTTCCAAGGGATCTTTTTACAGATTTTATTTCCTCACAGAAGGAATTTAACGCCCCGAGTGTGGATCGAACCAACATCGGTGAGGGGGCATGTGATTTGAAGTCAGCGACCTTAAGCATCTTAAGTTAGCGGCCACGACGGCCCCATCTGGCGTTTAAACAAATAACGCATACATACATGCTTGGGTAATATTATATAAAACCTCCATCATGAGAGAAACGTTATTACTTAGAACAAACATTTTTGGATTAAAATAACATTGAATAAATAACAATGTATAATTTTTATAAATTCTGAAACCAATCTGTTTCATCCATAGTAATCGCGGTAAAAATAGTTTTGACTACTGGTCGACAAACCACTCCACGAGTGTATACTGTTATATAACTCCTTTTATAAATATAAAAACTTTGTGGCATATGACCGCTTTCATTCAACACATGGTAACTGGGCATAATTCAAATTTGAAAAACAAAACCCAGTGGAAATTAATTTCTGATGACATGTAATAAAACTCTTATGTAAATGTCTTGCCGACCGATAGTCACAAATCATGTGCACTTAATGGCAATGCATTTAAAATACGATGCAGATCCCGCTGAAATATTATACCCACAGTTCTTAAATTTGAAGAATCTGCAGGAAAAAATATTTTTGCAAGGACAGACGTGCAAAAAGACTTGTTTTAAATACGTGTCAATCAAGCGCTTCTCATTTTACTACATGGTTTTCGTCCGCAATTAAGTAAGTTCGATCCCCGGGCGGGGCGTATGTTTTCCGTGACGATTTGATAAAAGACATTTCTCTGAAATCATTCGTCATCTACCTCTGATAATTTATGTGGGGAAATTGGCAGTTACTTGCGGAGAACAGTTTGTACTGGTATAGAATCCAGGAACACTGGTTAGGTTAACTGCCCGCCGTTACATGACTGAAATACTGTTGAAAAACGGCGTTAAACCCAAAACAAAACAAACAATTTTTCATAGAAATGCATTATATTACCACGTAAATCAACGTAGTTTATTTTTCCAGACACAATAAATTTATTTATATAAATAATAAAGCAGCCATCACACAATCAAACGCGACGTGTAGTATCACGTAGCTTGAGCCAATAACTATTAAGGTAAATGACACGTTGTCAGCATGCTTATAGCTTCTTTGTTTTCTCCATATTTACAAACGCCCACTAAACAGATCCGTATTTCTTTGTCGTTTCTTTTAGCACAGGGAGTGCTCGCTGGGCCAGGCCGTTGTTCGTAAAACACCTATAATACTAGTAGTAGGTGTGTCCACTTCAGATAGCAGATATAGCCGGAAGTCATCAGCTTCCTGCCATGCAAAGGTTTTCAATTTCAAAAGGACATGCTTTTATTTTTGTTTATTCAATCTCATTGATAAACAGAAGCCAATATTTCCAGAGGAATAACGGAAATAAAAGATTCTGATAGGAAGGATTTCCTTTTATGTTAGCGAGTAATAAATGTGGCGAAAATAACCGGGAAGAAGGAACTGCCGAGGCAGTGGCTGTCGCTTAGCGACGGAACTGCGCAAATCTGGAAACTTCCGCTAAAACTAACATTAACGTATAGCAACTCTTACGGACAATGGAATTATAATTAGAAATAAAGAAAACGAGATCAGAAACAGAACGTGAATAATTCGGAACACCCGAAATTGTTTTTGTTTCGTTGTAAAACTAAGCTTTTAAGAAAAGATTTTGTAATCATCGACGTTAATTAACATTTTTCACAAGATATGTATATAAGCAATTAATAATCAGTCTCGTATCAAAACATTTTCATACAAACAATCTATATATTAGTTTATAGCATGTTAATTTATATAACTAATAAAACATATTTCAACTGTAGTAAAATTCTGACAAGACTGGACACTTACACATTATGAAAACATACATATAAAAGATCGTAAGACATGTTGACGATGGACTGGAACTGACCACGCTATGTGAGAATACACGTGCTCTTCAGACACCGTGGTCCGTTTTCTTCTAATTCACTGCGTTTAACCGCAGAAAATTATTAATCTTGTGCTCTGTATCTGGATATAAGCTATGACGTTTCAAATGTCGGACGAGGTTTGTCAAGAGTGCGCTGATATTGTGGCATATAGAATTATTAAATGTTTTTCTAAGATTTGACATAGTGACGTTTTTCAACCCATGTGACCCAGTTTCAGGAAGCTCAATTTAGTCACTGAAATCAAAATCAACATCCCCCCCACCCCTACCCTTCTTAATCAGCAGCACAATGAAGCGATCTTCCAACTTTTCATCATCATCATCATAATCAACCACCGTAACACAAGAATCTTCATTATCATCATTTAATAACCATAATCGCTGTCTAAGGAAACTCAGTACTCAAAAGATGTAACACAATTTATAATTATTTTTGAAACTTTTCGTAAGATGTATAGCTTCATTTATAAACAATATGCCGGCATAAGTTAATTCCTTACAAACCAAACGTCAACTATTTGGTACCGTGCGAATCCTGTATGATGGAGTATCGACAATTGTTTTTGATATTTTTCAGTTCACTACACAGTCCGCCAATGCCTCTCAAAAATATATGGCTGCCACAATGTTGCTATGAACATATATACATTGATTTCTTGTTAAATCCTATTTCTGATAATTTCTTTCTTTAACATTTGTTGAAGGTTTTAATATTGCTCAATATAGGCCTACTAGAACTTTTCATTGAATCTATTGTTTTTATTAGCTCCCATTATGGCTCTAACTATAACAGTTCATGTGCAATAATAAAAGTAGTGCTTTTCTGACCATGTAAGTACTCAAAACATCTATTTGGAAAGCTGTTTCATCTGTTTATAAGATATCAAAATTTAAGCATTATGGATCTTTAAGATTAATATCACTTTAACTAGAAAAAAAAACAACAGAGTTCCCGTTCAATAACTTTACTTTGGACTGATGCATTAAATTTAAAGTTGGTCTATTGGTAGCTTTTACAAAATAATGAGAAAAAAAGCATAATTTGTATAATGGGCCAGAGGGGTCAAGTTCAAGGTTAGCATAGCGTAATAATTAATCTGCATACTTTGGAAACTCCACTGTGGTACAGTGGGCTAAAGCGCTTTAATTTGTAATGTTAAACCGACGGAATCGCTGTTTATATACCGGTCCGGACCTTCTAATTATTAACAAAAAAGGTCATTTCGATGCCATAGGGAAAAAGTCAATGTCACAGTAACTCTAAATAGAGAAAATGACTGTTGTCATCAAAATGGTGTTTTTCGGGTCATAACTTAAGGCCGACTTCTGTCACCAAAATTAGTGCATAGCAAGCTTATATTAAGAACTGGCTTCGAATTATATTTTGGGTAACTGTTACGAAAAAAAATAAAAAAAATATAATAATAATAAAAAAGGTCACAG
The DNA here is from genome assembly GCF_021730395.1 of Mercenaria mercenaria. Taxonomy (NCBI): domain Eukaryota; kingdom Metazoa; phylum Mollusca; class Bivalvia; order Venerida; family Veneridae; genus Mercenaria; species Mercenaria mercenaria. The sequence goes on from NC_069363.1 coordinate 100,165,284, forward strand.
AAATAAAAATAAATGGTTCCGTTCCAAAACCCTTTGTCAGGAATGAGATAACCTGTTTATTCTGCATACTTTCAAAAGTACACCTAAAACGTTGGCGTATTCTACCTTTCATGCTCTTGTAAATGTTGAATAGACTAGTAGTGGTTCAAATCCCGGTCCCAGCCTTACTTTTCTATAATGAAAAGAGCGATTTTGATTCCATAAGGTAAGGACTTTGTATATAGCAGACTTAATTGACGAACTAGCTTCGTCACTGTTATCAAAAATAGAAAAATATCCGCTCAGTATCTAAAGTTTTGATGAATCTTTTGTCAGCCAACTGTGTGTAGATTTCTATCGATACAAATGTTTTTATTGTGTTTGGGGTCACTTTGGGTCAAGGTCATTTTTATTAAAACAGAAAAAAAGAATCTACTTAATATGTTTGGTTTTGATATACCTACCGTCACCAAACTTGGTGTATAGAAAACTTTAAATGAGGCAGAGGTTAGGATGACTGTATTTCGGTTATTCGGGTCAAGGTCACCGTTACTAATATAAAGGAAGCGATTGCTGCAAACGTTGAAAACCTGGTTTCATGGCGTTGTCGCGTTTTATCACGTAATGTGCCTGCTGTTAATACAATTACATTTTAAATGCAGGAGAGCTAGACCGGTACAATATACTTTTGCATGGCAATACTGTCGTCGAAAGAGTGCCGAAGTTCCTGAAAGACTGTACATAATTATTGTTCCTACTTGTTTTGTATGGTAAACAATCAATAGTAAAAAAGAAGTTACAGACTACTTTAGAAATGAGTCGATAATGCATAGTTACTGACGTATGAGGCTCGAAATGTAGGTGCATTTGATGGATGAAGATGTCACACTTTACAACAGCAGTCCCTATTTAGATACGTTTGTAGCTCAGCATCTATCTTATTGACGTTATAGTGTTTTTTTATCTACCACCGGTCAATACTCCACCAACAAATTCGTGAAAATTACAGGTTTTCTAAGCTTTCCAGTTACCTCCCTTATGACCCTTATATTTTAAAAATCGCATTGGACTGTGTTAAAAGCATAACACGACCACATTTTTGACGCAACTGAGACGTCACTGGTGTAAAGATTTGTCAAATTCGATTAACTTCATTTGAGACACGGGCTGCACGTGCAAAATGACTTTTTCCAGCAATGTCGACATGTACGAAACTTCTGTCGCAAATCATTCATCGCACTTGAAAGTTAGTCGACAGACTAAAAGGAATACGTTAAAAACAGAATATCCTTGCTAAGAATGCCACGTTCAATGTTTGTTAAAAGACATAATAAATACAGATGGCAGTATAATTGATAGAGTAGAACTGGAAAGAAAAATTGGTACAAATGTTAATTTTCTTGCATTTGCAGCAATTCGAAATATTTTAAACAAACTTATCAAAACGGTAAAAATCAAACAAAAGCGGTACAAGTATTGAATGTTTATTTCCTATTATACCGCTGTACTTAAAAGCTATCTTAAACTCTAAGAAAGGAACGAATCATATATACAATATTCTTGTTAAAAACAGTGACATTCCTACTTGTCATGATAAATGGATGAATGTTTTTGAAATTCATAATTTGGAATGGGAAGTAATTCATGGCTGGGTTTTTGAAATTAGTAATGATCCTTACTTACAATGGCTGCAAACAAGAATTGTTCATCGAATTTTAGGAACAAACGTTTTGTTGTATAAAATGAAGATATCTAAAACAGAATTATGTTCTTTTTGCAAATCAGAAAAGGAAACTTTGCTTCATTTGCTCTGGGAGTGTATCCATATACAATCTTTACTTGGAGATGTTACGGATATAATTAAACGCTTTGATGTAACATTTTACCTAGATAATAAATCTTTTATTTTAGGATATACGAAAAAACAACAACTAACTTTTAACATTTTGAGTCTAGAAATAAAAAGATACATATTTTTGTGTAAACGACAAGAAATAATTCCATCACTGCAAGGGTTGTATAAGTACATTATAATGAACTGCGTATCTGTAGGTAGGTGAATATGACGTTTTGTCTTTTTTTTATATATTAGTAGTATATTTTTTGTACGAGTACTATATATGTGTTGAGGCTTCAGACCATAAACATAATTGCAGAATTATCTCCCAAGAACTTTGCCATTGCGGAATCTGTTTTTTCTATGTTTTTTTTTTATATCTTACATTTAACTCATTTGTATATGTGTATTTGTAAGGTTAGCATGGGATGGTTCCCCTACCCATGTCTAACCATGTGACGGGGAGAATAAACGGGGTTACCCATTGGGGCCTCAGACGAAAAGAAAAATTGCCACTTTTAAGGCACGATCATTTATTTATTTATTTATTTGGGTTTTACGGCGCACAAACACAGTATCAACGCCATCAGAACATTGGCATGGTTGACGCCGACATGTCGTGAAATTGCACGGCGTATGTGCTGTTCTCACCCGACAGTCATGAAATGGGTAAGGAGACATGATCAGACAGGGTCTATGAGTAATAGACCGCGCACACGCCATGAAAAAGTGACGTCGATATTGTTTAAAAAAGTAAAGAGGTATATATTAAGTGGTAACATTTCAATGACGCCTAGTATAATTCTCCCATACTGGCGGAGTACACAATATGAACGTTTGCGCTATTGTTTCATCCCGTTCTTTGATAAAGCTCGTTTCAAACAGAGCGACTTATATAACCTACTTTCCTGGGCAGTTGTTAGTCGGTGTGTTAATGGCGATATGTAGGTGGGCCTGAAATTTGCGCACGATTCTCTGTCTCATTAAGGAAAACATTAATGCCAATTAAAAGTAAAATTGCTTTATGCATGTCAAAGTTATGGCCTAACCATGCTCTAAAATGACCTTTGACCCCTAAGTGTGACCTTGACCTTTTAGACAATGGCTTTTGATTTGCATGCGACACTCGGGGTAAAGTTTTATGCCAAACGAAAATGAATTCTCCATGCTTGTCAAAGTAACGGCCAGGAAAAGTACTAAAAAGCCCTCTGACCCCTAAGACCTTGACGTTTGAGATTAAAATTGCACATGCAAACAGATATGCCAAATATAAAGAAAATGCTCCATGCATATCAAAGTTATTGTGTTATCTTTGACCACATGCCACCCCGCAGTGTGAATTTTGCCTTTGGGATAGGTACCTGTGGTTCAAACGCCCAAACTCTGTCTCACTGAAGTTAACATTCATGTCAAACAGAACTGCTCCTTGAATGTCGAAGTTTTTGCCTATTCAAGATCAGACCCCGTTGGCATTAGATTGTTTCACAAGTTTCTTTCGTATTTCTGTTCTGTGACCACAGCTAAATAAAGCTGGGACAGTTGAATTGTAAAATTCATTTTGGAGCCAACAAGTTGGTTCCCACTTTCAGGCACGTGTTTATTAAAAGCTTTAATTATAGACCTTTTCTCAGTTATTTCCTTAGCAACGGGAGACAATTTTCGCGCATGCGCACCCCACGTAGGGCAAAAAAACATGACCGCACAATATAAATTACGTTAGAGTTATACTGCATTTTAATATATTGGATCAATAACTAGTTTGTTTTATGGAAAATATCCACCGCAAGACAAAGGAAAGTATATGTATATCTTTGCAAGCCCACAGCTGATATGCGCATTATCATTGATGATTTTGGATTAATAAACTATTTTTCAGCAATTTTGATCTCAACAGATGTAGGTTAAGAAAAATGGAATAAAGTATTAATGAAGTTTTAGTTTTATTTCTTAACATGATCTCACAAAACTTATCGCCTGTCGCAATTAGCTTACATAATACTTGTAATATAATGAGAAGTCGAAGTTTAAAATAAAATGTACAACTTACAAAGTTCATCCTTTGATTTTGTATCCAATTATACCCCAAATGGGAATCAATTCATTCCGTATTCAAAAAATAATAATCATCTTAAAATTGTCATTTTTTATTTCTATCGATTCTTTGAATTTAAGTTTTTTCTGGCAATATCAAAGAAGTTAAGATGGTGAATGCAGCGGTCAGATTTAATGGGGGGGGGGGGGGGGGGGGGTTTGTAGCAGAGACAGGTATGAAATAGCATAGCAACCAATAGCTTGTGTAAAAAGGTCTATACCTATCTATCAGACACAATAGCAATATCAGACTTGCCTGCATTCATTTAAGAAATACGGAAGGAAAGCATAAGATACGTCAAATTTTAGGAATTTTAACCCGTGATAGATCAATGCGATTTCCTCCAAGTGGACTGCTGGAGCTGTAAATGAACCTAAAAGCAGACGACGGCTGTAAATCGTGACATCTTCATCCACCAATCTTACTGTAAGTTCAGATGGATCCACGACAGAAACAATTGTCCGTCTTTTTTCAAAATAGTTCCGGAACTTTTTTGCAGACTGCATACCACAAAAGAAATAAAGAGCGGATATATACCAAAGTTTAATTTTAGACCGCAGTCTTATCCACGACATGTCATGTTATAGTGAATATTTGAGACATTTTGTGAACGACTGGAAACAATAATTTGGGCCTTTGACCAAATAACAGGCATCTTTAGTTTTGAGTCTTGTGCATGCGACTTGTATGACATGACACTCTTAAAGTGAAATACTTCCCTGCCCATTATCAAACTGTGCGCCTGTGATAGTGTTGCCATTTTTTATTCTTTTTAAGTTTCATGAAATTGAAGTACCTTGGTGTAAAACATGTTTTTACTTAAAAGACTTTATGGCGATTCGGGTCACTACAAAATCTAGCAATTTTGACAAAATCAAGTACCATAACTCTTTGTGTTATATTAAATCAACTGGCGATACCGATTCTGTGTAGTTTGTTTCCATTCCTCAAGAAATGCGGCTTGTGTGTTTATAATTGGAAATACAGCAATTTTGACTAATTCATTAGTTACTGAAGTGATCTCGCACAATAGTTAACTCAAGAGGCATTTTGTGAGGCATATATATATTTAAAGTTCGCTCAAAAAGTGTGGCCTTTTATTTATTTATTTGGGTTTTACGGCGCACCAACACAGTATTGGTTATATGGCGCCAAACACGACTACAAATTTTGGTTCCACATCTCATTTTAAGTGCATGCAATGTAGTACAATAAATATTCTCTAAACTTATTCAAGGGTCAAAATTCATGTACAACAGACTTGTCCCAGATTTTGTGACGAAATACATTCTGCATAAAGTTTCAAAATAACTGCTCACGAAATGTGGCTTCTAAAAATACACGGGACATAACTCTGGTGTAACTGGAGCATCGTTGCTTATTTTCAAATTTGTGTCATTATACTTCTGTTTACATTTCATGCAGATTGTTCAAGATGTCAGGTCTACAATGTGTTAGAAGTAGCATTATTGACAGAAGGTTGGATTAAGATGGCCATTGGATGAAGGGATCTAAATAACTTATCCTGAAGTACTGTTCAGGCGACCTAATAATGATATTTCGATGCATTTTGTTTTACATGAATTACAACTTTGCTCATAAACTTCAGCAGAAAAAATAACAACACTCGTGTATGCTCATCATATCATATTTTATTTTTATCTTCTTAGTCTTAACAAGAAAGCATGTTTGCACTGTGTGGTGTCAGCAGGAAAATATTTGTCATAAAAGTCTAGAATATATTCTTCTGGTTTAAATCCGAATTTCTGATACAGTAACATGGCATTGTTGGTAGCGGAACAATGGAGAGTGACATCTTTCCCCATACATGTCTGCAAGAAATGTACAGATTATTATAACATATTTTTTGTAAATTATTGAAATAAAACAGTGAACAACAGCTGTTTGTACAACACATTAGCCTGTCATGATGGCCTGTTGGAGGTGTGTGTGTCAGTTTCAGTCACTTTGACATAAAATTTTGACCTTGTGACCACCCAAAATAATAGGGACCTAATAACTCTGTAAATATTGATGATAAGAAGCTAAAGGATCTCCAACTATTGAATTTCAAGACGTTTGAGCCATTCACCTGTGACCAAGTAGCACGCAAAACAGGGGTGGTCATTCACTCACCATAGACAAGTATTATTAAGTTTGCAGGTCATAGCTCCCATCATTTTGCAACCATAGATAAGAAACCACTATTTGACTCGAGGTCACTGGGATGCTTAGGTTAGCAACTGTCAAACTGTATAGGATGACAGCCTGTAGTCACCAGACAGCATCTTTTGTTTCTAGACTCGGTAAGGTAAAAGGTCATAAAAAAAGCTTTTGACGGGTGACTTTCCAAATGGTGCAGGAAGAACCCAGATGCTAAAGGGCATTACTTCAGATATGGGTAGACACCTGGGTAGAACCAGTGACGTTCAGGAAGCAAGTTGGATGGCATCCTCAAATGAAAGAATTCTACAACCAAAGTGAGGTTTCAAAACCCACAGCATTGAGTGGCAAATGATTCAAAAACAGCAACTTTAACCTCTAGATCATTAATTGAAATATTTCATGATATTTTTAACACATATGTTACCTGAATAAGATGATATAACATGAATGTTGCCATGTGAGCACGTCTCCATTCTGGATGTGTAAATATAAAGGAGATGTAAGCCTCATTCTGTTTTACGTCAGGTACCATAAATGCAAACCCTATCACAATTTTCCTACAAAAAAACAAACAAAATAAAGAATTCTCATTTGAAAAAAACTCCATCAAAATGCAAAGTATCTTGATTTGGCAGACACAACTATGTTTGCAGTAAAGTATATAGTTCATGAGCATAAAGACACTGATCAGAGGGATGCATATTACCACAAGTTCAACAGGATATGCTTCATTATGCATCATGAATAGAAGGCAGCTTTATAAAGTTACCAGAGGGCAGCATTGTATGTACCAATGTAGGTACCAACCTAAGACTGCTTGAAAGCTAAATAATCAAGTAACTAACTTGCTATATAAAGCCAAGTACAGTTCAACCTGTTTTAAGCAGTCACTCTTGGGAGCAAGTTAATTGATTTTACCAGCTGGTGGTTGCCTATAAAACTCAATTTGTTTAAATACTTAATGCCACAGATATGGCTTTGGACTGACAGACAGTCAATGTCAAAACTCATCTTTTCCACCTTTGGCGAGGGATAATTTGTGGACCTGAAAACATGACTGATTGCTAGAACAAGTTTGGCTACATACAATGTCCAGTTTCTCTGTAACAAGAACAAGCACCATAAACAACAAAGTCCCTACCTGTACAGAGCAACACAGCTGAAATCTGGATACTGCAGACATTCCGACACTGAAAATAGAAATTTTCTGCAACTGAGCCATTTCTAAATCAATTATGCAAACCAGGTCAGACATAATATTTAATTAATAGCACAATTTATTGATATTTCCAAAGCCTTAGGCGTTTGACTCTGATTTATACTCTGACTTACCATTACTGTTGTGGGTCTATACAGTTAATTAAGAATGTTGTTTCTTCAGTTCCTGTCAGAATACGTATGAGAATTGGAGAATAGAAGAATATTGCTTTTTTTATCTGCTGACACTAGAAGAAAGTTTATGAAACAACAAGAGGGCTGTAATGACTAGTTTCTACCATTCTTTGATGCTACCTGTGGGATTTCTCTTAGTAATAGCTATGTAATCTATATGTTAATTATGCATGAGTAAACATGTGCAAATTTAGTGTTAATTGTCATTAATCCATACATTTTTAATGATATATTTCTCTAATTTAGGATTTTATAACAAGCCAACTCATTTTTTCTAAACCAAAGTTTTGCTTAGTCATAGTCACTATTTTGGATAGGTTAGTCATTCTGAAATTTAACTGTGATACAACAGTAAGCCACAACACAACACAATATTAGAAAACCAAACATTTAATGCAAGGATAATAACCACATGCACTGTAGAAACACCTCACTGAAAAACAGACCTTTAACTATCAAAGCAAAATTTTCATTATAACAGCCTTTTGGAGCTTTCAATAGAATCACCTAGAAATATGTCTCATGAAATTCTAAAGACTGCTTTCTGAGATGATTGTCTCTGGGATACAGAAAAAATACTTCCCCACCCCTTCTGAGACAAAAAAAATCTCCCCTTAGAATTTTTTCTGTTATATCCAAATTTTCCATTCATTCCATTAAAGAGTTTATATTTGTGATACAGCAAATTGTATTTTTACAATTTTCCTTTTTTTACAATTTTAGAGCTTCTCTTTCGAACCATCTAAGAAGTCATATTGGAAACCATTCTTTTTCACTGCAGCCATGTTTATTTGCTAGGTCACACTGTGACCATTACCATGAAATCATCTAACCATTATCATGCTGGACACAACTGATTTTGCCTTTGCTAACAGTGCAGATCATGATTAGCCTGCACATCAGTGCAGTCTGATCAAGATCTGCAACTGTTCGCCATACAGTCAGTATCTTTTTGGTAAACACGCCTTTTAAACAGTTAATGGTACTATCCAAACTGAAAGATGAACAAGTTTGTTATAGAAATTTAGCAGGGTAAGGGTTAAATACTAATAACTTGATTCTGTTACAAAGCTGCAGAGTGAATGGTGATTTTGCGGAGAAGATGTTGGTTTGAGAAGGAATTGTTGAGATACAAGGGATCAAAAGTAACAAGAGGACCATGATGGTCCTGAATCGCTCACCTGTCCCCACATAACCAAATTTTGAACTGAGTATGACGTCGTTTTTTCTATTATTTGACATAGTGACCTAGTTTTTGACCAATTTTCATGAAGATCCATTGAAAAATATGGCCTCTAGAGAGGTCACAAGGTTTTTCTATTATTTGACCTAATGACCTAGTTTTTGAAGGCACGTGACCCAGTTCTGAATCTGACCTAGATATCATCAAGGTGAACATTCTCACCAACTTTCATGAAGATCTCATGAAAAATATGGCCTCTAAGAGAGGTCACAAGGTTTTTCTATTTTTATACCTACTGACCTAGTTTTTGCACACATGTGACACAGTTTCAAACTTTACCTAGATACATCAAGGCGAACATTCAAACTAATTTTCATGAAGATCCATTGAAAAATATGGCCTTTAGAGAGGTCAAAAGGATTTTTTTTAGACCTACTGACCTAGTTTTTGACCGCAGTTGATCCAGTTTCAAACTTGACCTAGATATCATCAAGATGAACATTCAGACCAACTTTCATACAGATCCCATGAAAAATATTGCCTCTAGAGTGGTCACAAGCAAAAGTTTACGGACACACGGACAAACAACCGACGCTGCGCGATCACAAAAGCTCACCTTGTCACTTTGTGACATGTGAGCTAAAAAAGGACAGATAAAAAAACACCTGATTCAGGTTGAATAGAAAAGAAGTTGTACACCTACCATCAATTCCTGGCCAGAAACATTCTCTGCACAGAGCATTTACCGAAGCTATATGTTGAGGTCTGACATAGCAATAGTCTATAGGAGGTAATGGCTCTGGTTTCCATGTTGGGTCGTTTCTGACATGTAAGAAAATTCAAGAAAACATTTTAATTATATTAATAAGTATTTAAAACATTAAAACTAATATATCAATAATCACAGTTCAAATGCGTTTTCTCTGTTGATAATACTAAACAAGAGGAGCATGATGGTCCTGAATCGCTCACCTGTCCCCATGTGACCCAGTTTTGAACTGAGTATGACGTCGTTTTTTCCTATTACTGGGGAAAATATTAACTTTTTTCAGCCAGGGGCCACCTGGGCCCCTAACTTTTAAAAACTAGGGGCCCAGACCAAAAGTTAGGGGCCCAGTTAATACAGTCAGGTATCTGTAGTGAAATATTGCATTTCAGGTTGCTCTCATACAAACTGGGTACATGTATGTTCAGTTGATTATCAACATTTACAGGGGATTAATTGATACAAGCTAATGCTTGTTTTATGTAACTGTACAATTGTATTTAATGGAAATTAAATCAAAACCTTTCAAAACTCAACAGGTTAAAATAAACATATTCAAAATACATTCAACATGTGACAGTGTTAAACTTTTCAACTTTAAATGTTTCTCAGGTCCCCCAACAGCAAAAACTGCAAATGAGACCATTATCAGTATTTTGCAACCAGAGCCTGTTTTCTTCCCATTTTTTGTTAATGTTCCTGGACCTTTTGTTTTTTTCATAATCTTGATAATATTTTCGCTTTTAAGCCGCCGTTTGTACTTGCTTTTCAGCGGGCTTAGTAACCCCATCAAGAAAATGGCACATTTTTTCCTCAGATTACTGGCTTCGCGTACATCACACATAGGGCGCCGCCATTACAAGGGAGATAACTCGCATCGGCGTGGTAAGTTCGTTCCAAAAAGCTAGCAGTTCATTGGCATCTCTACACGAGATGTGTAAATTAAGTTTGTGGTTCCGATAATAATGAAGCACATGCAACAGTGAAAACCGATGGCCACTTTTGCGAACCACGCTTTCAAATATTGCGCCACATTGGGAGGAAGCACTGCGCTGCACATGGGGTCACATGGCGTCGCAGTTTAAACGTGTCCGGTATAGACCGGTAAAACGGACTTTCTCTTGACAGACCTCCATTTTTAAATGGAGTCGACTATGTTTTCGAATGATTCATACTATTGCAATCCATTTCCCAGTAGACATAAACAATATATCCAGACAGAGCAACTCATTATATTCCTTTCAGTTCTCAAGAGAACTGTGAAAAAACGAAAAGAGGCAAAAAAACACCGAATTATGGAAAATTTTATTTTTTTCACCCTGGTCGCCTCCTGGGCCCCTAACTTGAGATTTTTAGGCGCCCAGCCGATTTTTTGGTCGCACTGGGCGACTGCTAATATTTTCCCCTGTATTACTTGACATAGCGACCTAGTTTCTGAGCTCATGTGACCCAGTTTTGAACTTGACCTAGATATCATCAATATAAAAACTCTGACCAATTTTCATGAAGGCAGTGGCTAGGGTTACGGTACCGTAATCCTAGCCTCCGATTCTAGAATTACGGAAGTTCCGTATTTCTAGACAACCCTACGAGAATAGGCTAGGATTACGGAAGTATTTAAGAGGAATCAAATATATATGTTAGGACATGCATAAATGATGTTGTTAACTTACTTGTTTCACTTAAAATAGCGATTTTTCATGTCTGCCATATTATTTCGTGTTATCGATCCGCCATTTTGGGTTAGTAAAATATAGATGGACAATTATTTATGCACTGTTGATGAATGATTATGAATGATAAAAGTTAAAATCTTCTTAATGAAAATAGTAATGTTTCAATGTTTACATAATTGTCCAACTATATCCGGGTTACATCACGAGGAGGTGCTCAGTTCATGGCCCATTTCTTTTTCTTTTCAATTTCCATAATAAATAATCGTTTTTTTTTTTTGTTTTTTTTTTTTTTAAATATTGTTGTAATTTTGTTTTTGTTTTCGAGTACGTTATTATTTCATAGTCGTGATTTTGCATTTTTTTTTCTTTCATTTTTAATTGTTCTTCTCTATTTTTTTTCTTTTCTCTTTCTTCTTTTACTAACCCAAAATGGCGGATCGATAACACGAAATAATACGACAGGCATAAAAAGTCGCTATTAAGTTTAAAACATCATTTACGCATGTCCTAATATATATATTTGACTCCTCTTAAATACTTCCGTAATCCTAGCCTATTCTCACAGGGTTGTCTAGAAATACGGAACTTCCGTAATCCTAGAATCGGAGGCTAGGATTACGGTACCGTAACCCTAGCCACTGCCTTTCATGAAGATCCATTGAAAAATATGGCCTCTAGAGAGGTCACAAGGTTTTTCTATTATTTGACCTAATGACCTAGTTTTGAAAGCACGTGACCCACCTTTGAACTTGACCTAGATATCATCAAGGTGAACATTCTCATAAATTTTCATGAAGATCTCATGAAAAATATGGCCTCTAGAGATGTCACAAGGTTTTTCTATTTTTAGATCTACAGACCTAGTTTTTGATGCAGTTGACCCAGTTTCAAACTTGACCTAGATATCATCAAGATGAGCATTCAGACCAACTTTCATACAGATCCCATGAAAAATATGGCCTCTAGAGAGGTCACAAGGTTTTTTTATTATTTGACCTACTGACCTAGCTTTTGACCGAACGTGACCCAGTTTCGAATATAACCTAGATATCATCAAGTTGAACATTCTGACTAACTTTCATAAAGATCCCATGAAAAATGTGACCTCTAGAGTGGTCACAAGCAAAAGTTTACTGACACACATAACCTAGTTTTTGACATCAGGTGACCCAGTTTCAAACTTTACCTAGATATCATCAAGGTGAACATTCTGACTAACTTTCATGAAGATCCATTCAAAAGTATGGCCTCTAGAGAGGTCACAAGGTTTTCTATTTTTAGACCTATTGACCTAGTTTTGGACCGCACATGACCCAGTTTCGAACTTGGCCTAGATATCACCAAGATGAACATTCTGACCAACTTTCATAAAGATCCCATGAAAAATGTGACCTCTAGAGTGGTCACAAGCAAAAGTTTACGCACGGATGGACAACAGACAACGGACGCTGCACGATCACAAAAGCTCACCTTGTCACTTTATGACATTGTGAGCTAAAAATGAACATATTTCTATTTCTGTGAACTATACTGTGAAATACCCAAGCATAAACATAACCAGAATATTCCCTGATCCATCAACCTTCCTTGGCCATCATATTTGAACACTATGTCAATAAGAGCTGTTTGTAAACCACATATAGGAGATAACCGAGTGTGAAAATTTTCAATCTCAAGAATACTATGACCATTTACTGACCACAGACAGTAACATTATGAAGGTTGACCATTGCAGGCCTAGGTTTTCTCATGCTATTTAAAGACACTATTCTAAATATCATAATCAAGGTCACACTGATCTAGACCCTTGGGTTGCTGACAACAAAGACATTAACTAACTTAAGGCCATCTCTTGAAAAAAGAAAACATAAAAAGAAGTTTGACTGCCCTAGGAAGCATTTTCTTTCTTTTTTTATTTATTTTGTTGGGTTTAACATTGCACTAACACAATTATAGGTCATATGGCGACTTTCAACTTTGATGGTGGAGGAAGACCTCAGGTGCCCCTCTGTGATCGAACCTACATCCATGAGGAGCAAGTGATTTGAAGTCAGCAGCCTTAACCACTTGGCCACAGAGGCCCCTTTCAATTAAAACAATGTCATGAAACATGTAAATTAAACATACTGCCCGTACGAAAAACTATGGCGGAATCCGCTCAGAATTAAAGCGTATTAAGGGCGTAATCCTGCTAAAATTGATATTCAAAGGCGGACTATAGGCGGACACGGATTATTCTAAAAATTACGCCTAACAGGAAGGCGGAATTTTTCTTAAATTCTGGTTAATGCTTTTCAAAAAAAAGGTGCATTCTCACTAGGCGTAATTCTCAGATAAAATAAGGGGAAATTTTGAACTTAGAAAAAATGGCTTTACTGAGATAAGGGGGAATTTCGGGAGGTGGTAATTGTATAATTATCAATTAATTTGAAATAGGATCACTGTAAGGGTCCAGTGAGTTTACTACATCCAGATGTTGTCACTTCTGTTTAGAGAGAAAGCACTTTCTGTAGGCATTTATACATGGGATGTTGTTAGTCAGGTAGACTAGACTAAGGAGTACATTATATATTTGTGGTAAGTTAGAATTTAAATAATTTACTTCTGTAATCCTTAAGAAATAGCAAATTAAAGTATAGAGAATTTAATGAACATCTTCCTGTTTTAACCAAATCACTATCTGTTAACTACTTACATTTCAAAAGTACATGTATAATGTATAGCATTTACAAAGTAGCAAACAATTTAAATAAGATTTCAATTCTAAATTAGTATTTAATTGTTATTATCTTAATTAGTATCATAATAATTGCCATAATTATAGACATTTATCACAAAAGTATGGCACTGGCAACACACCTACATTAATGATAATTTCAGTATAATAATCAGTAGTTCATGACATGTCCATGCTTATTTAGTGGAGGTTTAATTCTTTTTAAATCTTTCAAGAAATGTCTGTATTGTTGTGCATTTTCTTCAATAATTCTATCATTAAGCCACAGCTGATATATTTGTAAAATCGAAGCTCACAGTCTTTTTAATTGTATTTGGCAAAGCAAAATGAATCTAGTGAAATGTGAAAAGCTTCATGCTCAAGATAAATACTAAGGGTACTTTTTTATGTTTTACATAAGGCGGATTTTTTTCCGGTTAAGCTTTTCTGGGTATTTTTTTCCGCCTAAGCAGAGAATATCCTTAGACGGAATTTTTTCCTGCTTAAACATTTTTACGCCAATTTAGGCGGTTTCCGCCTTACTAACAGGAAAAAATTTGCATATTTCGAGCCCTATTCTCCCTAAGGTCTCCCTAAGGCTGATATTACGCTTAATAGCAACATAAGATGGAAACCGCCTTATTTTTCTGGGCGGTTTCCGCCTAAAGTATGGGCGTATTTTTTCGTACGGGAGAGAAAACATATTGATCTTGTAATAAGATAATTTATAAACTTAACATAAACAAATCTTTCCAACTGATTTCGCAATTAGAACAGCAACATTTTCATCATAGCTTTATATTTAAGTAAACACCATTTAATCAAAGCAAATACAATCTTGGAATGAATCAAGCAATATCAAAATGAAACCTAAACTGTAGTGTACATAACTCATGTAACTTGATTTGAGCAAACAGAAATTTGAAGATGTGTTTGTTTGATTTGTTATTAGACTATTAGTCCCATTTACCCAGGTCAGGTAGCATGACAACTTTCGAGCAAGAAGATTCCAGGTGATTTCTGGCAACAGCATGCACCTTGAAAGAAACACAAGCCTTCTGCATGACACTTCTGCTTAGTGAAGTAGTGACCTTCACTGTACGTACACATTTGCTACACTACTAGCAATGCTCAAGTAGTGAATTTCACTGTATGTACACATTTGCTCAAGTAGTGAACTTCACTGTATGTAAACATTTGCTACAGAAGTAGTGAACTTCACTGTATGTACACATTTGCTACTCTAGCATTGCTCAAGTAGTGAACTTCACTGTATGTACACTAGCAGTTATCAAGTAGTGAATTTCACTGTATGTACACATTTGCACAAGTAGTGATCTTCACTGTATGTACACATTTGCTACATCAGCAGTGCTCAAGCAGTTAACTTCACTGTATGTACACATTTGCTACATCAGCAGTGCTCAAGTAGTGAACTTCACTGTATGTACACATTTGCTACATTAGCAGTGCTCAAGCAGTTAACTTCACTGTATGTACACATTTGTTACTCTAGCAGTGCTCAAGTAGTGAACTTCACTGTATGTACACATTTGCTACTCTAGCAGTGCTCAAGTAGTGAACTTCACTGTATGTACACATTTGTTACTCTAGCAGTGCTCAAATAGTGGGACTTCACTGCACACATTTGTCACCCTAGTAGTGCTCAAGTAGTGAACTTCACTGTATGTACACATTTGTTACTCTAGCAGTGCTCAAATAGTGGGACTTCACTGCACACATTTGTCACCCTAGTAGTGCTCAAGTAGTGATCTTCACTGTATGTAAACATTTGTTACTCTAGTAGTGCTCAAGTAGTGAACTTCACTGTATGTACACATTTGTTACTCTAGCAGTGCTCAAATAGTGGACTTCACTGCACACATTTGTCACCCTAGTATTGCTCAAGTAGTGATCTTTACCGTATGTAAACATTTGTTACTCTAGTAGTGCTCAAGTAGTGAACTTCACTGTATGTACACATTTGCTACACTAGCAGTGCTCAAATAGTGGACTTCACTGCACACATTTGTCACCCTAGTAGTGCTCAAGTAGTGATCTTCACTGTATGTAAACATTTGTTACTCTAGTAGTGCTCAAGTAGTGAACTTCACTGTATGTACACATTTGCTACTCCAGTAGTGGACTTCACTGTATGTACACATTTGCTACTCTAGTAGTACTCAAGTAGTGAACTTCACTGTATGTACACATTTGCTACTCTAGTAGTGCTCAAACCAACAGCAGAGATTGACCCTGAACCACTTTTCTTCAAAGCCCTATACACATTTAACACTTTTGCTTGACTGAAAATATCTGTAAGTACATCTGTACTTATTTCTGTTTCATGCACAGACATTATTTACACCACCAGTAAATGTTCACTACTGAGAAACCTTTTTGAAATGATATACTGTCATTTCAAAATTCGATAGCCATTTGAAAAAAAGCATTAGATAGAAATAACCCATTTACAGACAAAATCAATTTAAATGTTTTCCATTTACCACCAGTTATATTTCTGGTGTCAACGTAGTTGTTATGTCACTAACCTGTGAGGATAAGCTTTTATCTCTGCCAATAATCTCATCTTCAATGGTCTTGACTCATAATCTCGCCAGATAAATGGCTTCAGAATTCTGTCAATCATTAATAATGCATGTAAATTGACATTGGTCTATATACTGTCAGGGGAACCATTAAAACTGTATTAGGTAAGAACATGAATTAATGATATAAACAAATTTGCTTGTAGCATGTAGACGTTATGCTGCAAATAAAGTAATGATTATTATTGTCAGAATGGAATTTTACTACCGTATATTCCCTTATTAATACAGCCGGGAGCGCTAAATTTTGCAGCAGGTGGGGCGTTTAAAAAAGAACCTAAAAACGTAACATATAATGAAAGGATTTTAACACTACCAAACTGCTGGTATTTTTTAATGAGCTAAATTAACTTAAATATGTAAATGTTTTCTTGAAAACAGGTAATGTATAAAGGGGAGAGCATTAAGAGGAGAATATAAGGAGGTAAAATATGGCATCATAACAAATAATTGTTTATGACTTTTATATGCTACAAACACGAGCCTTTAGGGCAGAAGGAAGCAAAATAATAAATACTGAACTAAAGTATGAAAGATTACTTGTATTTTATTGAAAAATGTATTTATAAATGATAGGAAACGTTATCAGAATATATTTTGAGCAAAATGCTAATTTACTGCAGTAACTCTGTCCCAATGCAAGCATTGCAATTGTAAACTTTAACCTAACTAAAGATGGTCTTCAAATGACCAATACAATTCCTATGAATCTCTACACAGATATATTGAAGTATTCTATGGTAACTTATCCGAAATCACATTGGTTAGAAAACATTTTCAAGTTCAGGAGAGAATTACATTCATCTATTTAGGAAGAAAAGTTGCTGAAGTAGTCCACGGCCATTCGTAATCCCGCTCGAAAATAGTTGAGAAATATAGCCACATATACCAAATTATTCCTTGGGCCAAGACAAAAATAATATGTATGTATCTCTTCTGGGGACCGCGACTGGATCCGGAAATGACGTCATCAATATGGCGACCGTTTACGAAAATAATACTACTGAATAATGATTGAAAATATTAGTAAAATTGCTTATAATATCGGATATGATGTTATTAAACAAGCCAATTGGGCATATCAAATATATTTTATTTGCACTTTCTCAGTAGAAAGTATATTTAAGTTATTTTAATTGTTTATTTTGTACCCCACCCACCTAATTTACAATGCATTTTTACATGTCGCTTCTACCTCTTGAAATAAAATATTTTCGACTAATCTTATGGCGTTGAATCTGAAATAAGATTATTTCCAAACGTTACAAGAAATATAACATACAATAAGGGAAATTGCGTTATTAATATCTGGTTTTAATCAGTACCTAGAAGGAAAGGATTTTATCGAAAATGCAATACAAATCAGTGTCGGCACAAATAATTGTCTATGCTGTTATTATTAGAACCTGTGCATATTACATGCATTGTTTGCAATTTTATTTAAACAAGATTTAAGTACGATCAAGACGACTATGCCGGTGGAAATTTAACAGATATTTTCTTAAAGTTAGATTCATAATAGTCGACTTAATTACTCAGAATTACTGGTTAATCATATGCATTCAAACTTGACATCAACACTGAAAGCGTTTTACTTAATTTGTCTTCAGCTCCGCGATAACAAAAGTATCTATAAACAATATTATTTATCAAACCTGCATTTAAACGTTTATTATGGGCTTTCCGAAATTATGTTTAGCTAATTGCAGGAGGAGGGGCATCAGGGGCAGGGAATAATCATTTCATTTTCTTTCTTTCATCATTCTTTTTCTGAAACTGAAAATATTTCTCAACAGATCCGATTTGTGATAAACTCTGATTCATGTTACTGCAACGCATCTTTGAACCGTAAAACTCTGCAGCAATGCATGTATAGGTTAGAACATGATAAATACATGAACTAAGTAAAGCCAATAGATAGAAAGCTTAAAACGTAAAATAAAGGAACGTAGTGCCGCAAAGCCTTGGAACGGTCAGTTGCAAAACAATGCTGGTGTGCTTAAACAGTAGTTTGGCAATAATGCCCACATTCTATATCTCCACCATATTCCCATGTTATAGAACATTATACGTTAACTCAATCCCCCGACTGCTGAGTGTCTTATTCACGCAAGGGAAACTTAGGGCACGCTATTAATTGAAACACATAAATGATCGAGTAAATATCTACATTAAATATGTAAATAGCCTCTGGTCCTTTAATATTATGAAGTTCGTTAAATATCATTATAATATAACTCAGCTTAAGCTGGAGCTAAAGGGCATCAGATTTTTTCACCTTTCTAAACCTCTCAGGAACAAACTTAGTCAAACCAAGTCTTTTATTATCTTGATTATTTGCGTTCTATACTTTCAAGGGATCTTCTTAAAGCTTTTAACAAATCATTTGCGCATGTTCTCCATGCCGTTACAGAAAGCAGAATACCAGCAGAACATTATTAAGGATCCGAAAGATTAGGAAAGTAGAAATATATCAAAGCCACTCAGTCCCAGTGGCTTTTAAGAACCACCAGTCATGGCGTGGTCCACCTCTTTCGTTGGTCACGATCAAAGAGGAAAGTGTAGCATCCAGCTGACAAAAGAATGAACACCGAATATGCAACATATCTCCAAATAAGAGGGGCAGAACCGCATATGATAAAATATTTCATCATTTGTGAAAATTTTCATTGAAATTGATAAATAACTACTGTTTTGATACACTTAGCAATAGAAGTGTTTTTAAATTGCTATTAAACTTAAAAAAAAATAACCCACACAAGTCTTAATTACAATCGTGAAATTTAGTAGAATATTCTTGCACTGGGTAATAGCAGTATATCTGCAAAAGGACATAATGATAACGTTCATTGAATTCTTGAAAATCGCTCTTGCAAATATATGAAGATTATATAAATGTTAAGGAAAGTGTATTTATTAAACGTCGCATTTAACCGACAAACAACATGACCTACAGCTGATTGTGACAAACTACGTATCTAGTCACAGATAGTTATCTAAGCTGATATATTGCAGAAGATTGTATGGGGAACATCCTCATCTGAATAGAGAAAAACTCCAGTAAATAAATTTGAAAGTGTAAATCAATTTAAGATATGGAGATATATCAATCCCAAGCGATGCAGTATTGTAGTCTTTGAATTGTTAGTTTCATTTAATAACTACACCTCCCTGACATAAAAAAAATGTCAACTATTCGAGCAACAACTGATTGTTTGTATTTGAAAACTTCATCAAGAATGCATTAATTATTTTTCATATAGTAGCCACACATAACTGTGTTTAACGTTTTCTAAATCATACGACAAGCTAGGCAGAAGTAGTTCTCGTGGATTACTTATTATCTCTCGAAAAACTGCATTCCCTTACCGGACATCGTTTAATAAGGAGATGCTTTGACAAACTGTCTCACAGGTTCACATGGAAATTATTTTTAGCAATGTTACAAGCAGAAAAATGCTTAACTGAAATTAAATACACAAGAAAAGGCGTTTAATTTAAGCAGTTCCTTTGTAATTCATTGGATTATTTGGTAAATAGGTATAAAGAGTAAAGGAATCATATGAAACGACGAAACAGCACACGCTGTAATTGCTGGATTTTAATTTTTCTGGGAATGTTTTTCAGAATCTGCATATACTTTGTCGCAATATATTTTTTCACATAAGGTAAATATCAGTTCGACATGAAGTTATACGATTTAATAAATTAGAAGTGGTACATGTATGAGAGGTTAAATTATCTATGAAACGAGCATAATCTAATTGTATATGCAATTAAGGAATCGAAAATCATATTGCTGATCATATATGCGAGCTTTACTTGAAAATACAAATGAAGGGATGTGATTAGTGACCAAATCCTGTTCATTGAAAGGACTCAAGGGGTAGTTTTTAGTATTATAAATTTTCTTCTGTAAAACGTAAATATACTGTAGCGCTAAACGACGATGACATCATAGACCACTAGTATGCTGGACAAAAACATTCTTAGAGAAATCTTCTGATGATTCCTTTCGTAGATGTCTTTAACTTAGTTTTACTGGGAAGTATGTATTAATTGATTGGATTTATCAGTTTCAATAGGAGGATCCATCAACCTTCCTTGGCCATCATATTTGAACACTATGTCAATAAGAGCTGTTTGTAAACCACATATAGGAGATAACCGAGTGTGAATAGCTTTGTAATCTATTTGTTAATTATGCATCATAACATGAGTAAACATGTGCAAATTTAGTTTTAATTGTTATTAATCCATACATTTTTAATGATATATTTCTCTAATTTAGGATTTTATAACAAGCCAACTCATTTTCTAAACCAAAGTTTTGCTTAGTCATAGTCACTATTTTGGATAGGTTAGTCATTCTGAAATTCAACTGTGATACAACAGTAAGCCACAACACAATATTAGAAAACCAAACATTTAATGCAAGGATAATAACCACATGGACTGTAGAAACACCTCACTGAAAAACAGACCTTTTACTATCAAAGCAAAGTTTTCATTATTACAGCCTTTTGGAGCTTTCAATAGGATCACCTAGAAAATATTATGTCTCATGAAATTCTAAAGACTGCTTTCTAAGAGGATGATTGTTTTCTGGGATATGGAAAAATATTTCCCCGCCCCTTCAGAGACAAAAAATCTCCCCTTAGAATTTTTTCTGTTATATCCAAATTTTCCATTCATTCCATTAACGAGTTTATATTTGTCATACAGCAAATTGTATTTTTACAATTTTCCTTTTTTTACAATTTTAGAGCTTCTCTTTCGAACCATCTAAGAAGGCATATTGGGAACCATTCTATTTCACTGCAGCCATGTTTCATTTGTTAGGTCACACTGTGACCATTACCATGAAATCATCTAACCATTACCATGCTGGACACAACTGATTTTGCCTTTGCTAACAGTGCAGATCATGATTAGCCTGCACATCAGTGCAGTCTGATCAAGATCTGCAACTGTTCGCCATACAGTCAGTATCTTTTTGGTAAACACGCCTTTAAACAGTTAATGGTACTATCCAAACTGAAAGATGAACAAGTTTGTTATAGAAATTTAGCAGGGTAAGGGTTAAATACTAATAACTTGATTCTGTTACAAAGCTGCAGAGTGAATGGTGATTTTGCGGAGAAGATGTTGGTTTGAGAAGGAATTGTTGAGATACAAGGGATCAAAAGTAACAAGAGGACCATGATGGTCCTGAATCGCTCACCTGTCCCCACATAACCAAATTTTGAACTGAGTATGACATCGTTTTTTCTATTATTTGACATAGTGACCTAGTTTTTGACCAATTTTCATGAAGATTCATTGAAAAATATGGCCTCTAGAGAGGGCACAAGGTTTTTCTATTATTTGACCTAATGACCTAGTTTTTGAAGGCACGTGACCCTGTTTTGAACTTGACCTAGATATCATCAAGGTGAACATTCTCACCAATTTTCATGAAGAGCTCATGAAAAATATGACCTCTAAGAGAGGTCACAAGGTTATTCTATTTTTATACCTACTGACCTAGTTTTGGACCGCATGTGACCCAGTTTCAAATTTTACCTAGATATCATCAAGGTGAACATTCAAACCAATTTTCATGAAGATCCATTGAAAAATATGGCCTCTAGAGAGGTCAAAAGGTTTTTTTTGTTTTTTTTAGACCTACTGACCTAGTTTTTGACCGAACGTGACCCAGTTTCGAACTGACCTAGATATCATCAAGATGAACATTCAGACCAACTTTCATATAGATCCCTTGAAAAATATGGCCTCTAGAGAGGTCACAAGGTTTCTTTATTATTTGACCTACTGACCTAGTTTTTGAGGGCAAGTAACCCAGTTTCGCACTTTACCTAGATATCATCAAGGTGAACATTCTAACTTTCATGAAGATCCATTGAAAAATATGGCCTCTAGAGAGGTCACAAGGTTTTTCTATTTTTAGACCTAGTGACCTAGTTTTGGACCGTACGTGACCCAGTTTCGAAGTTGACCTAGATATCATCAAGATAAACATTCTGACTAACTTTCATAAAGATCCCATGAAAAATGTGACCTCTAGAGTGGTCACAAGCAAAAGTTTACGGACACATGGATGCACGATGGATGCTGCGCGATCACAAAAGCTCACCTTGTCACTTTGTGACATGTGAGCTAAAAAAGGACAGATAAAAAAACACCTGATTCAGGTTGAATAGAAAAGAAGTTGTACACCCTACCATCAATTCCTGGCCAGAAACATTCTCTGCACAGAGCATTACCGAAGCTATATGTTGAGGTCTGACATAGCAATAGTCTATAGGAGGAATGCTCTGGTTTCCATGTTGGTCGTTTCTGACAGTAAGAAATTCAGAAAACATTTTAATTATATTAATAATATTTAAAACATTAAAACTAATATATCAATAATCACAGTTCAAATGCGTTTTCTCTGTTGATAATACTAAACAAGGAGCATGATGGTCCTGAATCGCTCACCTGTCCCCATGTGACCCAGGTTTGAACTGAGTATGATGTCGTTTTTTTCTATTATTTGACATAGTGACCTAGTTTTTGAGCTCATGTGACCCAGTTTTGAACTTGACCTAGATATCATCAAGATAAAAATTCTGACCAATTTTCATGAAGATCCATTGAAAAATATGGCCTCTTGAGAAGTCACAAGGTTTTTCTATTATTTGACCTAATGAACTAGTTTTTGAAAGCACTTGACCCAGTTTCGAACTTGACCTAGATATCATCAAGGTGAACATTCTCACCAATTTTCATGAAGATCTCATGAAAAATATGACCTCTAGAGAGGTCACAATGTTTTTCTATTTTTAGATCTACAGACCTAGTTTTTGACCCCAGTTGACCCAGTTTCAAACTTGACCTAGATATCATCAAGATGAACATTCAGACCACTTTCATACAATCCCATGAAAAATATGGCCTCTAGAGAGGTCACAAGTTTTATTATTTTGACTACGACCTAGTTTTTGACCGAACGTGACCCAGTTTTGAACTTAACCTAGATATCATCATGTTGAACATTCTAACTTTCATAAAGATCCCATGAAAAATGTGACCTCTAGAGTGGTCACAAGCAAAAGTTTATGGACACACATGACCTAGTTTTTGTTCGCAGGTGACCCAGTTTCAAATTTGTCCTAGATATCATCAAGGTGAACATTCTGACTAACCTTCATGAAGATCCATTCAATAGTATGGCCTCTAGAGAGGTCACAAGGTTTTCTATTTTTAGACCTACTGACCTAGTTTTGGACCGCACATGACCCAGTTTAGAACTTGGCCTAGATATCATCAAGATGAACATTCTGACTAACTTTCATAAAGATCCCATGAAAAATGTGACCTCTAAGAGTGGTCACAAGCAAAAGTTTACGCACGGACAGACGCACGGACGGACGACAGACGACAGACACTGCGCGATCACAAAAGATCACCTTGTCACTTTGTCACATGTGAGCTAAAAATGATCATATTTCAATTTCTATGAACTATACTGTGAAATACCCAAGCATAAACATTACCAGAATATTCCCTGATCCATCAACCTTCCTTGGCCATCATATTTGAACACTATGTCAATAAGAGCTGTTTGTAAACCACATATAGGAGATAACCGAGTGTGAAAATTTTCAATCTCAAGAATACTATGACTATTTACTGACCACAGACACTAACATTATGAAGGTTGACCAGCAGGCCTAGGTTTTCTCATGCTATTTAAAGACACTATTCTAAATATCATAATCAAGGTCACAGTGATCTAGACCCTTGGGTTGCTGACAACAAAGACATTAACTAACTTAAGGCCATCTCTTGAAAAAAGAAAACATAAAAAGAAGTTTGACTGCCCTAGGAAGCATTTTCTTTCTTTTTTTATTTATTTTGTTGGGTTTAACATTGCACTAACACAATTATAGGTCATATAGCGACTTTCAACTTGTGGAGGAAGACCTCAGGTGCCCCTCTGTGATCGAACCTACATCCATGAGGAGCAAGTGATTTGAAGTCAGCGGCCTTAACCACTCGGCCACAGAGGCCCCTTTCAATTAAAACAATGTCATGGAACATGTAAATTAAACATAGAGAAAACATATTGATCTTGTAATAAGATAATTTATAAACTTAACATAAACAAATCTTTCCAACTGATTTCGCAATTAGAACAGCAACATTTTCATCATAGCTTTATATTTAAGTAAACACCATTTAATCAAAGCAAATACAATCTTGGAATGAATCAAGCAATATCAAAATGAAACCTAAACTGTAGTGTACATAACTCATGTAACTTGATTTGAGCAAACAGAAATTTGAAGATGTGTTTGTTTGATTTGTTATTAGACTATTAGTCCCATTTACCCAGGTCAGGTAGCATGACAACTTTCGAGCAAGAAGATTCCAGGTGATTTCTGGCAACAGCATGCACCTTGAAAGAAACACAAGCCTTCAAACTTCACTATATGTGCACATTTGCTACGCTAGCAGTGCTCAAGTAGTGAACTTCACTGTATGTACACATTTGCTACTCTAGCAGTGCTCAAGTAGTGAACTTCACTGTATGTACACATTTGCTACACTAGCAGTGCTCAAGTAGTGAACTTCACTGTATGTACACATTTGCTACACTAGCAGTGCTCAAGTAGTGAACTTCACTGTATGTACACTAGCAGTTATCAAGTAGTGAACTTCACTGTATGTACACATTTGTTACTCTAGCAGTGCTCAAGTAGTTAACTTCACTGTATATACACATTTGCTACACTAGCAGTGCTCAAGTAGTGAACTTCACTGTATGTACACTAGCAGTTATCAAGTAGTGAATTTCACTGTATGTACACATTTGCACTAGTAGTGACCTTCACTGTATGTATACATTTGCTACATTAGCAGTGCTCAAGCAGTTAACTTCACTGTATGTACACATTTGTTACTCTAGCAGTGCTCAAGTAGTGAACTTCACTGTATATACACATTTGCTACACTAGCAGTGCTCAAATAGTGGACTTCACTGTATGTACACATTTGCTACACTAGCAGTGCTCAAATAGTGGACTTCACTGTACACATTTGTCACCCTAGTAGTGATCTTCACTGTATGTAAACATTTGTTACTGTAGTAGTGCTCAAGTAGTGAACTTCACTGTATGTACACATTTGCTACTCCAGTAGTGGACTTCACTGTATGTACACATTTGCTACTGTAGTAGTACTCAGGTAGTGAACTTCATTGTATGTACACATTTTCTTATCTAGTAGTGCTAAAACCAACAGCAGAGATTGACCCTGAATCACTTTTCTTCAAAGCCCTATACACATTAACACTTTTGCTTGACTGAAAATATCTGTAAGTACATCTGTACTTATTTCTGTTTCATGCACAGACATTATTTACACCACCAGTAACTGTTCACTACTGAGAAACCTTTTTGAAATGATATATTGTCATTTCATAATTTGATAGCCATTTGAAAAATAGCATTAGATAGAAATAACCCATTTACAGACAAAATCAATTTAAATGTTTTCCATTTACCACCAGTTATATTTCTGGTGTCGACGTAGTTTTTATGTCACTAACCTGTGAGGATAAGCTTTTATCTCCGCCAATAATCTCATCCTCAATGGTCTTGACTCGTAATCTCGCCGGATAAATGGCTTCAGAATTCTGTCAATCATTAATAATGCATGTAAATTGACATTGGTCTACATACTGTCAGGGGAACCATTAAAACTGTATTAGGTAAGAACATGAATTAATGATATAAACAAATTTGCTTGTAGCATGTAGACGCTATGCTGCAAATAAAGTAATGATTATTTTTGTCAGAATGGAATTTTACTACCGTATATTCCCTTATTAATACAGCCGGGAGCGCTAAATTTTGCAGCAGGTGGGGCGTTTAAAAAGGACCTAAAAACGTAACATATAATGAAAGGATTTTAACACTACCAAACTGCTGGTATTTTTTAATGAGCTAAATTAACTTAAATATGTAAATATTTTCTTGAAAACAGGTAATGTATAAAGGGGAGAGCATTAATAGGAGAATATAAGGAGGTAAAATATGGCATCATAACAAATAATTGTTTATGACTTTTATATGCTACAAACACGAGCCTTTAGGGCAGAAGGAAGCAAAATAATCAATACTGAACTAAAGTATGAAAGATTACTTGTATTTTATTGAAAAATGTATTTATAAATGATAGGAAACGTTATCAGAATATATTTTGAGCAAAATGCTAATTTACTGCAGTAACTTTGTCCCAATGCAAGCTTTGCAATTGTAAACTTTAACCTACAAACTAAAGATGGTCTTCAAATGACCAATACAATTCCTATGAATCTCTACACAGATATATTGAAGTATTCTATGGTAACTTATCCGAAATCACATTGGTTAGAAAACATTTTCAAGTTCAGGAGAGAATTACATTCACCTATTTAGGAAGAAAAGTTGCTGAAGAGGTTATTAACAATTCTGTAATGTCTATAAGCAACACTCACCTAGCTTTGTAAAGAATAAACACAACACTTTCTTCGAACATACAACACTCGTCCGACTTTGTAAAGACATCATACGATAATCATCTGGCAATGCCTACACAAAACGCTCACCTAGCTTTCTTAAAACTAAATACTAGACTTAATTGATTGTATAAGGACTATATACAACAACTAGCTTTGTAGACTAGAAACTTAACTGTGTAAGAACTACACACAATACCAACCAGGCTGTAAAAGGAATACATAAAACAGTCACTAGGCTGTGTACAGATCAACATAACACTTGACAGGCTGTGTAAGGGCTACAAACAACACTCATTGAACTGTGTAATATCTTGCTGTGTAAGGACTGGACACAACACTCACTTAACTGTGCCAAGACTATCCATCTGACTGTGTAAGGAGTTTACACAATACTAACCTGGCTGTATAAGGACTACATACACCACTCACCACACTGTGCAAGGACTGCACACAACACTCACCTGGTTGGGTGAGGACATAACACAACACTCAACTGCCTGGGCAAGGACAGCACATAACACCAACCTGACTGTGTAAAGGCTACACATGTCACAACACTCACCTGGTTATGTAAGGACTTAACACAACAGCCACCAGGCTGGGTAAGAACTGCACACAACACCAACCTGGCTGTGTAAAGGCTACACATGTCACAACACTCACCTGGCTAATCCACAAGATTTTGAATGGACTTCATGGAAAAGTCACCTTGATGAGTAAAACCTACATGCACCATTTGTTAAGACTTCATACAACAATATGTATGGACTATAGACTGTATGTAAAAACACTCACCTGGCTGTGTAAGGACTACACACAGTATGTAGTTGATCATCCTCATATCCAACAAGTCTGTTAAGGAATGAAGGTTGCTGATGTAGCTGTGCTCTTGAAAAGTTGCTTACATTTGTCTACAAAGAAAAGATCACATACTATCTAGCTTTAGCTGAAAACTCATTTAAATGTTTTGTTCGAGAATGACAGACTTGGTTTCAGCTCAAAATTTAAGGAATACATTGTATATCAAAATTTCATAAGGATAACAATGATATTGTGAGTACACTTATATTAATTCAAATAAAGGGGACCTTCATGACTGAGTGGTTAAGGCAGCTGACTTGAAATTACTTGCCCCTCAATGATGAGGGTTCAAATTATAGAATTCTTCATGTGAGGAAGCCATCAAGCTGGCATAAGGTCTGTGGTTCTAACCATGTTCACATTCATGCCTTAAAGAATGCCCGAATGGGAACTGGGGTCTTCCTCCTCCACTAAAAGTTCAAAAAGCCATAATATGATCTAAACTATGTGGTGTGATCTAAATCCATCAAAGATACAGGTTGTTAGCAGACATCCAAGCTCACAGCAAAAGATATAAAATTTCACAAGACCATGTTCTGGAAGTCTGTACATGCAGAGCGGGGTCAACCTTGACCATATGACCTTGCTTCTGACCAAATTTGCGGAACATCTTTTAAGAATGTCATCAATATTTTCTTTCTGTATTTTGCTGTGAGAGCCCAAAAATGCATTACCATTATAGAACAAATTTCAAGATAAGAAGTCATTTAAAAATGTATACAGGTTTAACTCTGGTGTCCTCTATAAAAAACCAAGCAGAACCATTTGAACAAATTTTGAGGAGGACCTTAGAATGATGCTACAGACAAAATTGATGATTATCCATCAGGTAGCTTATGAGAGGTGTATCTATTTTTAGCTTTTGTTGCCCCTAAAAGGGGTGAAGTGCTCCCATTTGAACAAGTTTGGGAGATGATGCCATAGACCAAATTTGATGAAGAACTAACAATCGTTTTATGAAAGATCTAAGTCATTTAAAGGTTGTTTTCAATTTTTAACTCCTGTGACCCCTAAAAGGACCAAACACACCTACATGAATTGGAGAGAACTTAACACTGATGCTACAAACCAGTAAAGCAGGAGGTATTGGAACAGCACTTGTGACTCGTCACAGGGAGCTAACAAAGAAAATTAAAGATTAAAATTTTTCTATTCAAAAGATTTTTTTATAATTCTAAACATATTAAACATTTCTGTATACCTGAAACTTGTCCAGGATTCTCATATCACCATGGTAACAATTTCCAGGATTGTTGATGAGCCTTTCCTGTAACAAAAAATACACTACACTTTAACTTCGGTAGGGGGATAAACCCGCAACCAAAAACAACAACAATGACTATAACATGCATACTTACCCTAACCTGTATTTTCAATAGTAAATGAAATGGAAAGGACTAAAATGAAATGTTTATGACCTTGCATACGAACTTGTTACCTTCTTTATTCCATTCCATTTGAAAAGACTGAAACAGAGGCCCAGCTATATATACTTTAATTGCAGACATGCCAGATAGTTATAACAATCCCTCTAATTCATTGTGACCTGACAAATGCACAACAAAATCAGTACATTATCCCCAACCCCTCTACTCAATCTGAATGAGAAAGACACAACAAAAAACAATTCTCCCTTTTTGGAGTGTTTGAAACTACACTCATCCATCACAATGAAGCAACAAGTGGCCGAAGGTCTATTTAATAGAAGTCAAGCTATGAAAATAAAGCAACTTGCTCACAGTATGGGTGATATAATAGGGTTATTATAATAGTAGCACTTTCTAAGATGCTGTATTTGGCTCTTGTGGATTTTGCCAGATCAGAACTCACACAAGCGCCGAGTGTGATCTGACCTTGCACAATCCAAGAGAGCCAAATACAAAATCCCAGACCTGGGAAATATGCACTCATTCTTTAGCAGAACAACACTGAGCTCCTGAACTCACACAATATTTCTACTACAGAATTTCTGCATATTTCTTGATAAAAAGCTAATAACTAACAAATAAACCATATTAATTTTAACACATTTCAACAAAATGTATACACCAGACATTAAGAACTAAATGAGGTCAAAACCCATATAAAATATCTTTCAAAAACCCATTTAGAATGCTTTCTTTTGATCATTAGTTCAAAAATATCTTTGTTGCTCTCCAACTTTTGAAATACTGTATTGTTATTTACAGAGTTACATTGCAAGAATTGCATGTCAACCAAGTCCCACTTATATAAAACATAATTTTCTGAAAATGTGTGAGTGACTTTAATACAGCTATAGACTTTCTTGTCATTGCACCTAAATCTGTGACCTGAACCAAAATATTATAAAAAGAAACTTCAAACTACGATCACTCACCATGTTTAAACCAAAGCACCTCTGTGATAATTTGTTCATTTCTGCATCCAAATCAAACTGGGGAACACCATGCTCTCTCTTCAACTGAAATTTGATATAGATGTTAATATCTTGTATTTCATAGGTACCTGTATGACATTTTTATTTATTTCGACAAGTGCAAATATTCAGAAGAAAGCTATTTAAACATAACTTATTAATGTAATTGCACTTTATACTGTATATAAATAATGTTTAGTAGCAGGAACTTGCTGCTATCTTAAGAGACTACCTAACTATTACATCTAGTAACACACCTGCAACTTCTGATTCAGGGGAGACAATAGCTAGTAGCTTTTTACATTAGCTGTACATCAGTTGTCTTTTCCTTGAGCAAAAGGGAATATAAATGTCTATTTTTAATTGCTTATGTCCATTCAGACAATGTTTGCAAGCAAAATATTTCAAACAGATTTAAATGGCAAAACATTGAAAACTTTTGTACTGGTAAATTCTCTGAAAACTGCAGACATTAAAGACTGACATAACTATATTAAAGGTTTAAGACTTACCTTACATTAGTCTATGGGGACAATGACTGAATATTCACCCAGTTCTGTTAACTGACAAAACTACTGCTTAATGACCAGGTTCTAATTTGGCTAACAAGGATAAATATACCAAACAAAGATTTACTACCAAACTTGAATACATAAAAAGACTTATACAACAAATCTGATATTCAAGTTCTTGTCTCACAGCTTTTGTTATCATACTGATTGTATCTAGCCCACACTAAAATAACAAGAGCTTGTCGAACACGAAATGCCCCTCTTGATGCATTCAGTAATTGCACAAGGAACAGAAATTATTTAGTCACTGTGCACGAAAGTTCTACAGTTCTTGGTCAAAATAACCTTGGCCTTTGACCTATTGACTTCAAAATCAATAGGGGTCATCTGCTGGTAATGATCAACCTTTCTATTAATTTTCGTGATCCTAGGCCCAACCATTCTTAAATTATCATCCAGAAACCATTAAAGTGTTCCTGGTCACAGTGACATTGACCTTTGGCCTACTGACCTCAAAATTAATAGGGATCATCTGCTAGTGATGAACAACCTCCCTATTAACTTTCATGATCCCAGACCCAAGCGTTTTTGAGTTATCATCCGGAAACCGTTTAACTGTTCCTGGTCACTGTGAACTTGACCTACTGACCTCAAAATCAATAGAAGTCATCTGCTAGTCATGACCAACCTCTCTATCAACTTTCATGATCCAATGCCCAAGCGTTCTTGAGATATCAGGAAACCATTTAACTGTACTGGGTCATTGTGACCTTGACCTTTGACCTACTGATCTCAAAATCAGTAGGGGTCATCTGCTGGTCATGATCAACCACCCTATCAACTTTCATGATCCTAGGCCCAAGTGTTCTTGAATTATCATCTGGAAACCGTTTAAATGTTCCGGGTCACTGTGACCTTGACCTTTAACCTACTGATTTCAAAATCAATAGGGTTCATCTGCTGGTCATGACCAACCACCCCATCAACTTTCATGATCCTAGGCCTAAGCGTTCTTGAGTTATCATCCGGAAACGGATTGGTCTACATACCGACCGACAGACATCTGCAAAACAATATACCCCTCCTTCGAAGGGGGCATAAAAATCTGTCGCATTAT
The DNA here is from genome assembly GCF_021730395.1 of Mercenaria mercenaria. Taxonomy (NCBI): domain Eukaryota; kingdom Metazoa; phylum Mollusca; class Bivalvia; order Venerida; family Veneridae; genus Mercenaria; species Mercenaria mercenaria. The sequence goes on from NC_069363.1 coordinate 100,197,140, forward strand.
CTGTCTGAAATTGCATTTTATTTTTAACTAGTTGAGGTGTGGAGGTAATCTACAGTTTAAAGACCTACCTCCAGACCTTGAATTTTCTTTTTTAACCTGTCTAGATGTGAAGGTAATCTACAACACAAAGATGTACTATTTTACCTGCTTGACCTCGAGTTCTTTTCAACCAACTGAGGTGCCAAGGAAATCTAAAAGATCTACCACCTTACCTGCCAGACCTTGAGCATTCTTTTCAGCCTGTTGAGTGAGTGAGTTGGGATCTACCACTTTACCTACATGACCCTGAGTTCTCTTTTCAACCAACTGAGGTGCAGAGGGAATCCAAAGTATAAAGATCTACCATCTTACCTGTCTGACCTTGAGTTTTCTCTTTAGTCTGTTGAGATGTGGAGATAATCTACAGTATAAAGATCTGCAACCTTACCTGTCTGACCTTGAGTTTTCTTTTCAGCCTGTTGAGGTGTGGAGGTAATCTACAGGTCTCAGATGCGGCTTCCAATTTCTTCAGTAACTGCCTTTCTTCAAATGTACTCATCAACTGATATCTAAAACAAGACAAACACTCCTGTCAGTTTTTATGTACAGAAACAAGATTACATTCAAACCTCTGTGAAAGGCCTCCCCCTGAATAAAGACCATGATTATAAAACCTGCTTATAACGGCCACAATAAAAAGTATAAATTTACCTGTGTTGAGAGACCACATCTCAACACAAACCATGTTTTTTCATTTCCCAGAGATGATTGTTTCAGACAGTGTTGACTGTATTCAATGTGACATTTCTTTTAAAACAATCAACGAAAAAGGCTGAATATTGTTTCCATCAAAGAATTACACTGACTGCTTAATATTTAGCATGAAAAATGAAATGTCTAGCTCCTCTATACTAAAACAAAAGAGTAATATATTTGATGAAAGTCATTATCAAAGGTTCTTGAATAAACTCAGTAATAGAATGAAACTGTTTTGAAATTTATATGGATTTTCTGGAACAATACATAGTTTAATAAGTTTACACCACTTCATACAAATTTCATTTTCATCAAACAAGAATATGAATGAATTTTTTGTTGACTGCATAAAAAGTCTGAACGCCTTAAGTTAACTACACCTGATGACCGATTCCCAGACCCATGACCAGTACTAACACTTATGTATGGGATTATGAAGACTGTGGACAGATTCAGCTCTCCCATTGATTTGAACCAGCTATCTGCTGTTAGGAGTATGACACTCTACCCATAAATCAATGTACTTCATTACCAGTATGTCCCAGTTCTTAATCTCTGCACCTCCTTGAACATACTTACTGACATTTAGGAAGTACCACAGCTGTTGGTTGTTCCTCTGTCTCAAGTTTTCTCTTTCTTCTCCTTTCATGTTTTTCTCCTGTATCTCCATCCAACTGTGAATCCTCTACCTAGACAAGAAAATGTATAGTGCTACTGTAGGGTACAACAATAACAATTGTACAGAAAGTAAAGCATAATGCAGACATGGTCAGATTGTTCTACAGATATTGTATAGAACACTATCATTTAATGGACAGTATAATTACTAAAGAAAACTTTTGTAAACATTCTATAATTTGTGTTGAAACTATAATACTCTACACTTTTATTGAGATATTTCTTCTGACTATCTTATTGGTATAACTCACATCATATATGACTAGGGAAAACAACTCATATATAGAAACTAGGTTACATACATGGTTTGTAAAAATATTAAACTGAGTTTGTAAACCAATCATAAAATGCAACCCCGCCATTGGTCAATTTTAAAATTAAACCAAGAACCAACCAATCAGCTGCTGGTATTTGGAGACTGGTCCCCAAACTCACTTTAAAAAGGCTAAGTTATAGACCATTTGACCCATTTACAGGTCCTGTAGCTGATGAACATATACTATCAGTTAAAACTCAAATATTCCATCCTCTGTAACACAGTCAATTCAATCTATTATCTCAAGTTAACTTACCTCGGATGATGAGGAAGATACACTGTCACTTTCAGAATCCACTACAGATCTGGCAGTATCAATCTCACCTGTAATGTATTATCCTTCAGTTTAAAATGAAACTACATGTAAATCTGGACTTCCCTTTTCATTCAATGACAAACAGACAATGCTGCACACACTCAATCTTGCTTTCTCTTCTTGACATTTCCAAAGTCATGGGCCTATGTCATGTGGAAAAAGAGGACTGACCTTAAACAATGCAAAATACTTGTACTGCAGCAGTACAATGAACTTGTAAAGCACCACCTTAAAGATATTCTAACCACAAAAGTGGACCTGGCAGTGCTTCTTGTGAAAAAAGGAAGAAAAGCAATAAGATTTCCAAAAACCTAAAATAAATAATGTAAAATCATTAAATTACGCGGGCATGAAATTTCGTGCTTTTGGTCAAAACAGCAATTTAGTGGGGATATGAATTCATGGATTTCAACTTTTGAACATGAAATGAATGGGAATTTTACTTGTTTGTTGAGGTTAAATTTGGTGGATTGACTCAACCACGAAAATAAGTTCCCCACGAATATTAATTATTTCACAGTATGATCCAACAGAAAACCTTAAAATGCCAAAAAATATTTAAAAAGTGAAATTTTGTTACCTTGACTAGTGTTGCTGTCAATATTTCTAAAGAATGAAAAGTTTGCCTGGTTACTGCTGCTGTAGAGACTGTCTGGATTACTGGTATCCATGGATGTACTTCCTTGACAACTGTTGTCAAGGTTACTGTTGTCAAGATAACTACTCTCATCTGAAAATGAAAGATGCTCATTCCAGTAAGTGTGTGAACAATAGTCGATTCATTAATACAATACATATGCCTCTTTCAATCCTAAGAACACATTTTATAAATTTTAACCATCTAGCATTCATCAAATACTGTGAATGCTAGATATACCTACCAGAGGCAAGCTTTTAACCTTTTAAAGCTTTTAAATGACTGGAAAGTCATCTCTTTTGTATGTATGGCTTTAGGTAGTGGAAATGTAATGACATTCAGTATTATCAGGTGATTACGTATTCTCCTTTGGCAACTGCACATTACCTGGAGGCATTATAGCTGAACAAACATGGTTTTCCATAAAAAGTGGAAAATGCTGAAACTGCATATGAAGACTACATAATTTGCAATCATTTTCTAACCTCAACGATAAGAATCTTTGGTATTTCTGCCTTGGTTCACTGAACATTGATCATTTTTTTTAATCATTACCTTCTAGTTTTCTCATGAAAATTTAGCTGGGTCCCATTTTACCTATTTTCCTATCAGCAAGTAAGGTTCTGTTCTGGGATTAAAGTAACTTCAATAGCTTCAATCATGATGCATCCTTTGAAGCACTTGTTAAAGCTCAAGCTTGCACCATGGTAGAGCCATCAAAATATGAAAAATGTGCACTGTCAAATCTACGCTAATTGACAAATATTAATGTGATGCAATTTATCATGTCTACAAGCAAAATAACTTTGTTAAGAATTACCTATGGCAGACAGCATTTCCTGCACCGTTGGAGATTCTTCCATTCTGAAAGGGGAACCAGGAGGTGTAATGGTTCCCGGGTCAATCTCAAGGTCACTTTCATCAGCATCATGAGCTGCTGCATCATCAGACAACAGCAGGTTTGGTACTGTGGCTGTAAAGGAGTACTATCAGCAACAGATGGCTCACATTTCAATACCAATAAAGTCAGAAATCTAAAAGTACATTTGTATTTCATATAACTGTGTATAAATACTTATTTACAGTGCACAGGTTTTGGGAAGTTTTTTTTATTTTTTTTATTTAACATCGCACCGACACATGATAGGTCATATGGCGACTTTTCAGCTTTCATGGTGGAGGAAGACCCAAGGTGCCTCTCCGTGCATTATTTTATCATGAGTGGGCACCACCGACCTTCCGTAAGCCAGCTGGATGGCTTCCTCACATATAGAATTCAATGCCCCGAGTGAGGCTCGAACCCACATCAATGAGTGATTTGAAGTCAGCGACCTTAACCACTCGGCCACGGAAGCCCCGTTTTGGGAAGCAGTCTGATAGATTACTATGTCTTGAAACAATTACCATTAAAATTAAACTGTGTACAAGTTGTTAAAATTCGCCTTCTAAACATCATGTCAGCATCTTCCATTATTGAGAAATAAGCTTTTTCAAGTACCTTGAAACTGGAGATCTTTCTCTGTAAGATAGCTACTCTGTGAGATATTACTGCCTTCATCACTGCAGTCAGCTAATGACCCTGACCTTGAGGATACCATTGACCAACTGGATGTAACAGGTCCACTTGTAGTACCATCCATCAATAAGGTTCCTGAATCACCTGAAAAAAAGGCTTCTAATTTGTAGTTTGGGACTTCTGGAACTAAATAATTACAAAAATTTAAAGAGTATAACTTTTTCTTAAACCTTATAGGTTCTTTTCTTTGTTATAATCTTAACACAAGCCAAGGAAAGTATTCTTAAATTACCAATCAGAAACTGTTTTCAGCCACAAGGTCAATACAAACCTTCAACTTTGACCTACTGATCCCCAAAACTATACTGGTCCTGTATTGACCACAGTCAATCAACATATACAGTTTGATGCCTGTAAGCCATAGCATTCTTCAGTTATAGGTTTTCAGTTTCATTGTCACTCCGACCTTGACCTACTGACCCTAAAAACTAGGGGTCATCGACTGACCACAGGCAATTATCCTATAATGTTTGATACCTGTAGGCTTAAGTGTTCTTTATTCATCAAGCTGAAATAGACAGACAGATAATCAGACAGATGGTCTGACTATATGCCTCCGTGATGGGGTATAAAAATACTTCGACATTTAACACTGTTAACCTTACTTGGTACGGAAATGGCAAAGCATACAAGAAAATGCATGGAAGTAAGATTACTTTTAGAGAAAAGTCCTGTGAATGCTAAAAGTTTCTCTGGACGAGCCAAAGTTTTCTCCCTTGGATTGAGTGGTGTACTGCCATCCTTCTGCGCTACATACTGCACATGTTCTGATGAGTGACCTGATGACTGTGTATTTTCTGTAGACTGGGCTGAAGATTGAAGACAGTCTATGGACTGGTTCACCTGGGATTCAGTTTGACACTGTAAATTTTCAGCTGACTGGTTCAAAATTTGCGACTCATCTGCCTGACTTTTAGCTAATTTTGTTTTCCTTATCTCTTTTGCTTCCTGAGAAAAAGAAATGAATTAATCAGCATTGATACAAATTTATGCAAACCTGAAATGCATCAGATTAATATTTCTTGCACACCAGACTGGCGTTTCCAGTGATTTTACCCATGCCGGCAAAACCCATCTGGCACCCCCATGCCAGAAGACTCTCATGCTGTTAATGACAACTAGTGGTTCATGCACTGATAATATACTGTTTATGTAAAAATATGAAAAAAGCAGGTACCTTGATAGTTTCTCTCCGTTCCTTATAGTATATTTCTCGATTCAAAATATGTTAGTTTACCATAAGAACACAATGTTAAATTTCAATTACATTAATTGTTTTGAATTATTCTAATTTGGATTAATATTTGAATTTCTTTCAATGGCCATGTGATTTTCAAGGTCATGCGGTTTTTGTGACAGCAGTGATTACTGTAGTACTAGGGGAGATAATCACAGCTGACAGTTTGTCAATCATCATGAAGAGCATATGCCTCACCTGGAATTTGAACCTAGGAATTCTTTACTAAAAGTGTAATGCCCTACATTTTGAGCTAACAGGACAAGCAGAACTAAACTACAATCATAATATTCTATTTTGAGCATAGCTTAAAAGTGTGTCTCAGTGCAGACTATGTATAGCATACATCACTGAAAATGTTAAACTGTTTGATTTAAGTAGGTTTCAATGGCATGCTGAATAGATTACTGTACGAAAATTCTAGTCTTATATAAAAGAAAATATTTAACTTTTTAAATCATATGCTACACCTGGGATTTGAACCTACAACTTCCTGGTTGGAAGTGTTGTGTTTTACATATTGAGCTAACTTGATAGGCAGACCTACAGTAAGAGTAACATTTCATTCTGAGCAAAATTACTTAGGAGTATCTCAGTGAAACCTCATTTGAAAGACTGAAAACTGACTTAGTTATGATGCTATTCTAGAAGTTTATTGTATGAAGAAACTACTCTAATATAAAAGAAAATGTCTGACTTCTTAAGGTGACATATCAATGACATGATATGCTTTTTGAGGTGTTGTTAAATTCTAAGACAATAAACTGTGTCTTAAGGAGTAAACTCACTGTCAAAGTTGATCTTTTAGCTTTAAGTTCCATAGCTGCCTCTATAGATGTTTTACCCCTTCTACTTCTCAGACCTTCTTTTGGAGCATCCTTTGGGGTCGGGGAAATCTCTTTCTTCTTTACAGCTGGTTTGGTAACAGGTGTACCTGTTTAATAAAGTATTCATATCTTAGATTCATTTCAACAATTCATCACTATTTCTGTGAAAAGGTCTGTTCATCTGTGGGTCACTAAGAACCACTTATCTTCCACAAGACAGCTGGATGGGACTTCACATATAAAAAAGTTAAATGATTAGTATGGTTGTACCCACAGTGGAAAGGAGAATTAGTGACTGCTAGCAACCATTACTATTGTCAAATTTATTTGAGCTGTCAAAAAATGGACCCGGCTTTCATTATATTCTGTTCGAGCCTATATAAGATTAACATGAAAGCCGGGAACATGTTTTGACAGGTCCATTAAATAGTACAATACTTAGCCACAAATGACCAAACATGTAAGGTAGAGTAATGCCTGGGCATTATTCCTTGTTTTAAATCCACCAAAGAAGAATAGATCAGATCTGAAACATGATCTGATAATTTTTGAAGTACTTTTTCCTATATCACTCGTATAAGCAGTGACCCCAGGATGGGGCCTCTTTTCACCCTAGAGGCATTATTTGAACAATGTTGTTAGAGATCCACTAGCCAATATTACATACAAAGGTCTAGGCCTTGAACTTTCAGACAAGACAATTTCTATTTTTTATTTCTATATATGTCTAAAAAAAAAACTTGTGACCCCCAGGGCAGGGCCTCTGTTCATCCCAGGGGCATAATTTGAACAAATGTGGTAGAGGACCACTAGGCAAGGCAACATACCAAATATCAAAAACCTATGCCTTGCGGTTTCAGGCAAGAAGAGTTTTAAAGTTTATTCTTATAAATTAAGTCTATGTCAAACCTGAGAGCCCCTGGGTAGGGCCTCTTTTCACCCTTAGGGCATAATTTGAATGACTTTGGTACAGGACCACAAGGCACTGCAACACATGAAATATCATAAGCCTAGTCCTTGCAGTTTCAGATAAGAAGATTTTAAAGTTGTTTTCCTATATAAGTCTATGTAAAACTTGAGACAGGGTTCATACAGAATTATGTTACTCAATTTCTATGATATTTCCATGATCTTCAGTGATTTTCCATGATATGGTAAAGTATCGCTTTTACATAACATTATGGCAAATTATTGCATATAACTAAATATTAAATAGATTCACCACAATACAACGTGCGATACAATGTTTATGCAGAACTTACGTTTTGTGATATTTCTAATCAAGAAAACTAAGTCTGCAAGACAAAAATAATGAATGCAATCTTAAAACAAACAGTAGATCTTATGTAATTATTAAACAAACAGGAATAATGCTTTTTGCTGTTTTTTTTTCTTTCTTTTTCTTTCTTTCTTTTTTTTTTATTCGAATTCACTGCAAGTTTCTTCTAGTGCAAATCTGAATACATTTTCAATAAATGTCATTATACATTCATCATATTACTGAGCATACCGTTGATACTCGTGTAAAATGTGCTGGTTTATGACCTCCGGGACCACCCCTGAGTTGTGAGTGCGTAGTATTTACAGGTATAGATCTAAACCAATTTCCAACTTCAAAATAAGTTTCAGATTTTCACCATTTCGATAAAGGGAAACTACTCTCAGCGCTAACTCTAAGACTGCCGTTACATACCATAAAAGACTGAGTGTTTTTTTTTCCTTTAATAATTTTAATTTCATATAAAAATGTTATTTTGATGAAAGAAATATAAAAAAATCATAGATATGATACTAATTAAAGATGGAGGATTATCTCCAACCAAGATCAAATTGTGAACAACAAAACTGACATGAGGTGTCACGCTAATTGCCCATAATTGCTGGCCATTTAATAAACAGCAGATTGTGTTCTAAATTATATTTTCTCTCCCATTTTAATCTGTTTTCCTGTTTGCAGACCTTTCTAATTGTTGTTTTTGCACTTCAGTCGGTCTGACATCGTCTCTTAATCGTTTAAATTACTGTTACTCAGCATACATGCCTCGGGCAAATACAAAGCATATGTGTGAAGTCGCCGAGTGTCATATCTGCATATCCCGTGACAGTTAATTCAGGATGTCTCCTATTTTGACAAATGTTTGACGGGTAATGCAAAGGGGCGGTGCTGAAAGGGCGAAAGGGCGCTGAAGAAAGAAAAAGGGCGGCGATTCAGACAGAAAGGTGGCGCTAAAATGGAAGGGCATGGACGAACGAAATAGCCGTTAACAATTTCATTTTCGCTTGTATTCACTCCAGACTATTGGCAGGGAAAATATAAATAAAATTAGCGAAAATCACTTTTATTTTTATTTCAAAATCGGATCAGCGCTCCAGAGAACCAGGAAATAAAAAAATTCTGGCCCAATTTCAAGATTTTCCATGATCTATTTGGGATTTCCATGATATTTCCATTATAAAATCTATCTTTTCGAAATTCCATGAAATTTCCAGGTCTGTGCGAGCCCTGTGAGACCCTAGGGACTGGACCTCTTTTCACCCCAGGGTTATAATTTGAACAATATTGGTAGAGGACTACAAGGCAATGCTACATACCAAATATCAAAGGCCTAGGTCTCGTGATTTTAGACAAGAAGATTATTAAAGTTTTTTCCTATATTATATAAGTCTATGTAAAACTTGTGACCTCCGTGGCTGGGCCTTTTTTCACCCCAGGGTTTTAATTTGAACAAAGTTGGTAGAGAACCACAAGGTAATGCTACATACCAAATATCAAAGGCCTAGGTCTTGTGGTTTTAGACATCTGAAGAAGATATTTAAAGATTTTTCCTATATAAGTCTATGTAAAACTTGTGACCCCGGGATGGGGCCTCTTTTCACCCCAAGGGCATAATTTGAACAATCTTCATAGAGGACCATTAGATGACCAAAGGGGGGTAATTTGAATAACTTTGGTAGAGGACCACTAGATGATGCTACAGATATCAAAGATCTAGGCCCTGTGGTTTTGGACAAGAAGATTTTTCAAGTTTTTCATTTCGGTTGGGCAACCAGAGTTTTGCATGGAATTCAATTCTTTGAACAATTTTGGAAGCAGGCCATCCAAGGACTATTCCTGTGAAGTTTAATTCTGTCCAGTGGTTTTCAAGAAGAAGATATTTTAATAAAATGTTGACAGACACACGACGCACAACGGACATTGAACGGTCACAAAAGCTAACCATGAGCCTTTGGCTTGTCACAAAAGCTCACCATCAGCTCAAGTGAGCTAAAAACAAATTAATGTAAACCTCATTTTGCTGTTCAAAGCAAGTACATCCACATAGCAAGATACTACAATAATCTAACTGGGTATTTTAAAGCAGACTTTCATTACTAGGAATCTGCTAATATACATATAAAACAGTATACACTTTGAAATCAAACAGGATACTAATTCAGGTTTAATACATTTCAATGGTTTAATTACTTTGTAAACAATCAATGAATATACTTTGTTTATGAGGATTTGGAGGCTGCAATTCCTTCAGTCGCCACCACCCACTTTCCTTCAGTTCATTGGCACCAGACACAAAGATTGCTGGACATCCCTGGGATAACACACCAGCTACAGTACCATGCCATAGTGATGTCTTCTTTCTGTAACATCAATATAAATCAGATCACTTTAATACACAGAAATTATAAAAATAAAAATTTCATAGATCATTTGCAAATTGAAAACATTGTTGTGTTCCAGGCATACCTGAATGCCATATTTAGCTCAGTAACTGAGTGTAAACCTAGTGTTAAGTTGGTCGAAGGTCCAAAACCAAGCATAAACTCTTTTCACATACCCTTTACTTCATTCACTTCAATGTTGGCCAGACGTACTGGTCAGAATTCAAGCAAAGCATACAGGGAGCAGTAACACCATATACCCCACACACTCCTGTAGGAAGCTGTGGAATTAATGCCTGCTTCCAAAACAGAAAGTAAAATCACCATAATTATGGTTTAATTTGGACATACTCACCTCTGTGAAAAGTAAGAGGAGGAAAAGTCTAGTATTTCCATGAAATAATCGATTGACCACCCAGTCAGCTTGGTCTGTTAGTTCGGTAAGTTATTGTTAAGGTGGTAGTGGACTCAAATCCTGTGTTAGGCACACTTAAGGCACACACATTTTTACCTTACAGTGATTTAGTTACTTTTCAACACTCCTTTTATAAAAATTATGTAAGAGCAATTAATTTTGGGACTACTCTTTTATTTTCAATATCAGTTAATTGTATTTTTCATAAACAATTTATAAAGTAATGGAACATTATTTTTTGTTTAAAAGCTGGCCAATGTGAAAAACATTAAAAAAAAACTAATGCTCTTATTATTATAAAGGTAAGTAACAACTGACTTACACAATTACATGATATGTCAGAGTTACCTACCCTCTGTTAAAACAGAAAGAGGAAGTAAAACAAAAAATTCCAGAAACCTACAAACATAGAACAGGAAAAGATAAATTTGTCTTAAAAGGAAATAATTATTCAATTTGACAACTTCACACAAAAACAAAGGTATGCACTTTCACTATACACAAAGTAGAGTTGATTAATAAAAGAAATACAGTCTTATGCTTTAATATGTCCTGTTAAACATTTTAATCTTATTCAGTAAGAAAACACATTGGTAGTCCATGGCTACCAAGTAAACAAATGCCCTCTATTGTGACTCTTCTTCAACTGAAAGCTCAAGAGATTAATATAAGGGACCTTAAAAATATTTGCTGGAGTATTCTGCAAAATTCTATGAAATGATCAACTTAATTAATATATACTAAATTTGTAGGTTATTCTATTTTCAGAATGTTTCAAGCACCAGAATATACAAGAATTGTGTCAATGAGACTCTCGGAAGTCCTTGCTGATATAGGAGTGGATGAGAGAATTATACTGAAGACAAGAAGAACATTCCTGCTGGGAGAAACTATGAAAACAATTACAGCACAACTACATGATGCAAAAGGGTCACTCTACTATTTAGGCAGTCAGTGTGAAGGCTCAACAACACCGGGACTTGATTCAGATCTTGACCAACTTCTCTGTACTAATGATATAAATTTGATACAGGACTTTGCAGACTGGGAACCTGGTATGATAAATAAGTTGATGATCCATGATGAGACTGTATCACCTGGTTATTGTCTGCTACAATGTCTTAGAGATGATGCTCCTCTTCCATACAATCATGTACCTATCGGTAATAAACATTTCTGCAAAGACAGAACAGGAAGAATACTGGTAAAGAATACATCTATGTCTGCAACATTAGCTAAATCTTTTGAGGGTGGAGTAATACATGGTCCAGCATATGCAATAGAAGGACGGCATGGGTTATATGATTCTGATGTTGTTGGTGCTATCCACTGTAAATCATGGCCTCTACAAGCTAGACAATGGTTAGACCAGCAAGGTGTAGGTCAGTGGCCTTCGGATGACACGAAGAGATATTGTAGCAGTACTGGATGTTTTGTTGTTGCCGTTGGAAGCAAAGGCAGTGAAAATGAAGAGTTTGAATGGAGAGTATCAACATCTCTAGCTGAAAGGTGTCTAATGTTCAATCTCAGTATTACACAGATCCGCTGTTATGTCTTGATGAAGATGATATTAAAAAAATTCATCAAGCCACACTTCCAAAACACCATTTCAAGTTATATGTGTAAAACAGTTCTGTTCAAATGTATTGCAAATATACATTCCAATGTCTGGAGAGAAAATAATTTACTTGCTTGTCTATCATTGTGTATATTTGTCCTGTACAGCTGTATTTTGAATGAAAACTGTCTTCATTTTATCATACCTTGAAACAATTTGATGAGAGGACATATTTCTCATGAATCAAAACCTTACATTCTTGAAATTCTGCAGTATATTATAAACAGTGAAGGGAGAGCATTACTGGAGATTGAATGTGATGATCTTGGTGCAACGATTCAGAGGAAGTTGAGTTATTTGCACTCAGTCAAAGCAAATGCCATTATTTCAGGACATTTATTAAGATCAACTGCAGCATTTATTGATGGCAACATAATGGACTATCTAACTGGAATCAGAAACAGTAGTTATGAAGAAGGCATACAAACACTACTGATGTTTATTTTCAAACTAGTTAGTATATCTAAATACTGCCAAGGACTGGTCAAAAAAGCCTGCTGTCTTCTTGTACCACGTCTCTGTACAACAGTGGGATTTGTTCTAGTATCTCTCAACATTTGTTGGTATAATAATATACATGCCGAAGCTCTCTCCTGGATTTCACTGGGTCTGAACACAGATGTTGCATCTGGAAAACTGAAGCTAGCCTCCATGTTATACTGTATAGGGGATACTCAAAGAGCAGAACTTGTTCTCAGAGATATTGAAGGTAGCTGTGATCTAAACATTGTTGAGCCTATTTGTTCTTGTCATGATTTCATCTCTCAAGGTCTAAGACGAGGATTCTTGGCAGTAGCTGACAATCATAATGAAGAAGCTATACAGTATACTACAGCATTCTGTGTAAAATTTCTGCCATGTGAAATTAACTGTGTTCCACATGAACTAAGGCATGAAACGTTTAGATCTACACAAGAGGACCTGGCATTCAGAGGAGAAGATAACTGGATGGACTTGGCTGTGATAGATTCTCTCCCTTACCTCTACTTCCTACAATACAAGACATACAGCAATCTTGGGAGACAGGAAGATAAACAAAGAGCCCTTTCAAACCTTGTGAGATCAACTGATCAGGAACCAAACCTTGGACACAGGGAAACAGCCCTGAATATATTGGGACAGTGTATGGAACAAGAAGACCGAGCTGTAGATGCATTTCATTGTTATTTATTGTCCCTAAAACTAAGGGAGAGAAACAATGCTGCCAAGTTCCATATTTGTAGACTGCTTTCAACAATGGTAAATGCCAATTAGTTTTAAATGAGCAAAAACATTCTTTGAAACAATAAGTGGAAATTTCAAAATATTTGAATATGTAAGAGTTTAGTTTTAGTTTAATCATATTCTATTGTAAACATGTAACAGTAAATGTACATCAACACATGAATATACAGATATACAACAGTGAACCAACAGTACATCAAGACATATACTAGTAGTCTACAGTAGGTCAATATATAAGTAAAGGTGGTGACTTTGCAAGAATGAAAATACGAAATGGTTGGACCATATGTTTTACCAACATTAGAAATCAGTCCGTCCCTTGCTGTCTAATTTATACAATGCATTAGATTAAACTAGATTTAAATGTGTTACAGTCTGCATCGCCTAATTTGGTCCATTGATAGTTTAATGATATTATACATAAAGCCACAGAAAACTAGACTGTTTTTCATGTAAAACTATTCTCCCTCCATGTATCACACAGACATTGTAGAATGCCACAAAAAGGGGCAATAATTCCAGTAAAAACAAGTGAATGAAGTATTACCATGCAATACAAAGTCCCCTACTGGAATGCACCTAGTTTTTTCTACTGCAGTATAACATAATGAACTGGTATCTGTCAATGATGTATATAATAAACAATATTTTATTATATATACAGTCAATATGTTATAACAAAACACTTGGATTAAAATTTAAAATATAAAAACCTCCAGTTGTTTTCATATTGAATTTTTTTGGCCATTTATAAGAAAGTTACCATACAAGCTATTTATAGTCACAAGAAAGGAAAATTAATCCTGAAAAAAAATTCTATTGTAAGTCCACACAAAACTCTTTACCAGGTAGAGATAGGTCAAAATACACCTAAATATTCGATGTAACATGCATGTTGTACCACAGAAAAGTGGTCTCTATTTTTCCCTACAGCCAGTAATAAAAAAGAAACAATAATCTATTTATATTAAAACAACATACATGCCATATTTCCCGCCGGGAGACTTTTTCTCCCGTATTTTCAGTATATCTGAAAACCTCCTGTAAAAAAATTAATTAAAAAAAGAAGTCCTCTGTCGAAATCTTATGTCAGACCCAATGTAGACCTTTAGACAATACTTGAAATTCAATATCAGGTAGCCAGGAAATACTCTTCAAACATAATTTTGATAGTTGTTTATAATCCCGAGCTTAATTGTTTATCGAGTGATACACACCTGAGGCATTAATTGTCTTACCACCTACTGTCACCATCTGCAAACAATTAACCATTTAATCTGACCTGTAGGCAATTGTAAACATGTGCACGTGAAATTTTAGACTGATTCAATAACATCAAAGGCGCTGATCAGTAGTTTTCAAAACAATATGTAAACAAGTCTTAAATTACGCCAATTTACCGCCATCTGCAAAAGTGTACTTTCGTTTTTGCTGACCTCGATATTTATCCAGCCATCAGAGGATGAGACAAGTTAGTGCTAACACCGAGTTTATGTTTCTCAATTTAAATACTTGCACAACATGCAAAAAATCAACTAAGATTTAACACAAGAGCCGACGCGAGTAGGATAGCTCCCCTATCCTTTGAATAGTCGAACTAAAAATTGGTGAGTTAATGTCAGACTACACAGAATTTTGGACAAACATGAATTTGGATAAGTGAATTTTATGAAATAAATTGCAATTCATACTGCCCGAAGAATTGACTGCCATTCCTTTGTGATATTGTCATGTTGTAATAATTAACAGGAGAAGAATTCCCAGTTTAAATACATGTAGTTTTAATCTAAATATATGGACAATCCAGCAAAAGAAGGACTTTTTTTTTTTTGACAACTTCATTTCTGAAAAAAAAAAAGACTGCCCTTAAAAGACTAATTTGACCTGAAATCTCCTCAACCTTTTGAGTATTGTATACTTAAAAATGTCAAAATAATCACTCTCCCCAGATGCAGAAGCATCAAGGTATAAAGCAAAAACAAAGCAGTTCTTTTGGTTCTTTTACGTGCCCAACGTAAAGCATTGATACACCAGGGATAATTTTAAAAAGCTAAACCCCAGAGCTTCGAAACAAAGTGCTAATAATACCTGTAGGTGGTATTTTCGCTATACATTAGTATGTATGAAAGGAAATTGAAATTTAGTTATATATATAATGAAACTTAAGCATTTTAAAAAGCTTTTCAAAAGTTATAAAATAATATAAAACAACACTGTTTTTGATAAATGACCTTAATTAATTTTGAAATAAAAAGTTAAAAGAATAAAGAAATAAATATTCATGTTTTAAAAACATCTATTTAGTGAAAAAGACCATTAAAGGGAGATAATTAAAAATGGCAAACTATATAAAGGGATAATTTTATAGACTGAACAATTACTTTTGTTTAGAAAATGTTCCTGAAAATCGTTGAGGCAGAGTTAAGGCCAGACTGGAAGAAAGCCCTGTTGACCTTTGACCCCAAATAACTGTGACCTTGATCTTTCAGCCAAGGCTCAGGCTTTTGTGCATGACACGATGTCTCATCATGGGGATTATTTGTGCCAAGTGATATCAAAATCCCTTAATGAATGAGAGTTATGGACCGGACACGAAACAGCAGACCCTGTTCATGCCATGTTAACATTTGACTGCTAAGTGTGACCTTGACCTTTGAGCTAGGGGTCTGAAAGTTGTGCAAGACAAATCATCTTATTATGAGGTACATTTATGCCAAGTAATATTAAAATCCCTTCATGGATGGCAGAGTTATGGACCAGACATGAAATGTCATGTAATCATGGGGAACATTTGTGCCAAGTAATATTAAAATCCCTTGATGAATAACAGTTATAGACCGGACAGGAAACTGCACACGGAGGGAAGGACAGAATGACAGACAGACAGAATAGCGCATTCCTATAGTCCCCGAAACTGGTTTTCAACCAGTAGGGGACTAATAAATGAACCAAACATTCCAATTATTTATACAACTGGGCACTTACTTCTCCTCTTAAGTTTGCTGTAATTCCAACCAGTGGTACAGGCTGCTGTAAGGTTTGGTGGAAACCTGGCCAATGTTTCTTGGCCAATTGCAAAAATTTGAATAATTTTTGAAGAGGGTCAAAGAAAGAACTTTTCTGTGAAGTTATTATGAAATCTGGCTAGCAAATAATGATTTTATACATTAAAGGGAAAAGTGCCTATGCCCTCAAACAGCAATGTTTTTCGACAAATCAAATTAATTCAAACAATCTTGGTAAAGAATCACCAAAAGAAAATTTCTGTCAAATTATCTTGAAATCCAGTTAGTGGTTTCTGAGATTTAAAAAAGGTTTCCTTCCTATTGCCATGGGAACTAGAGTTCTCCATGGAGTAAATTTCTTTGAACAGTTTTGCTAGAAGACTATCAAACCATCCAGCACAAGTTTCATCAACTTCTGCCAAATGGTATCAGACGCGATGCTATTTGAAGGAAAGTACTGACAGACAGACAACTAGTTATCACCAATGCTCAACCCAAGCACATTGTCCTCTACCAAGTAACTAAAAACAAAACATTTCCATCAGATTTTATATAGATCCTAGTATAAAATTATGCCTGTTAACAAGGGTTTCTTACAATTTGACTAATTGACTTAGTTTTGATTCCAGATGGCCAATTTTCAAAACTGACATATACTTTTGAAGACAAACATTTTGACCAGGTTTCATATAGATTAATTAGAAAATATGACCTCTAAAGTGTTAACCAGGTTATTCCATAATTTTACCTAGCTTTTGATCCATATTAGAAAGAATCAAACTTTACCTAGATTTTATGAAGTTATCGATCAGAAACTAATCAGAGATGTAAGATTTTTTTTCATTGTAAAAATGTTGTTGAAAATCATTATATATTAGTATTTAATTTGTATAGAACATTTTAGAGAAAAATACAGACCTATAAGGTTCTATAAAAAACTATGCATTCAAAAGCTCAATACTTTGTTGTCCTTCAAATATGCAAATATTATAAGAAATATTGCTATATATATTTTTTTAATTTACATTTGTGTGAGTCTGGGACAGTTTAATATGTGTGTTATATAATGTTTTACGGATTTCATGGACAAGCGTATCTTGTATATATATATATATAATAAGTGTTAGAAATTATATACAAACCTATTTTCTCAAAAATCAAATGTATTTTACTGATATGAATGATATAATTACTTACCGTATATTGCTATATACATTTTTTTAATTTACATTTGTGTGAGTCTGGGACAATTTAATATGAGTGTTGTAGGACGTTTTACAGATTTCATGGACAAGCATATTTTGTATATAAATAATAAAAGTGTAAGAAATTATATACAAGCCTATTTTCTCAAAAAACAAATATGTTTTACCGATATGGATAATATAATTACTTAACATTAACTCCAATATCTCTTATATCTAATAATTGTTGTTTGTAAATGTTTGTATGTGAATAAATGTTTAATGAAGCATAGGCCTAAATAATAGTGAAGATTTGATTTAATTACCTCTCTAAAATCTTCATAAATAAATAAATATATCGAGAAATAAAAAGCAATAACAGTATTTATTTATGCTTCTGACTGGCTTCATGATCATGATAACCCTAACTTGAAGGAATTAAAAACATTTTTATTTACCTATCTACTTACACATAACAGATGGGCAGGTAATGGACAAACTTCATTTAAATTTCAGCCATTTTGTAAGGAGTCCAATCAGAAATCATGTTATATCACTCTACTTGTTTCTGTTTAAGGTATCGCCACAGTCACAAGTCAGTATCAGTTCATATTTTCAGGCCGAGTATTTTTCTCTTGAAAATTGCACTAAAGCCTTAACAGCTGGTCAAATTATCATCAACATAAGAAGCATATGATGATTTATTGTACATATGCTGCTTGTAAAATGTCTGAGTCTCGTTTAGACCAAAAGTTTACCCCAAAATATTGAAATTTTATGTGCAGTCAAACTCCAATATAAAAAATATTACAAAGACAAAATTTAGTTAATTTCATAGTACAATATGTATACTGCAAACTCATATGGATTTTTGTCGAAATTATTCCTGGTTATTGCATTAGACACAAAAAGACAACCCCATGTAAATTTAATTTAAAATGTTGTTTGTACATGCATTACTGACCACAGGTAGCCAGGTAAACCTATACATAATCCTATAATATCACCTGTTTATATACATGTAAATTATGTCTGAACAGATAACACAAATTGGATAAATTGATGGTGTTGGGATTTTTGTGTATAATTCAGTAATCAGGTAAAATTTCAAAATAATTTCTGAAGACTTTATTCTTCATGGTCTGCTTTACAATTGGCTGTAATTATCTTTGAAATGTATTGAATATATATTGAGTTTGACTGCACGTAAAATTGCAAAATTTTGTTGTAGAAAAATATCGAATAAAGGTATAATACAGGTAGTGAAATGCACATCCTTTTACTTGCATATATTCACATAGATATTTAAAACATAATTATGACAAATTTATTGACTTTATTGTTACCACTTAGTCATCTTTTATTTTTATGAAAATTTGCATATAAAATTTTGAGTCAAATGGCCGCCACTGTAGGCGATGCCTTAATCTAATGCTGTTCTTCAATCTTTTCTCCTAAAAACCCTCAAACCCATGTTTTTTCGTGCCTAATAAACCTACCTTTGAGATCCAAAGAAAGTAGTCCAGTGATTGTCAATGAATGTACAGATATGTTCCTTCCATCTGAAATATCCACACATTCCTGACCCCGCCAGCTGTAGATTGTACAATGTTAGGTGGACTACTTGCACCCTAGATAAATATATAAACATCTTCTTAGAGGTACAGTGAAATCATTAATATTCATGGGAGACTAATTTTCGTGGTTTTCGTTGTAGAGTCAATTCACAAAATTTAATTCAAATGAAGAAGTAAAACGCCCATTCATGTTCAAAAGTTAATCCAAGAATTCATATCCCAAAGATATTGCCATTTTTACCAAAACCACGAAATTTCAATTCCACGAAATTAAATGATTTTACAGTATGTCACAACAGTGTCTGAACAATGTTTGTATAGTTTTTGTACCTAGATTTCCTAGGTTTTAAGCCACCAGCACAGTTTACTGGTATGTTGCACCACGACTTTCCAGCTTGACTGGTGGAGGATGATAGGTACTCCTTCAGGCATTCGTTCTTGCACAGGCTTTTACCTGGGTGCAAGCAACAACCATCAAGTCAACTGGATGGCTTCTTCACAAGACTACATACACCCAAAGCGAGATTTAAAAGTGTTCAGTGACAAGTGATTCAAAGCAAGCAATCTTAACCACTTATACATGTAGCTATTGAGATTCATCTGTATACAATTTTGAATTTGTATTTGTATACAATAGCCCTGCTACCAAGATACCTTTTCAACAAAATGCTGGACTGCTTGTTATAAAGTCTGTGCAAAGAGCTATAAAAATAAATAGATCGGTAACTTGAAAGGCATATAGAGCAAATCTCGCCAAAAAACGTGACAACTGAATGAGATCTCGTTTACCAAGAGTGACACGTTCTCCACGCGCCATTTTGTATGCAAAAGCAATTATTCAGCGGTAAATTAATTATCACCGTATGACCATGCTTCTTTTGATGGTAAGAAACGTGTACTTTGTGTCTTAAGACTATTTCACATTAAACTAATGTTGTTTTAGAAGCTAACATGTATTTTAGATGTAGTTTCAAAGGTACAAATTGTAACTCCATGCTCGCTGATGTTTGTTTTTACTAAGATAACATCGATTCACGCTCTGACACGAGATCACGCGAGATTACAGCCAGTTGCCATTATGTGTATTTTATACTTCTTTGGTCTGTGGTACAAGTTTAAAGTTAACTGACTAGATATTTTGAGGTTTTTTGTCTACACACTTAAACTGATATGAAAAGCACTGAACAAGAGGTCAGTGGAAAATTTTCAAATTCTGAGTTGAAATATTGAATAAAATGTTGACAGCAAACAAAATTTTTTCGAAAAATTAATGCTGAAAAACACACCACAAAATATACTTTAAATGAGATACTTCACATTCTTTACATTTTGACTAGGACTCGGGGACAATTACTCGGTTTATTGGATCCGATTCAATTACTAGAAGAAACCGATTTCAATTTTGCAAAACCGCTGATTGCTCTCAAACAATAAACATCACGAATTGAACCTTATCTTTATAAACATTTCTTTGAGCGGCACAAAGACCCGCAGTATTTTTCCGCTAAAACACATTGAACATAGTCAATTTAGTGTGTCTATTTATATTCTTGAATTGTAAGATGTTATGTTTTGATGACAAGCCACAATTACATTATATCATGTTATTTTAAGTTACCATTGGAGCCTCATCCGTGTTAGTTCTTCCTCGCCACCTCCACACATCTCACATTTGAAACGATACAGATAGTCTCCCTTTAATGCTGATGCTGGACCACTCTTCAAACATTCTGAAATTGTTTGATATTAAACATGCATTAAGCAAAAAAATAATTGTTTAAAAATACAGTCGACATTGTATTAAGAAACTACCCAAGGGAATGCTAAATTTACAAGCGTACTATCACAGATCTAAACCTAAATCAACATAAACAAAAAATTATTGGTAAAACTGATGGATGCTGGCAGACGTGCAGGTTGATTATGATCTACACTGGTTGCAAAGGCAGAAACAGTTGTGTCCAGCATAAGGGTTAAAAGCCCAAAAAGTGGAATTCACTGTCTGGGCACATATAGTTTACAGATGTTGAATAATCAAAAGGCAAACATTCAGTGAAAAATCATCCAACCGGAACATAAAGACAACTCCTCCAGGGTGTGAAGCTTCCAGATGAAATTCTGGTGAATTCTAGCTAATGGTTGCTGAGAAATACTCTTGATAAGAAATGTTACTACAGTAAAGCTTCCTATGAAGTTTGGCTAAATTTCAACCAGTGCTTAGGCCAAAATTAAAAATATGTTTGTTTTGTCGTAAACCCCAGTCCCGGGGTTAAACTGTTCAACGAGGACCTAAAATGTGGTTGTTGCAATGTTCTTATTGCTCGAGTTTTGGGGGTAAATGTTCAGGATGACCGACACCACTGGCTTAATTAATTTAAGGAAAAGCCAGATTCCTTATAAAGCCACTTTCTGGGCTATTTTAAAGTTAATATAATGCCAAGTGCTGTAATAATAAGTTTAATTATTATAACACCACTTAGATTATAAATTGGAGAAAATCAACACATGTAGTAGAATTAAATGAAGACACATGAGTAAGTCCAGTTTTATAAATCTATTAAATCAAAAGCACTCTCATAACCACACATTTACAACTACAAAGATCTAAATTATGTCTACAAATAAGCTTCTACAATTACTATATACACCAATTATGCAATTTAGTTCCTTTAAAAATATGTCAAAATTATCAGAAAAGTCCAAATAAAATTAATGTATGTAAATTCCAATAATTTTCTTAAGCAAATGAACTAAACTCCAAATTTCTAGTTATTCCCCAATAAAAAATAAAGTCCAAAGTTCCTAAAATTGGCTCCAAATTTTCAATAATTTCCTAACTAAGAGAAGTGTTTAATCCAAAAGTGTAAACTAGAAGAGCCCAGAAATAACTGATAAGCCCATATTTATAGAGAAGCACCAAAAATGCTGCAATCTGATTGGTCAATGACATTTTCCCAAATATGTAAAACTTTTCTCACCAAATGCAAGAAACAGAATAAATGTCATCAAAAACCAATTACATAAACACAAACTAGAAGAAAAACTGCACCTTATCAGTATATTTCAAATTACAAATAAGGCTTTAAAAGCACTTAAATCAAGTGTCAAAGAGTGGACACACAAATTCTCCCAAAGATATCCAATATGGCTGCCAAAATCAGTCTTCACATCTAAGGGCCATTTTTAAAGGATTACAACAGAACAAAGAGCTATAAAATAAATAGATTGGCAACTTGAAAGGCATATAGAGCAAATCTCGCCAACCTCCCGTGACAAAAAAACGAGATCTCGTTACCGGAAGTGGCGCTTTCTCCACGCGCCATTTTGTATGCGAAAGCAATTATTCATCGGTAAAATAATTATCACCGTATGACCACGCTTCTTTCGACGGCAAAAAAAACCCCTGTACTTCGTGTCTTAAGACCATTTCTCATTAAACTAATTTTGTTTTAGAAGCTAACATATATTTTAAATGTAGTTTTAAAGGTACAAATTGTAACTGCATGCTCGCCGATGTTTGTTTTTAGTAAGATAACGCCGAATCACGCTCTGACACGAGCTCACGCGAGATTACAGCCAGTTGCCATTCTGTGTATTTTATACTTCTTTGAACAGAACAAGGATTCTAAAAAATCTACAAAATTTCACATAACTAAAAATTAATATCATTGACATGACAGTAAAGTTTCAGACCTGAACAATATCTCTAAATATTGTTAATAAATATTTTCATTGGTCAGCTCTAGTCTGTAAGAAGTGGACTAGCAAAAATGTAAGCAAAGTAGATTTTTCATAATTACTTTAAAGCTACATAATGTCATGTCCTCAAACTTTACATAAATGTTAAGACATATATTTACAATATATTGAAAGTGGATATACCATGGCAAAATATAAAATATGTATTTAGCATTTAATGGTTTCTGCTGATAAACTTTCTCAAAGTCGGGAGTTTTTTAGGTATATTTTTGGGAATAACTCGAACAATATTTATTCAATCAGGTTCAAATTTTCAGCAAAGCTCCGTCTTAATGTATTCTTTAATATATGATAAAAGAACATGGTAACGTAAACTATTTATTCAGATATTTACAAAAAGCAAAATACTTCTGAGCCAAAACCCAGGTTTACCACACAGCTCCGCCCTTTGGAAAGAATGCATTTGACCAAAATGCATTCCATTCCGGCCTCGGAATGTCACATGCAACATTTATGTAATACTGAGGTTTTGGCAAAAATACAGTATTTATAAATTGCATGAAACTAGCAATAATCGACATCACACAAATATTAGCAATATGCTATCAGCTGGTTATACTCCATATCAGCTGAAATAATTCTTACTCCTTACACCAGTATCTCGCAAAACAAATGGCACCATTGCCATGACGTACACCTTAAAATGTACTTGTACTGAATAATTTGTATTTCACAATAAAAATCATTAAATCTCAAACCAAAATAATGAACAAATGAACATAATCAAGTATAAATGTACTTTTACCATATGTAACATAATGAGCACCTGCAGACTTACAAAGTATTACCAATCTACTGACAAACTTCAAACAATATAGAGACAGGTAAGTGTTCAACCTGGCAATCTAAATATTGAATGATCAGTCACAAACTTGACATACACAGAAATGCATAACTTTTGAATGCATTAATTTAAGTGATATCAAAAATACCAAACAGTAATATCTTTAAGAATCACATCTCTAACCATATTGCATCAAAAGTATTTATATTTTACACAGTATATAACTGTTGGGTACACTATGAATGCAAGATAGAAATACTCAAAATAGCCTTTCATACAAATCAGAAGTAATCCAGTCCACCAGTGAACGGTGCAATGGTAAATCCTAGCTCAATTCCTTTGAACGGTACCATGTTTAATCCAGAATCAGCAGGCAGGTGGTCTTCTCAACAAATCCCAGCAAAACCTACAAACTCATTAACAAAAAAGTTAATAACAGTTGGCTAGACAGTCTTTAAAAATAGACACACCCAATCCATCACAAATAGAAATAGCAAAAAATACTCAATAAAGTTCAAAGTCCAATAAAACCATAGTTGAACTTTATAAAGAGTCTTAATTTTAGTTAATTAGTCTGACTGATCTGAAAAGTTCTGTCCCATTTGCAACACAAAATTAAACTTCTGATGTCTTCAACTTCACACACCAATAGCTCTCAAAGTCTTGGAAGTTTATGGATTCCAGCCATCAAATCTGTTGATATTTTTCCTACATGGAAACATCATATAAAATGTTACATGGTCTTAGCTGTCTAAATAGCACACATCTGAATAGACAGCACAGTTCTGCAATTCTGGTCCTATAGCATCAAGTTTATATTTACACATATTTACAAAAGAAGTCACTGTCTTCAGCAAAATTCATCATATATGGCTATAATGAAATAGTCAAATATAGATGGAAACATGTTAAATTAACATTTATAGTCACAAAGTCTTTTTGATGAGTTGGTCAAAAGTTGTCTCCTCTGCTTGTCACGATCCTTATTAGATGGTGACCTATACTTCATTGTTGGTATGCTTGAGCTTGAAGTTTTGTTCTTTTCACTTTCCTCGATTCTTGAAAGGGAAGTTGTTAAGTCTGTGCAAAATGTTGATAACACACTTTTGCATTGATTGTACTCCGTCATAAAGTCCTCTCCCTGGCGCCCAACATGAGTACTTTTAGTGTTATTTCTAGAGCGACGCAGCGGGGCGCCCCGCCCTGCCCTTTTTTACTGCCGCCACGCTGCCCGTAAAATGTGCCCTGTTGCCTTTGATCTTATGCTAAATCCCGCCAAATTCCCTGTTGAAATGCCTCGACGATTTTTGATCAGCAAATTACGTCACGGCGAGTGCACACAGGTAATGAGAATCAATGAAGTGTTAAAACAAATTGATAAAGAGTATGGATCCTGTGAAATGTCAAAAAAGCGTGCGTAAGCTGCCAGCTGATTACCGAGCACGTGAAAAGTGCCCTAGATTTCTTTGGGCAAAATTTAAATTAGACCGTCGTTTAGTATATCAAGTATATATCAGTGCAGTTTGATTCTACTGTAATTTAAACTAGAAAATGCACACATTTTAATGATAATCGAAAGTAAAAGAAAGTTTAGAATGTCCGTTCACGAGTCTTATTACTCCCGATGTCATATGCAATTTTTCCATATTTCCTTCAAAAAAGCTGACAGTCCGTGTATTTTAATTGATGAGAAACATCAAAATATGTGGAACTATCTCTTGTTTACCCAAGTGGGTCATTTAAACTGAGTAAAAACTACTTTCAGACAACATTCCGAAAGTGTACCAGTATCCGGATAGTATATTTTGGATATGCGATTTAGTAAACTTTAACCTTACTGTAATAGCACTTTTCTGTTAATGAAATATTGATGAAAGACCTGGTAAATACATTAGGACTTTTGATAATTATCAGTTCACAATGTGACCTGAAACAGGCCTTTAACTATGTTGTTTACAACATGATCTTGGTTTCAAGATTAAGCTTATATTAAGGCCATCCACTATTTCACATTCATATGAATAAGCTGACATTCTTGGTGACATTTTTAAGAGAAAGGCTTGAATGGTTTAACCTATACTATAAAGTAAGTAAAAAGCCTTTGTAAACTTTGTTACTAGTTTTGGGAAGATTTAGCACTTTATTCTGTGACATTTCTTTTAAGTGTGCAATAAAGATAAATGGAATACATACATGTATTAACTATAGACATCTAGAAATGCAACTACTGCTATGGTAACCTTCACATCTAAAAGGGCACCCTGCCCCTTTCGGACAGCACCCTGCCCCTTTTTGGCAGCACCCTGCCCTTTTTGAGCTCTAGAAATAACACTAACTTTTCCCCATGAAACGAGTTGTATGAAACGAGTTGTATTTTTCTTACAGGTCTCAAACCATGTAATCATCTCTACAGCTTGATAAATGTCCCTAGGTTTCTTTGTAAGGACATCGTAAGCCAGTCTTTGGTCTGGAAGTCCTCTTAGAAAGTGTTCCACAGCAAGTTGTTTGTATATTTGAAATCCAATCATCCCTGGATATGCCCTTGCCATAAGCTGATTTACCCTTGCACTGTATTGTTGAAGTGTCTCAGAAGGGTGTTTTTGAATACTGTACAAATTAATCCTATGGATTTCTGGCACCGCACTCTGCCCAAAACGAGTTGTTAGAGCCTCAACGAGTGTCTGTGTGTTTTCAGGTAGAGGCAAATTTCACAGCATCACCTTTCAAGGCCAAGATTAACTGTAATCTATATTGTTCATCTGTCCATGCATAGTATTTAGAAAACCGTTGTAGCTGCCATAAGAAAGCCTCAAAATAACCTTGCTTCCCATTGTAGGTAGGTAGTCTGTATCTGGATTCATAAAAATCTCCTTCATACTGGTTCAGGTAGCTTGGAGTGTGATTCCAATCTTGGTCACAATTTCTCATTTTGAAATTAATTCCTACATACATTCCAGAATTAAAGTCAGTATTCATTCTAGAATCCATCCTTATGTCACTTATTAAATCCATTTTAGAATCACCATGTCTACAGATTCTACTCCAAAGCCTTAACTTTTTATTACTTGTCTCAGAATTGTGGAAATATTCTGGAGTGTGATTCCTATCTTAAGTCACAATTTCCTATACTGGTATCAGTTTCAACATAACATCCCAGAATAACTGTTAAAATCCATTCTAGAATCAACTTTAAATCACTTTATTACATACTTTCATGAATCACTTTGTCTACTCCATTAAATGATATATAGCTTTTCTGTACATTAGATACAGATTTTTAGCCTTTGTCACAAAATTTGGGTTTTAAATCCTCTTTCGATGTAAGTATCCCACAATTATGATAATCCACTTTAGAAAGCTGAAGAAAGAGCATCTATGGGATTAATTATAACATTTAACTTAGTAAAATACATGGAAAAATGTAGCAGACGCACCGATGCTGTGCTCCCCTGCCCTTAACTCTAAGGTTTAAAGAAAATGTAGCAGGCACACCGATGCCGTGCTCCCCTGCACTTAACACTAGATTAGTAATGATCGCAGGTGCACTGATAACGTGCTCCCCTGCTCTTAACACTAAAGT
Organism: Mercenaria mercenaria; assembly: GCF_021730395.1. Classification (NCBI taxonomy): domain Eukaryota; kingdom Metazoa; phylum Mollusca; class Bivalvia; order Venerida; family Veneridae; genus Mercenaria; species Mercenaria mercenaria. The sequence goes on from NC_069363.1 coordinate 100,224,265, forward strand.
TAGGAAAAAATGTTGCAGGAGCAAAGACTAAGAGCTCAACTGCATCTACAACAAAAGTTATGAAAGAAATGTACAGGCGCACCGATGCCGTGCTCCCCTGCCCTTAACTCTAAGGTTTAAAAAACGTTGCAGGCGCACCGATGCCGTGCTCCCCTGCTCTTAACTCTAAGGTTTAAAAAACGTTGCAGGCGCACCGATGCCGTGCTCCCCTGCATCTAACAAAGTTTGAAAAATGTAGCAGGCGCACCGATGCCGTGCTCCCCTGCTCTTAACTCTAAGGTTTAAAGTAGGTGGCAGGCGCACCGATGCCGTGCTCCCCTGCCCTTAACCCTAAGATTAAAAAATGTAGCAGGCGCACCGATGCCGTGCTCCCCTGCTCTTAACACTAAGGTTAGGAAAAAATGTTGCAGGAGCAAAGACTAAAGGCTCAACTGCATTTACAACTAAAGTTAGGAAAAATTGTAGCAGGCGCACCGATGCTGTGCTCCCCTGCCCTTAACTCTAAGGTTTAAAAAATGTTGCAGGCGCACCAATGCCGTGCTCCCCTGCTCTTAACTCTAAGGTTTAAAAAATGTTGCAGGCGCACCAATGCCATGGTCCCCTGCTCTTAACTCTAAAGTTTAAAATATGTTGCAGGCGCATCGATGCCGTGCTCCCCTGCTCTTAACTCTAAGGTTTAAAAAATGTTGCAGGCGCACCGATGCCGCGCTCCCCTGCACTTAACACTAAGTCTGAAAAATTGTGGCAGGCGCACCGATGCCGTGCTCCCCTGCCCTTAACACTATGATAGGATTTGGGAATTCAGAAAAAGTGAATGACCTGATTTAATAATCACAGGCCCAATCACCCAACTGAAGATTTGTATAGCAATAGAGGAAAGCCTAGTTCATTCACAGGCCTTCCACACACTATCACCACAAGAAAGAAGGAGTTGTGATGCAATAAGCGATAGAAGAAAGCCTAGTGTATAATACAGGTCTTCCCTACTATCACCTATGTTTCAAAGATAAAAGTATAATCCAGAGGTCCTGTTGAACTGCTGAGGTCCGATTCTTAAAAATGATTCCTGCAGTATGAATTATTTCCAAATAATATTCCTGTATGAAATCCCACTTCTGACACCAATTTTGTCGTAAACCCCAGTCCCGGGGTTAAATTGTTCAACGAGGACCTAAAATGTGGTTGTTGCAATGTTCTTATTGCTCGAGTTTTGGGGGTAAATTTTCAGGATGACCGACACCACTGGCTTAATTAATTTAAGGAAAAGCCAGATTCCTTATAAAGCCACTTTCTGGGCTATTTTGAAGTTAATATAATGCCAAGTGCTGTAATAATAAGTTTAATTATTATAACACCACTTAGATTATAAATTGGAGAAAATCAACACATGTAGTAGAATTAAATGAAGACACATGAGTAAGTCCAGTTTTATAAATCTATTAAATCAAAAGTACTCTCATAACCACACATTTACAACTACAAAGATCTAAATTATGTCTACAAATAAGCTTCTGCAATTACTATATACACCAATTATGCAATTTAGTTCCTTTAAAAATATGTCAAAATTATCAGAAAAGTCCAAATAAAATTAATGTATGTAAATCCCAGTAATTTTCTTAAGCAAATGAATTAAACTCCAAATTTCTAGTTATTCCCCAATAAAAAATAAAGTCCAAAGTTCCTAAAATTGGCTCCAAATTTTCAATAATTTCCTAACTAAGAGAAGTGTTTAATCCAAAAGTGTAAACTAGAAGAGCCCAGAAATAACTGATAAGCCCATATTTATAGAGAAGCACCAAAAATGCTGCAATCTGATTGGTCAATGACATTTTCCCAAATATGTAAAACTTTTCTCACCAAATGCAAGAAACAGAATAAATGTCATCAAAAACCAATTACATAAACACAAACTAGAAGAAAAACTGCACCTTATCAGTATATTTCAAATTACAAATAAGGCTTTAAAAGCACTTAAATCAAGTGTCAAAGAGTGGACACACAAATTCTCCCAAAGATATCCAATATGGCTGCCAAAATCAGTCTTCACATCTAAGGGCCATTTTTAAAGGATTACAACAGAACAAGGATTCTAAAAAATCTACAAAATTTCACATAACTAAAAATTAATATCATTGACATGACAGTAAAGTTTCAGACCTGAACAATATCTCTAAATATTGTTAATAAATATTTTCATTGGTCAGCTCTAGTCTGTAAGAAGTGGACTAGCAAAAATGTAAGCAAAGTAGATTTTTCATAATTACTTTAAAGCTACATAATGTCATGTCCTCAAACTTAACATAAATGTTAAGACATATATTTACAATATATTGAAAGTGGATATACCATGGCAAAATATAAAATATGTATTTAGCATTTAATGGTTTCTGCTGATAAACTTTCTCGAAGTCGGGAGTTTTTTAGGTATATTTTTGGGAATAACTCGAACAATATTTACTCAATCAGGTTCAAATTTTCAGCAAAGCTCCGTCTTAATGTATTCTTTAATATATGATAAAAGAACATGGTAACGTAAACTATTTATTCAGATATTTACAAAAAGCAAAATACTTCTGAGCCAAAACCCAGGTTTACCCAAAGAAGTATAAAATACACAGAATGGCAACTGGCTGTAATCTCGCGTGAGCTCGTGTCAGAGCGTGATTCGGCATTATCTTACTAAAAACAAACATCGGCGAGCATGGAGTTACAATTTGTACCTTTAAAACTACATTTAAAATACATGTTAGCTTCTAAAACAAAATTAGTTTAATGTGAAATGGTCTTAAGACACGAAGTACACGTTTTTTTTTGCCATCGAAAGAAGCGTGGTCATACGGTGATAATTATTTTACCGATGAATAATTGCTTTCGCATACAAAATGGCGCGTGGAGAAAGCACCACTTTCGGTAAACGAGATCTCGTTTTTTTGTCACGGGAGGTTGGCGAGATTTGCTCTATATGCCTTTCAAGTTGCCAATCTATTTATTTTTATAGCTCTTTGGTTTACCACAGTTTGCTGTCTACCTACCTACCCACATAAAATGCTGCGCCCCAAAGTTTTTATTGGACATTATGCTGGTCAAATGTTTTTTTTTTAAGTTGTGATATGACAAGTGCCGCATATATTTTAAGTAAGTAAAATAATAAGTAAGAATGTTTAAATTGTATTATTTAATTTCATTATTTTATACAACATACATATGTAGATTTGTCTTATTTGTACAGAAGAAATATTCTGTAAGAAACGATCATATATCTACTGGTAAAAGTATAAGCCCCCACAAGAAAAAAAAAATTGCCTACCTACCTACATTTGTACCCAACTTTAATAAGTGTCGGGAGACAGCAAACAAGGACTTTTTTTAAATGTGGCCTTAATCATGAAAAATACCCCGGACAAGAAGTGTACACTGTACTACATGCATAAACTTCTATTGAGTAATCAAAGTGAAAAATCATCCGACCAAAATATGGTGACATGCCCAATCTCCTTTTGATAGTGAAGCTTCCAATGATGTTTCCCCCAATTCCAACCAGTGGTAATAGAGAAATACTCCTGACCAGAATTATACTGTAGTATACTACTGTCAAATAATCAAAGGGCAATAACTCTTTGAAAAATCATCGACAGAAACACCAAGACAATATATGTATCTCCTAATTGTGAAGCTTCACATGAAGTTTCACTAAATTTCAACTAGCGGTTGAGAAATACTCCTGAGAGAAATTTTACAGTAGTATACTACAGTTGAACAATCAAAGGGCAATAACCCATTAAACAAGAGCTGTCTGTAAATTTAGACCTCATGCTATTTTTCATAATGAGAGTCTTTGGGAAAATCATAACTTTCGTAACATTTTTGCGAATAGAAATTTTTCTACAATGTAGATTTTGATGAAGCATATATATCATGACCTATACAGCGATGAAATAAAATGTATAGGTCAGTGTGTATTTTTGAGATATGTGATCATGATTAAAGTGAACCAAATATTTCATGCTGATTTTGAGACATTATTTGGAATTATTTAATGTGTCATAGGTTTTAATAACATATTTTGACTTTAGAAATATAGTAACAGTGCCATTTTAATAAATTTACGCACAGGTTGTCATTAATTCCTAAAATGATGTTCATTTACGTACGCCGAATCAAGGCTTTATTCTACATTTTCCGGATAAATGAAGTTACGCCATCACTTCCGGTTAAACTTTATCAAACGTGCAGAATTACCTAAATTCCAATAAGTGGTTGATGAGAAAAACTCCAGACACTTATTTATCACATATCAACGAGTACTAAATAAAATTCATAATTTAACCACAAGATGATTACCTTCATGAAACTTTCTTTTACATTTCTCACAGGAGAAGTAGTATGTACTTGTAATGTCTGGTATTCCACAGTAACAATGTCCAGCAGCCTCTGCAGACATCTAGAATGCAAATATTCGTAGCATAAAAATAACAGCATGCATGTGAGGCATGTAAAATCAGAGCTAGGAAGACACAGTTAGGAGTTCATGGGTCAGTTGTACAGATATTTATTGGGTACAACACCCATGAATTAGTTTGCAGTTCAGTTTCAATTCAGCATTCAAGTTTTTGCTTCTTTTTCTCTCTTGGCTTGCACTGGTTTCACACTCACTATCGAATCCAATAGAATATTCAATATACCTATTACTATGTTTTAGGGAATCATTTTTTGCTGGTTTAAAGAATTGCTAGAGCGCTTGTTTACTTTTTACATTTTAGAAAGAGACGTACATATTTGTTGTTTCCTCTGCACCAGAAGTTGATATTTTAGATCAACACTGCTTTAAACTACACTATCTTACCATCAAAATCATTTCCTATCTATTTGATTTACGCACACTTTGAGTGTATAATATAGTTTTTTCTAGGTTTATATAGTACCATTCAATGTGGGAGAATGAATGCCGACCGTGCTCTGTTACGTAAAGCATCCAGACAATTCAGATTTTGTTAATGCTAGTAAAAAGTCATTGCGTGCATCTGACATCTACATCTGTATGTGATGGTGTCAAATTTGAACATTGTATCATGGTGCGCAAGAATAAAAGATAAATGAAAAGTGAAGTATGAAAAGGCTCGGAAAAGTGCAATATCTAGTAAAAGTAAGGAAGTAAAAGTAAAAGATTGCCCAGTTGTAATATTCCTTAAAATTCTATATACACTCAGTCAAGCTTGCCTAGCGCTATTAGGGAAGTGTCCCCGCCAGCACAGCTCAGGAGTTATATTTTTGGAAGTAAACCACAACTGGAGGAAACTCCCTGACCCCATGCTATTTAGCAGGCTGGCCACATTGCCCTATCGGGCTTAAAAGCCAAATCGAGCTATTATTGCCTGATCGGGCTTAATTTTATGAAAAGAAGTGTGAAATTATGCCCATATCACACAGGTTACAGAATGACTTGACGGCAATTCTTCAAAGTCCTGAACTTTGTACATTTTGATTACCGGTGAATAAGTGCATTTATGAAAAAAATATCTTGTTTGATGTGCAGCTATACTTGAAAATTACTTTTTTATGCATATAAACATATAACAACTAGCCAAAACAACGTTATCTTTGCAAATCCTGTATCCATTCACTCATTTGTTTCAGGAGGCCGCCGTCTTGTCTTCCGGGTTATGTTACAAAAATTGCAACTATTGTAAAAACTTATATGCATATATCGTCAGCATCCTTTTGTTTCACTAACTGGTACGGACTGTGCCAAAAATATTTACTGTAATTAACATTAACTTTGAAGCCGATGAGTCTGACAGGTTTGACCATTTTATGCGAGTTTGCTGGTTAAACTGAACGATAGTTAAATAAATGTAGACATATTTTTTTTATGAAATAAACTATAGCATTAAGAACCCGTTTTGTTGTATATCTAAACCCCAATAACTTTCTCTTATTGATTGTGTATGTCCCATGAATTTCGTGCATTTTCAACATATAATTCTTGTTATGTTATTAATTATAGACGTCATTTCAAGGTTGTATTTCAAAGAGAGACATTTTTCAATATGGCATCTAAAGCAAGTCCCCAACCAGGCTGTTACAATTTCTGAACCAACATGTAATTACCTTTATCTGTTTAGTGTTGAAGACCAAGGAGACTTATTAACTTAGAATGTCCGTCTGTTTGTCATGTTTTGCTTTTTATCAAATTCACATGAGACTTTGAATGTAGGGAAATTATCAAGTGGACTGGACATGACATTGTGTATATTGTTATGAGTTTCATGTGCGATCATTTAGTTCTGTCCAATTTTTAAAACATATAGGATTTTTCTTTAGATAATTTAAGGGGGAGAAGTGCCATTTGATGATGACATTATTTTCTTTAAATTTACTCCTTTTGCAATGTTATTGAATGATTATTTATGAAATATATTTTTCATCTATTTCATCTATGGGACCCCCACACCCAATCCAACATCAACAAGCTCGAGAAAGTCCAAAGGAGGGCACTCAGGGCAGCCCGGTTCTGTACTGGTGACTACAGACACACCAGTAGCGTTACCGCCATGATGCAGGAGTTGAACTAGGAGACACTAGAATCCCTTTGTCAACAAACCAAGGCAGTAATGATGTACCGGGTCATCAATCACTTGGTGGACATCCGAGCCCATTTACTGGTTCCACACACCAGAGGCCATGCAAACAGAATGAGATTCCTACAGCCTTTCACCCATGTAAACGCATTCAAGTACTCGTTTTTCCCTTCCGGAATCCAAATTTGGAACAGGCTTCCAGAAGAGGTATTGTCAGCCCCGAACCTAGATGTCTTCAAGACCAGGATGGGCAGGCTACACATGTAACTCTGGAGCAGAATGTTTTTATCCTGTTTTTAGATGCACTGATTTTCCCTTCACACATGTACATACTCATAATTATGCTCCAGAGGAGTCCAGCACATTATCCGGAAGAAGAAGAAATACCCTATTAAAAATATGCAGTCCAATATTTTTTATGTAGACTGTAGAAATTATGCAAACAAAAGGATGCTGATGATATATGCATTTTACAATATAGGTGGCAAATTTGATAACATAACCCGGAAGTCAAGTTGGCGGCCTAGTGAAAAAATTGAGTGAATTGGTTCAGCATTTGCACAGATATCATTGTTTAGGCTGGTTGTTATATGTTTATTTGCATAAAAAGGTGATTTTCAAGCATAGATGCACATCAAACAAGACATTTTTGAAAGATTTTATTTCATAAATTTTATGTACTATTTAGTCAAAATGTACCAAGTTTCATAATATTAAGCCATCGGGCAATAACAGCTCAATTTGGCTTTTACGCATTGGTTGAGAGGGCTAAGACGCTTTCCTACGGAGGTGAAGGCCCCTGGTTCGAATCCTGGCTACTCCCATTGCGGTGTGTCCTTGGGCAAGGCACTTTATCATGATTGCCTCTGTCGACCCAGCTATAAATGGGTACCAGCAAATTGCTGGGGGTGAGGTATAATTGGTTTTAACTGTTCTTAATATAGGGTCATAAAACTTACCTTTACCTTAAGCCCGATCAGGCAATGTGACCAGCCTGTTAAGAAGGGTTTGGTAGATAATATATTCATATTAAACATTATCTAGCAAATTCGACAAAATAAGTATGAAAAGAGGTGCCAAAAAATTGGGGACGAAATGACAAATTTGAAATCGTCATGGAGGATGAATGACCAAAATGGGGACGTGTTGACTATGGTAGTACAGAACGAGTTGACTGTAAATCCCATAGGGGTTTTGCTCATGCCTAGGTCCAGGCCCTACCCTATGTTTTTCTTATAGGGTAGGTCCTGGACCTAGGCATGAGCACAGACACTGGGGTCTGGAACACCAAACCCCTCCAGCCCAAACCACTATGCATCTGTATATATTTTTATGATCATCATGGTATATCCAGGCACAGACTTTAATCACACGAGCAATGTTAAACTTATTTAAACTAATTTGAAAATATATAGAATCTCCCGCTAGCTTAAAAATACACAAGATATAAATGTTCGCCAGAAATATCTCGCACACCCACCTTGAAAAATCGTCCCATGTTTACTATTTATGCAACTTTCCTATAGAATTTTGGTGTTCTTTAATACAATACATTTTTTTCTTCACGATGATGTTCATGATAATACTTGATCTTCACTGCTGTCAACAAAATACGCGAGAAATATTACAATTGTGAAAAGTTTTGTTCCATTTACAAAATCTTTTGACTACGTAAGCTGTGGCTTCCGGCTTCGTACGATAAATAAACATCGCGTAATGAATGTGGGAACCAGCTGGTTCCAGTATTCACTGCGCGAAAAATATTTACCATACGAAGCCGGCAGCCATAGTTGACGTAGTCGAAAGATTTTGTAAATGGAGTGAATTTTTTGACAATTGCAGAATTGCTCGCGTATTCTGTTGACAGCACTGAAAATCCAGTACTATCGTGAATATCATCTTGCAGAAAAATATGTACTGTACAGAAGAACATCAAAATTCTATGGGAAAGTTGCATAAATAGTAAACATGAGATGATTTTTCAAGGTGGGTGTGTGAGATATTTCTGGCGAACATACTATCCTTCGATCATCTGTTTTGACGCTCATGAGTTTTGACGCCCTTATTTATTTTGCGGTCAAATAGGTATAAGTGACCCTTTATGATGCCAAATTACACACGTTTGCAAAGCAGGCAATATTTTACCTTGCTCAAATAAAACATTAATGCATTCGACAGATTTACAGTAAGATTATATTATTTTTTCGTACTTTGGTGTATTTTTATGTCTTTATAATAATGCAAAAATCTCCAATCCTTTAAAAACCTAATTCTTACAGAAGCAACTGGTCAGGAATTCAGATCTTGGTTTTCTCTTTCACCCAGCTATTTTTCAGTCACAAGACAGTTCTTTGACTGAAATTTTGAATAAATTTTAGATTTTTCACTCTCCTGTACCCTATACACCTTGTATCATTTGAAAACATTAAATTAATTTAATTGAATATGGTTTTGCTGCTCTTTGGCAAATCTTGTTGTAAATAAAGAAGGTCATGCTTCTAATAAGTTTTCACTGAAAGTACCAAAGTTAGAGCTGTTAAAAAGGGTTATATATTTTTGTGTCCTCACTGTTTTGATAATGAATGACTGCTATTAACAATATGTAAAGTGAATAAAAAAGATCACATTTTACAAAGAAATAGTAAAAAGGTCACTTAAAAAGATTAATATTAATTTGTTTATTGTCCTTTTAAGTTTCAGGTCTCGACTGCATTCACATAGAAATATACCAGCCAAATATGATTTTGGTCATATAGGCTCCAGAAAAGTGAAGTTTTGGTTAAGAGAGCCAGCCAATCAAAAGGCGTCATTTCTCATGAGCCTTAAAAATATGGATGCCTCGATGGTCAGTCAGCAATAATACAAATATTGACACCTTTTTGCCCACAGAATTCACAAAACAAGAATAAAATAAAGGGAGACATGCCATAGTTTATAACAACACTATTTATTTGTTTAATTTATCTATATTACTAATGAAATATATGTTAGACTGCTTAAAGGCGTCAAAACTAATGACTCTAGGATATATCTTGTGTATTTTTAAGCTAGTGAGAGATTATATATATTTTCAAATTAGTTTAAATAAGTTTAACATTGCTCGTGTGATTAAAGTCTGTGCCTGGATATACCATGATAATCATAAAAATATATACAGATGTGTAGTGGTTTGGGCTGGAGGGGTTGGGTATTCCAGAGCCCAAGTGTCTGTGGGCATGAGCCGAACCCCTGTGGTAAATCCTGCATGCATGGAACCCCAACGTGCATTTGCAAAATTTAGTCTATGCTTTATAAAAACTTGAATATATTCGAGGTCACAATCAAGTGCATTAAGAACAATATTTCTGTAGTTTCTAGGCAATGAAATGTCTTGGAATATTAAACGAAGCTTACTTTCACTTCGCGTCTGTACAGTTCGTCTAATTCTCGTACAGAATACGGTATAGTTTCCGGGTGTCTTACTGGGGTCATACACGACTAAAAGTTAATTATTATTATTAGGTAGCAAGGTACACTTAGATGCGAAAATTTTGGGCACGGACGGTCTTACATGTAGCGAGTCGCAATATTGCACTTCCCCTATGAGCAAAATTTGGTTGGCTATTTTATAAATTGCGTGCATGTTTTGTGCTTTTAATTAATGGCAAGATCAGGATTCTCATACAAGAATAAAGAAAGTTATCAAAGCGAAAGGTTTACATCATCCATGAAAAATAGCGTGCCAAAATCATCAATTTTGCACCTTTTGAACAGCCTACAATGATCCCGCTGCAAGAACACTGTCCAATTTTACTGCATTTCTTAATTTAATAGTCCTTACTGAACGTCAGGACATAAACGGAATGGGGGCCTATCCAGCTCGTTTTTTTCGGAAAATAACGAAAATGTTCCTGAGTATCAATCAACAAGCACAGAACCCTTCCGTGAATTGAATTTTTCCGCGAAATGGTGTCTCATTGATCATACAAAGCTACCAGCAGTTAGTTTTCCAACTGACACCAGAATTTTACATGTATCGGCTGTATATATTTTCTAAAGAATTAATAATCATTATCTCTCACCTTAATTTACATGCATCCAAAATCACGATGTTCTCTTTATAACAAATATTGACGGGGGCCAAAATTCGAAAGTGTACCCTGCTACCTTAAGATTTTTCAGTTCATGAACAAAAGAGGGTTTTACTTGTTCTGAACTTTTATATGTCTTTCGCCAATTCAACCAAATAAAAATGTTTTCAATAGCATGAAAAGAAGTCTGTATGAGAGACTTTAAACTTGCCCACCCCTAATGCACAAATTTAGCCAAAATTTACAAATCGTCGCTACGAGACAAAGAACGTACAATACATCCGTTTTTACCATTTTCTGACATGATTTAACGTATTTTGTCATTAGGAATGATATAAGGGCAATTCTGCACCATTTTGCGAAAATAAAATGTCTCCACCCCTTATTTGCTTATTTCATGGGGTCCCCACCGTCCGACCATCCCCCTAATTGACGAACTGCATAGCTGGTGGGCCAAATATGCGCTGTGTGGGTTAATAACGATAAAAATGATGTTTTCACTGTACCAGAACCTTGTTACTGGAGCTGAGTATATATTGACTTTTATGCTTTTATGTGTCCTCACCGTAACATTTTTGAGCTGCTGTGTCGTCAGGTAGCGTTTTAAGTGCCCAGAAAGTTTGGAATATCGAAGAGATGGTTCTGAACTACTTGAAACCGCACAAATTTAAGAGTTCTTTCAAAATTTAATTTTGGCAGATTTTCCTTAAGGTAGCAAGGTACACTTACATGCGAAAATTTTGGACACGGACGGTCTTACATGTAGCGAGTCGCAATATTGCACTTCCCCTATGAGCAAAATTTGGTTGGCTATTTTATAAATTGCGTGCATGTTTTGTGCTTTTAATTAATGGCAAGATCAGGATTCTCATACAAGAATAAAGAAAGTTATCAAAGCGAAAGGTTTACATCATCCATGAAAAATAGCGTGCCAAAATCATCAATTTTGCACCTTTTGAACAGCCTACAATGATCCCGCTGCAAGAACACTGTCCAATCTTACTGCATTTCTTAATTTAATAGTCCTTACTGAACGTCAGGACATAAACGGAATGGGGGCCTATCCAGCTCGTTTTTTCGGAAAATAACGAAAATGTTCCTGAGTATCAATCAACAAGCACAGAACCCTTCCGTGAATTGAATTTTTCCGCGAAATGGTGTCTCATTGATCATACAAAGCTACCAGCAGTTAGTTTTCCAACTGACACCAGAATTTTACATGTATCGGCTGTATATATTTTCTAAAGAATTAATAATCATTATCTCTCACCTTAATTTACATGCATCCAAAATCACGATGTTCTCTTTATAACAAATATTGACGGGGGCCAAAATTCGAAAGTGTACCCTGCTACCTTATACCAGATTTGTAGAGCGCCCTTTTCACATGGAATATACGTTCAAAGGCGCTTACAATTAAACATGTGACACATCGCAGATATGTAGGAAAATAACAAAACATGACATATGCAATCACAAAACTGAAACTGAACAATTTGATTAAACGCCTTTTTTAAAAATAATATATTCAATGGCGTTGTACATAATAATAAAAATAATAGTTATTACAACAATATCATAAATGAACAATGATAATATTTACAGCCTTATTGTAACAAACACCCATGACCGCACCCCACCCTTGGGATCGTTTTACCCCTATTGCCAATACCAGTGCTTTAAACATCTGGTACGCCCAGTCGACGGCCTGCATATAGTGGTTCAACCTCCCGGTAAATGGTGCCATCATGTACTGTATTAGATAGAAATACCACACACTTCAAGTGAAACTCAAGTCTTGCGAAAAACACACACATAGAACGTCATAACCCTTAAAATGTGACATGATGAAATAAAAGCTGGATTGTCAATTTTGTTAATTACATGATGAATTGTACAGTTAAGAGATCTTCGTCAGCGACGAATGACTTGCTGTAGTTCTGTATTACAAAAATAACAATGGCATATTTATTATGGGTAGAAACACTCACAGTTGGTATCTATGTGTTGTAGAAAATTTTGAAAAGGTGTGTTTTGAGAGCTCTTTTGAATGAATTAAGTGATGAATCTTTTCTGAGATTGTAAGGGATAGAGTTCCATATTTTTGCGGCGGCAACCCTGAAACTTCTATCCCCGTAGGTAACCAGTCGACTTTTTTTGTGGCACAAGGGTTGTTGCTGCACTTGCTGACCTCAGATTTCTAGTCGGCACGTACACCTCCAGTAAGTCTCTCATATACACCGGCGACTGTCCATGCAAGGCCTTGAATGTTTGAATGAGAATTTTGTATTTGATTCTTTCTTGTATTTGAAGCCAATGAAGATCTTTAAGGATAGGTGTTATATGTTCAAAACGGGTTGTTTTCGTAATAAGACGTGCAGCTGTGTTTTGGACATTTTGCAGTTTGCTCGTTGTTGATAATCTAATCGTGAGGTCACAAGCGAGTTTATCAGGGGTTTTGTGGCTTCAGTTGTCAAATATGGTCGAATATGACCAACGTGTCGTATTTGGCCGTAGCATGTTCGAGTCACAGAGTTAACATGATGGTCCATGTGCATGTTCGAATCAAGCGTAGCACCAAGGTTTCGAACAGTTTTTGATGGTCTTATGCTCGATTCGCCAACTTTCAGTTCTAGATTTTCGACATGTTTGGAGTGTTTTTGACTCGAAAAAAGACTTACGTCAGTTTTGTCTGCATTCAATTTTAACATGTTTGAATTCATCCATGAGATGATTTCCTTTAGGCATTGTTCAACTCGTGTGATTGTGACTGCCTTAAATTTGATGCTTGGTCAACTGGTTTAAACGATAGAAAAAGTTGGGAGTCATCTGCATAAAAGTGGTGGTTTAGACCGTGGTTTCTACAGATGGACCCGACTGGCTTTGTGTACACCGTGTAGAATTTTGGGCCTAGAATAGATCCTTGAGGAACACTGAATTTCATAAGAACTGGTTCAGAGAGTTTGCCATCGATGCATACTGTTCGGTAGCGGTCTGTTAGATATGATGCCACCCATTGAAGGGGTTTATCGGCGAATCCAAAATTAAATTCGAGTCTGTGAAGAAGGGTGTTATGGTCAATGGTGTCGAATGCAGCCGACAGGTCCAACATCACAAGTACGGTGACGTCACCTTTGTCAAGGGATTCGAGAATGTCGTTCTGAACTTTTAAAAACGCGGTTTCAGTTGAATGAAATTTTCTGTATGCTGACTGGTTTATTTCATGTAATTGATTGTTCGTCAGATGTTCCTCATTTATTCTGTTTACCACTTTCTCAAGGATTTTTGAGAGGAATGGCAGATTGGAAACAGGCCTGTAATTCTTGAGTGTGTTTTGGTCAAGACTTGGCTTTTTTAACAATGGTCTTATTCGTGATGTTTTAAATGATTCTGGCACGGTTGCACTTTCTAGAGAGATGTTAACAATTTTCGTCAATATTGGGAGAAGTTCGTTTATACAAGATTTCAAGAGCCATGTAGGAAGAGGGTCTAATTCACATGACTTATTAGCTGACTTTTGAACAAGCTTTTTCACCTCCTCTGTTGCTGGACTGAAACTAGTCGAACGCGCGGTATCACATAATGATATGCGTCCGTCTTCTGGAGTAAATGATTCATTCTGATCCTGGGATGCAATATTAGTTCTGATTTTTCCTATTTTATCTATGAAGAAATCGCTGAACTCCTGTGCTAGTAGTTCTGGGTTCTTGCCTGATGGAAATGCCGCTTCACTTGGACCGTTCAATAGAGTTAAGATAAAAAAATAAAATAAAGGTAATCCATTTGTGAGGTTAACTATTTAAAATATATTGTACAGATTTTTGATGTTAATGATAAGCTTATTATAAATTTAATTTGCCAAGGTGACAAAACTTGTTAACGTACCTGCGCAAATAACCAATCTGCGGGATTTACCAAGCTCGCAGCGCATTATTCATGGACAAATTAAAGTTTATGTGTGGAATGTACACCCTTCAGTCCGTAAGAGCTGCATTTAATCAAAATGAGATAGATAAAACATGCAAATTGTGCATCCTAGAAGACGAAACAATGGAACACTTTATCTTGCGCTGTGAAATACTTTCTCTTATGCGAGACCCCATTCTTCTGGACTTAGTACATGAACTGAAAATGGTAAATTTTGCATTCTGGGAACAACTCCAACCGAAAGAACAAGTGCAATTATAATAGACTGTACCCACCTGTGTCAAAGACCTAATATCAAATACTCAAGGCTGTTTGTATTAGGAAAAGTCGAATTTCAATGTAGAAGGCTGCTCTTTAATTTACACACAGAAAGATATAGGTACTTAGCTGCAGTTAATAAACCAGAGAACTTTAGAGTGCACAAAACGGCGACTGCAACCAATGTATAATAAGTTTCCAGTGAATAATAGAACAGTCCATAAATCAGAAACTGTAAACTGTTTGTGACGTGTTCAGAACACGGTTTGTCTAAAGAGGCAGAGAAGACTTGGATAACGATAACGATAACGACATGGCCGCTACTCCTTCTAAACAGCTGATCGCATGTATTGACTGAGACCCGATAGGGATAGCCGAATTAGAAGCTCTATGTATAGATCTAGCAGCGCGCAGAACAAACTTTTGTCCGTTGGGTTAACTGAGCGACGATTTACCAATCTGTAGTACAGTGCAGAAAACCTCCGAAAATGCATTAATTACTATTGAAAATATTTTCTACTGAAAAAGAAATGAATAACATCAATAAGATGTTTTAGAAATGAAATATTCTTGAAATATCGGCATCATTTCAAGATTTTCAGACATCACGCACAGGTTACAGATTTGATTACATATAGTCCAGCCCCAGCTCGGTTCCAATCACTGAGAGGTTGTTAACTGTAACTTTCTAATCTATATCTATGTTTTCAATTTTAGTAACTGTAGTTCTTTTTAACATTGCACCTAATGAGCTTGCTCATCTTTTAATAGTCTATCCCTGACAAGCGTCTCCCAGTTATAATTAGTATTGATTGTTTGGCATGCAGTAAGCTGTAGATGTAGATGTTGATATTATAAGTAGTCAGGAATCGAACAATGTAAGGGACCTTCATGTCTTAGCATTATTGACTAATGCGTCTACAGTGAAAATTTTAGTACAGTTGTTTAATTTGTATATACTTTGAATGTATATTTTTTTTATCTGAACCCATACAGACTGTAAGTCAGTTTCTGGAGGTTTTCGGCGCCGGAAAAACAAGAGTTCTTTATAAAACACAAATGCCTCTCACAATGACTTGTCGGATGTATCTGGGTGTGTAGTTTACAGTCTTCAGTATGGTGTAGCCTTTTAGTTATGACATATAGACAGTAAGGGTCATCTGCTGACCATAGGCAATTATGTAGACCAAATATTCCTCTTGTTATTGCTCGAAAACGGTTTTCGGTCTCAAGGCCATCGTGACCTTGACCTTAGGCCTACTGATCTCAAAAACAATTCAGATGATCAACTGACAACAAACAATTTTTCTATGAAGTTTGCCTACCGTATGTTAATATAATCTGAAAAGTAGATCCCTCGGAAGCACCGAGAACAAGGCAAACAGTGAAAATTGCAGACTCGGTTTGATCGAGTCTGTTCATGTCGTTGAGCAGTAATGGAAAATGCAACACTGCCACGCCCCCACCCCCCCCCACCCCCCGCCCGCCCCCTAGCACCGGCTTAAGCGGTATTCACAACACTGAGATGAATTTGGGGCGACTTTTTACGGCCGCCACACAGCACTTAACGCCCGCTGTTGTGAAGTAAATATAATCTGAAAAGTAGATCCCCCGGAAGCACCGAGAACAAGGCAAACATTGAAAATTGCAGACTCGGTTTGACTGAGTCTGTTCATGAGCAGTAACGGAAAATGCTACACTGTCCACACCCTCTAAAGCATGCTCAGCTAATATTGGACCTCCGATAATTTATGTATATTGCATGTAAAATTATTGAAAACAGCATCATACAGTAGATAGTCTTACGAACATTTGTCCTCATTGGAGCGCAGTGTATGCACACTCCCAGAAACCTGAGAATACGACACCTTCGCCTAATCCAACCGACAACCTAGATAATACGAGGCATCCACATCAACAAAATAACGGATGTTTCAACACCGCATATGTAACAGACCCACACATGGCTGATATTTTAACGGTATACTTCACTATTAATTGGCTATCAATGTTGAAAACATTTGTCTATAACTTACTACATGTTTTCCCTATAATAGCCACACACAATCAGATCGTATTTTGCAATCATTTTACCAATTAATCCCTTAAAGGGAGGTAATTTAACTTAAGAACGGAATATGGCCTTATCCCAAAAGACATGTTGTATCTGGAGCTTTGAAACGTGATACTTTTCTATTAACATGTATTTTTCTACATGTTCAGATATCCCGTTTACATTTATATAAAATGTGTTATGTTAAATCCGAGGATACTGTCACTGTCATTTTATCATTATCTTTATTATTATTACGGCTACTATTATATTCATTTTTCATGTTGCGAAGACACTTAACAATGAAGCGAACATTTCGTATTTTTTTCAGTATCTTTTAAACTATTTAAAATAAAGCTACATATTCTTATGTGATCAGAGTTTCATCATCATTTCTTTTGTATACTTATAAAACTGTGTCAGAGTACACAATAACTTCAAATTATTTTGTTTTAAGATCCAACAGACAAGAAACAGCCTTCTCAAACGGCAACCCCGAAGCAGTGTATGTATGGACATACAGGCGAACGACATAAACACAGAATCACATTTACAAAGCAAACAAACAAAACAACAACACAGCAAAACAACAACAACCACAAACGAGGATGAAACGAGGAATCGCTGAAATCCAGTGGGAAACAGCATTGGACCCTTTTCTATCTAATTATAAACCCAACACAAATATAGACATTGACTTCGTCGTTTCTAAGGTACTAAATGGAAGATTCTTCTTATTTACATTCTGTCATGTCAATATAAAAGTGTAATGATAATTGTATGATTTTGTCTGCGTCTTCTAAAATCAGACAACATTTATCAGTTTCCAAGTCGTCGCGTTATCGTATTATACCAAATGTCTAGTACAATATTGTATCCTATTTATTATGACACTGAATATTATTTCACATTTAAAGCTGCCCGGTCATACTTGTGCAACATTTTATGGCATTTTTCAGTTTTCGCGTATTCTGTTAAAGGTTTATTTAGGGAACAAGTATGTATATTACTTGCACAGAGTTATATGTCTGAAACCTAAAATTTTGTAATAACCCTCCCTCCCTTTACTAAGAAAATATTGAAAATCTAAGAATATCTTTTGATCTCAAAAGAGGTTCTAGTTTTTCATTTACATTTGGAGAAAATTTGAAAACTTCAAAAACCTGAACCAAAACGCAAGTTTCGAATTCATTTATTCAAATTTACCAAGATAGACAAAGAGAGATAATAACGTTTTTACATACTCTAATGGCTAAACACACTAATGTAAATATGTAACATTCAGTGGTTGATATATTCGTATAATTACTTAGGCAAAGTATATCAAATTTCTCTATCTTGGTTGAACAATCAGGATAGGAGAGTCAAATTGTAAAAGTTCTTCAGTGAAAATATAACATGTATTAAGCACTCAAAGCCCATATAAGTGTAAATAATCGCTAATCCATTACTTTACCAAAACCTAAATAACAACCTTTAATATTTTAGTGCTGTTGATACTGTTGATAACAGCATTTTATCCGATACAGACTTGCATACAACAAAGCTTTTATATGGTAGGAATAAAAGTACCAAATGTTCCAACGTACAAGATACAATAAGCCTACATTTTATGTCAGAGTTAAAAGTACACTACCATTAATGGCTATTAAGATCATTATCCACTGAAACTAAAAGGTTCTTAGAATCCCTCGATTACAGAATCACTCTACCATGTATTCATTTTTATACTCCGCGTCAAGGAACTTTCTCCGTGTCATTGAACTTAGTTGGATACACAACTCTAAATAACAATGGTGGCAAAAACGAAACTGATTTTAAGATTTTATTCAAATATAACTGGTTTTCATTTACCGCGACTCCGAGTTTAATTTTGTCACATTTTCATTGTTCCTTATTTTGAGAAGGAATACTTAGATTTAGTAAGTCTCACTTGACTGAGCAACTGACCTCGAAAGCTGTTGTCATTACAAGCTGGCCAATCAAACTCCGTGATCTTAGAAATAACCTCTGACGTTAAAATTATTCTTTCCTAATTGAGGCGACTTTCTGGCTATTCGCTCCGCGGATTACATATTACTCAACCCAAGGGTGGAAAAGTGGCTTTGTTGAAAAATACCAAGCATCTTATTTGTCACAAAGGTTAACAAACGTCGTTACCTTCGAATGCATGTTCAATACGTGAAATCAAACCCAATAGCGACCCTCTAATTGCGCGCAACAAATTCACGCATCGAATGATACAAAATTCCTAATTGGTCAGTTTATATCGTATTACTATTTTGTTAATAATGCATATATTCATACGAAATTTCACATACCGACATTTGAATAGGTACTGCAGCTAATTATGATTTATTTTTGACGACTCACAACCAAAGTAACCGCATTAGGCGTTTTGACTAACATTACATATTTTGCACTAACATGCACGTGTTCGTTTACACTTTTGGCATTACTGACGAAAGTCCTACTAGAAAAACACATAAAATGGTGAAATTGACACAAAAGTAACGCGATCGAGCTGTCGGAATATTGCTAGCCGGGACACATTTACGACACATTTGTAATTATTTTTGCAATTTAAAAAGAATTTTGATATAATTTGTCTGTAGCTGTTACTTTGACAGTTATTTCCATTTTTAACCTTATTTCCGTTTACAAGAACCTTCAATCGTTGGTTATCTACCATCCGCATTCTTTTGGCAAAATTTAACCCAAGGACAATTCTTTGATGTGACCGATTTTGAGTTTTGTTGTAAAATTCCCACAGCCCGGGCGCGTTGCTCTTGTGTCAATTTCACAATGATATGTGTTTTTCTAGTAGGATTTTCGTCAGTAATGCCAAAAATGTTCACTAACAGGTGCATATTGGTGCGTATGCCCTGCAAGTGGAAAATATGCAATATTGGTCAAAACGCCTAATGCGGTTAGCTGGCCGTGAGTCGGCCAAAAATAAATCAATAATTAGCTGCAGTACCTATTCACATGTCTCTTGTAAATACATGCATTATTAACAAAATAGTAATACAATATAAACTGACCAATTAGGAATTTTGTTAAGTGTACATGTGGACATGGACTGACCGGGTTAATGTGTATAGCCAGTGTTTCTTAATTGCCAAATTAATTCAACTGAAAGTGGTTACGGATTTACTTTATTGTTGAATTTAACAACGTATGTTAGCGCAAATACTTTGGGAATAACAAACTTAAATTTTTTAGTTGAAAAAAAAACATGTGGTCATTAGAGCAAGGTGGTCTCAGCTCAAAAGTGGTCTTTAACACAAGTTTGACTGTATATTAAAACTGCAAATTACCAAACGCAACAAACAGAACTAATGTTTCTTTCAACTGGCGAAATTACTCTGAACTGGGGTTACATTTTAATCATAATTTCTCTTCTGGCAAACATTAATGTATCTAAAATCAAAACAAATATGATATTAGTCCTAATATGTAGCCAGGTTACACGTACAATCTGTTAGTGCAATCATACCATTATATTGATCAAATATATGTATGGGTTTGATATTTAAGAAATATAGGTGCACTCTGAATATACCACGATGTATAACGATGGACAAAAATATTGCTCAGTGAACATACCTTCAAAGAAAAACTCATTAAAATCTAAATGGCAAATATTGACGTTATAAAACAATCCTTACTTAAAAAGTTAAAATTGATTTGTATAACACGGTTATTGTTATTATACTCAAAGATATATGAACACATTTATATGCGGATATGGTGCCTGCTTTCCAATTTTGTCTTTTGGCAGTTTCTGTGATATGCAGGCACCATAACTACAGACCCACTCTCTAAATTCGATTTTGTTTAGGTCTGCCCATTGTTTTCCCGTTTAGGACAAAGACGCTTTTCATGGAATTGCACTCTGTGCACCAGTAAGGTAAGAATACATCTGTGGATATCTCTTAAAGATATTCTGGTACTTATTACATGTGTAAATATTGAGTTCTGCTAAATCCGGGACTAAAGGGCGTAGAAGGTAGCTTGCATTCCCACTACCATCCATGAACAGTCTCAATCAAACCTAGCATGCAACATTTTCGTTTATGTCGTGTTTTGCCACCTGTGGTTTTCCACTTTTTTATTTTCAAATATAATCTTTTAAGTGTGACATCTGTTCATAGACGTGGGTTTGGGCCTTGATTACTCGGGGCGTTAAATTCTTCATGTGTGTAAGCCATCCAGCTGGCTCCCGGAAGGTCGTTAGATCTACCCAGGTGCCTGTCCGTGATGAAATAATACAAGGAGGGGCGAGCAGATGGAGTCTTATTCCACCACCAAAGCTGGAAAAGCGCAAGATCATCTATAATTGAGCCGGTGCGACGTTAAACCCAACAAACTGTTCATATTAAGTATTTACCACAGGTTTTACAGTATATCGAAAAAGTAAAGAGAAGCCATTAATGTAATACATCGTTTGAGCACGTAAATCCACCGCTTTTGTTACATGAAAGACGTGTCTAGACAGTTTCTTAATTTATTTTAAAACCCTAAAAGGTTTTTCTTTGGTTTTTCTTCTAAGAATTAAGCCTTGATGTACGGTTAAAATAGGATGTAAAAAACTTGCAAAGCTAATTTGATGCGAGACTTGATGAACCTAGTATTGATTTTGTTGTCCGTATTCGCAACTAAATTTGTCAAATGAACATCAAGTGAAGCAGAATTTGTCTATTCAAAAAGCAAGGGTTGGTCTAAATGTTTTACCGTTTCCTACTTGCCTTGTAAATGGTTTTATGTAGGAAAGTATTCTATATCAATATCACAATTTGTTAAATGCATATATCGTATTATTTATTGTAAATGTGAACGTATTATGACGACTACTATATTGTATGCCTAAAAGTAGGTACACATAAATTGTGATGAGGTACATTAGAACAGCTGTGGATAACATACAAGTTACGTTTTATTTTCATAAAACAACATGTGAAAATCAGAGGAACATAAAATAAAATTGAAGCATATACGTATAGAATACAACCTTTGAGAAACCCAATAATTCAACACCATTGTAAAACCCCATGTTTTTGAATGATAACTTACTAAATGTCTAAACATTTTCTAATCAGTAACAAGTTATTTTTAAAGTCGATACCTTATTTAAACACTACTTGGTTGGAAATGTGATACCTAATGTTTGAAATTGCAAGTACAATGTATGCCACCGCATTGGCACACACAGTTGCTGACTTATAAATTGTCAAACTCGACAGCGTTATGTGTTATGAGATATAATTCCCCCGGCTAAATTCTAACAGAATATCAACTTGTAAGAAGTTATTATATACCAATATACCAATTTAGTTTTTATTCGTACAACAGTAACGCCTTATTGTAAGAACTTGTTTGCTTTTTGAACAGCACCAACGCAACCGTTTCATTGATTTACACTAGGAAAATTAGACAGCATACTTGACTTCAGTGTGGAGAGTATCTAAATAGAATAAACTAGCGGCTGTTACTTTTTATGACTCCTAATGAAAGTGTAATGTCAGCATCAAACTGTGTTTGGTCGACTGACTATGTGACAGACTAATGATTATTTCCACCAGTTAAGAATCAGATTTTTCCTCTATGAACCTTTCTGACAATTATCTGCTTTGAGTTGTCCCTGATAATAATGTACTTTATTCATTTATACCATTGACGTTCTAAAATTGTAATCAGTAGAACATGACTCTGCTCCAACTCCTCGTCTAACTGAAAGCATTTATTGTGGGGTAGCCATCATTTATCATGTGACTATTCTGTCTGCAACAGGTTTCTGTACTCGCCAGAAACATCCCAGATTACGATTTCATTT
The DNA here is from genome assembly GCF_021730395.1 of Mercenaria mercenaria. Taxonomy (NCBI): domain Eukaryota; kingdom Metazoa; phylum Mollusca; class Bivalvia; order Venerida; family Veneridae; genus Mercenaria; species Mercenaria mercenaria. The sequence continues at coordinate 100,246,990 of NC_069363.1, forward strand.
TACCCTGTTGACTTAGAATTTGTGCAGAATACTAAGAATTCTTTTTTTATGTAGCGTTTAAAAATTGGTGATTAACTGGTTTGAACTTAATGTCACTTCGTGTTGTATTTGATTTATCCATTTACCGCGATTACCAACGGACCAATTTATCGACAGCTTACATGTGATGTGCATATCAGAAACCCCCCTAACATTGTATTTACCAGTTGAAATATCGACTTGAAAGCCAACAGCAGTTATAAGGATTTGTTACTATAAATAATGTGTTTTTTTTTCAGTCTAAGAATAAAGTACATGGTTGTTTACGTTTTACGACTACAGAAATGTTTCCTGGGATAATTACGCTTCATCTGTGGATATAACAAAAAAGATGATAGGTAAGGGTAGATTTCTCGGAAGCACAGAGTACCACAAATACAGCCTAAGAGCCACACATTTGCAAAGTAGGCCCACAACAAAAAGCTGTAACGGAAAAATATTACAGGCGGGTTGCTTAAAAATCCAACAAGTAACATTTTAATTGTATGCAAAAAATAGATAGAGGGGGAGGAAGGGGTAAGGGGTAGAAAGGGGGTGGAGAAGGGGTTGAAGGGGAAAGTAGAACAAGGATGAATATACAAAGGGAATGCTACATTCCTTAATTAATGACAGTTACACGTAAACCACAGTAGCGCAAAACTTCACACACACACGCACGCACGCACACACACACAACTAAATAAAATAGATAAACAGACGAGTAAGATATAACAACACTTAAGGGCATCGCCCAAGACACACAGACGCACAAGCACACAAACGTACACATATAAGCAGGAAAAAAAAACAACAATCGGGCACCGCCTTAGGATTCCGGCACCCAAAATGAAGGTGGGCACAATAACTTAATCATAGTAAAGGAGGAGGCGATGCTAAAACAAGGGATCGCAATTGCAAGGGCAAGGATGGGGCGAAAGGGCGAGTGAGGAGAAAAAAGAAAGAAACTTTAACAACAAACAAGACAACATACGCAACAGACAGGACAGACAGAAAACAAATTGAAAATAGGGGCACCGCCTTGGAACGGTCAGTAATCTATATAAAGCAAACCGGGGGGTTTAAACGCGTTTAGGGCATGCCAACCTCGCACTTCTGATCCAAATACTTAACAACGTTGAATGACATTGTGTATGATCCAAGTACGTGTCAATGTTGAATGACATTTTGTCTTATCCAAATACTTGGCAATGTTGAATGACACTTATTCTGATCCAAATACTTGACAATGTTGAATAACATTTTGTCTAATTCAAATACCTGTTAATGTTGAAAAACATTAATTTTATTATGATCTGAAGACTGACATTTTGTCTGATCCAAAAGAAAAAGTGTAGAAATTTGCAAACCTTTGCAAACGTTGAATTAAAGAAATATTAAACGCGTGAAGATGTGAAGATTTTCAGAAAAATATTCTCCTCCAGTCCTTGATAGACATCCATATTTCGCAATATTTGAATCAGTGGAGGCAAGCGACCTTTATTATCTTCTCTATTTGAATGAATAGACTATTGAGAACACAATGAAAGAGACCCTTCAAATGGACCTTCTGTCAACATGTTTTCGAAGTGGATTTTTAAAAATTAGTTGCATCATTTCATTTTGATTCAGCTGTAATTTTGTTCAATAATTAAGTATGTAGGTGGACGGATAGCTCAGTGGTTTGCACACTGGCCTTCCAATCCTGAGGTCGGGGGTTCGATCCCCGGCAGCTACTCGGGAATTTTCAGAAACGCTTTTCAGTGTTTCCCACCCAACTAGAGGTGTACTGGTCAGGAACCCCAGGCAATCTTTGCGTGTATCTGTGCTATACACTGGGCACGTTAAAGAACCAGGCTGTCTATTCGCAACGAGCTAGGCTAAGTTAGCCGGACAAGCCTGTATCTGTGGGGGCTTTGTCTCACTCTGTCCCTCTGGTCAGATCGCTCTGTGTCTGTACTAGTAGAGGATGAATTATGCGCCCTGTGTGGCTGCATTTGAACTATGTAAAGCGCCTTTGAACGTGAAATTGATCATGAAAAGGGCGCTATATAAATCTGGTATAATAATAATAATAATAATAATAATAATATGTATATTTTGTCGGCAACATGTATCCATTATTTGTGAGAAATTCTTCGATCAATTCTCAAGTAGAGTAAGGCGGAATAGAACTAACTGAATGTAATATTGTGAAGGCTTCTATTAAAGCTCGAGATGAATTCTTCAATCTTGCGCGGTTTCCATATTCGATAATAACCAATGCGAACCTTCTAGAAGAAACCGAATTTTAAATGTAAAGAGAGTTATCTTAAACTGTGACATTTTATTTTAAAGAACAAATTCCAGTTGCAAAATTAGTTAATTTCAGATCAGCTTGTTAAAAGAAATATTGCAACACATTTAATCTTAATTGGTCTGTAAAGCAAGAACTTCTGCAGTTTTCCTGATACATAGAAAATATATGCACCCTCTCATATATTTCAAAAGATGTCGTAAATGGTTCCAAATGGTGGAAGCTTCACCTACTCTGTATATTGATTTTGTCATCCGCTTTCTCAGCAACATTTATTAAATCTATTCCTGTTATTCTTTAAAAGTCAAGTGAAACCCGGACAGAATTTATTCACTTATAGATTGCAGACAAGGGCTAATCAACATGTCATGTAGTGTTTGACTTTTTTAAATACGTAACTAGTAATCGTATAATGTAAACAATTTTAACATTTCTGGAAGTATTTGATTCAAAATTGTGATTTTGTCCGGTATTTGAAACGAAAAAGATATATACATGTACTTGTCATAAAACTGACACACTGAATGAATGAAAATAGTCTATCCTTATAAACAGAATAACGGGTTAAATGGATCAAAAATTAAATTTTAAATGACATGTTTCTACAGGCCCAAAAACTAAATTCTCTTAATATGCATTGTTTCGCATGCCCGAACATTGCAAATTATTACGTTCAACTTACTACATGTCAACCCGTCGATGACTGACATTTTATGTTCACTGTTGCGTCCCTTAAATTGATTTAAGGTTAACTGTGAGCTTTCCCAGATATCGCATAGAAACGAATTAAGACTTCTTCCTTCATGCATGTGTTTTAGCCGACAGAGAATGCTTTCAAGGGCGATACCTTTATACTATTCTGCAGGAGATACCAATTCAATAAGTATGCGTCTTTCTTTTTTTTCAGAAGACTAATTGCATCTCCTTTACTAAAGCCGGCAGAGTTTAGCATCTCTGAATACTTATGTCTATATAGAAGCAATATACAGACTGCTGGACAAATTCCAATCTTTGTTGAATAAGATAGTGTTGGGACTCAGTTTATGGTTCTTCAGTTGAACCCTTAACAGAAATGCCACGTACACTGGTAAAGACATAAGTTGCAAAGAAGTTTGAAAAATAAGGCACCATGTACATATCTACTACATAGTAGAAAAAATACCGGATCAAATTAATAGTTAAATATCGTCTTCCCGTTCAGCCGTGTAAATTACGTTGGTTCTTATAGCTTCAAGCTAATGGCTTCCATTTAGACTCGGCATGAAGAATCCTTAAGTGGAATATCTTAAGGTTTCTGCATTAAATTATGGCATTAATAATGGTTTTAGGAGAAAATTGATCACTAATGAGTTACCGTTACAGTTTTACAGTGCGAAAACCATACGTAAAATTACAGCTTGAATTACTGCAGGTAGACAAGTATCCTTATTTAGAATGTATTATTTTTAAGTTTTAACAAATAAACATAGCCTGCATTTAGAGAAGACATATGCTGTAAAACGACAGATGTTTGATATGAATGATAATTATCACTTTTGGTTAATACTGTTTCTTTCCAGTACACATCTTGATATTTAAATGTTTATACTAATTACTTTTTATCCGCATATTCTCTCAGTGTTTTGCATGATTCTGCCCTTTTCAGATTCAAACGGATTTATGAAAATGATGATTATAAAGTGATAGTATATTTTTTCATTAAGAATTTAAATATTTTAATCCCCCGCCACAAGTGGTGGGGGTTATAGGAATGGTCTCCGTCCGTCCTTTCGTCCTGCCGAGCTCACATTTGCATACTTAGGTGGCTATAAGAACAATAGGCAACTGTACTTTTTCTTTGATGTCATTCATACCGTAAGGCTTTTATGTGGCTATTTTTCTCTTACGTGGCTAAAAGAACAATAGAGAGAACAAAAGAGTAGCCACATAAGTATCCATATGTAGGAACGTCCGTCCGTCCTTCTGTCCTTCCGTCCTTCCGTCTGTCCGTAACACTTTCGTGTCCGCTCCATATCTCCTAAATCCCTAAAAGGATTTTCATGAAACTTTGGTCAAATGATCACCTCATCAAGACGATGTGTAGAACCCATGAGTCAGCCATGCCGGCTCAAGGTCAAGGTCACAACTCAAGGTCAAATGTTTGAGCCTTCCATTTTGTGTCCGCTCTATATCTCCTAAACCCCTTGAAGGAATTTTATAAAACTAGGGTCAAATGATCACCTTATCAAGACAATGTGCAGAACTTATGAGTCGGCCATGCCGGCTCAAGGTCAAGGTCAGAAGTCAAGGTCAAAGGTTTGAGCCTTCCATTATGTGTCCGCTCTATATCTCCTAAACCCCTTGAAGGATTTTCATCAAACTTGGGTCTAATGATCACCTCATCAAGACAATGTGCAGAACCCATAAGTCAGCAATGCCGGCTCAAGGTCAAGGTCACAACTCAAGGTCAAATGTTTGAGCCTTCCATTTTGTGTCCGCTCTATATCTCTTAAACCCCTTGAAGGAATTTTATAAAACTTGGGTCAAATGATCACCTCATCAAGAAGACGTTGTGCAGAACCCATGAGTCAGCCATGCCGGCTTAAGGTCAAGGTCACAACTGAAGGTCAAAAGTTTGAGCCTTCCATTTTGTGTCCGCTCTATATCTCCTAAACCACTTGAAGGATTTTCATCAAACTTGGGTCAAATGATCACTTTATCAAGGCGATATACAAAACTTATGAGTCAGCCATGCCGGCTCAAGGTCAAGGTCACAACTCAAGGTTAAAGGTTTTAGTCTTCCATTTCGTGTCTGCTCTATATCTCCTAAACCCATTTCAAGGAATTTTATAAACCATGGGTCAAATGATCACCTTATCAAATTGATGTGCAGAACTTACGAGTCAGCCATGCTGGCTCAAGGTCAAGGTCACAGCTTAGGGTCAAACGTTTGAGCCTTCCATTTTGTGTCCACTCTGTATAACCTAAACCCCTTGAAGGATTTTCATCAAACTTGGGTCAAATGATCATCTCATCAAGAGCTCATGAGTCAACCATGTCAACTCAAGGTCAAGGTCACAAATCAAGGTCAAAGGTTAGAGCTCTGTATCTCCTAAACCCCTCGAAGGAATTTCATGAAACTTGGGTCAAATGATCACCTCATCACGACGTTGTGCAGAATTCAATAGTCAGCCATATCAGTTCAAGGTCAAGGTCACAGCTAAAGGTCAAACGTTTACCCTTTCACTATCCATAACAGTGGCGGGGGATTTAGCTGTCTTTCCGACTGCCTTGTTAATTTTACTTTGACAATCATTTATTCCTTTACATTTTCAAAATATTATCAAGAAATTAACTGAGTGATTACTACATGTAATGGACAAGCACCGACTTGTTTTTGATGTATTGATATTGGATGTACTTCTAAAACCCCGATTTCATTGTTAAATGCTGTTTTAGTACTACCAGCACGTTGCACGGGAGAATAGTTTTGCACTGTTTTTTTTTAATTTACTCTGGAAGATAGAAGATTTATCACTTCTGCTTGATTTTATTCTAAATCAAGTGCCACGATTCAAATTAACACAGATTTTCTAAAGTAAAATATATTGAGTAATGAGGAGGAATCAAGAAGTTGTTTCATGCGGACAGCTCTTAATGGCCTTTTTCTTACTCTCCTGCCTTTGCCATGTAATTTAATGAATGCATATCTGGTGCGTTAGGTTTTGTTACATGTGCATTTCTTATGTTGTTTACATTTCGCAACTTTAGTTCAACATTTAACTGATCGGCTGGTGTTTTTATCACTTACTTTTCCAAGAATGTACTTTATGGTGTTTCCGAATTCTTTGTGATGTCAACTCTGTCTGAAATTTTAATATTCTCCTTGTATTTTTGTTCATTTCAAATCCATACATACACTATTACTGGAATAACATGAAATTTAATTTTCATAATCTGTTTTTTTTAAAATCGAGATCATAAAATCGAGAAATGTTGAAGTCGTAAAATTAAAATCAAGAAGTCGTGAAATCTTTCAGTTAAAACCGTAAAATCGAGAAGTTGTTACGTTCAAATCGTGAAATCATGAATCTTGAAATCGAGAAATCATGAAGCAGTGAATTTGAAATGCCATCACCAGTCTTTCGTAGTTTTCCTTACTTGCGTCTTTCAGATTCGTAATTCAGATTTGGGTTTTAACTTCAATAGTAAATAGACAAATGCAATACTTGAACAAAGAAAACAAAGAGTGAAAGGAAAAGTATAACTATAATGGTTATATCTTCCAGTCCTTTTGGTATCAGAGAGTCCATTCGATGTTTAATGTTAAGCCGGTACCAGGCTGCACATTTCATTACTTTAAGATTCTGCTATTATTTCGATTTGTTGCATTATAGCTCAAAAAGGATCTTCACATAGAATTAGTTTTATATGAAAGTTATACTTTACACGAGTACGCGGGAATTTAACAACGACCATGCATTCAATTCCGAAATGTGAATTCAAAATTCCCGCAATCCGTTTCCTGAATAACTCTTATAATTGGCCTAATATAACAGTTGTTATTGGGAGAGCGTGAAAATCAATTCGTTTTGCATTCTAAATGCATGCACTTTTTTCGTTTTACAGTGGTAGTTCTGAAAAAAAGAATCTAAATTATAACCTGCAAACACTTATTATTCATGCCGATTAATGACAGTTATTAGCTAACTCTAAAAAGAAAAAGAGATACACTCAAGATGACATTGGATATCGATCAGATCTCCTCTAAATAGGATTAAGGACATTATATACATAATTCAATATTTTCTGTATCACAAAATATATGTTATTTTATTACATTGTATACATATTTCATTTTGATGTTGAAATACCACGATATACCTTTTGAATAATTCTGATCAACGGAATCAATGTAACAGTTGCTATGGTAACAATATGACAATCTTTCAAATCCGTGATGAATGCAATCTTCACATTTGTTACTGTTTTTATAATGCTAAGAACCTGAAACACAACCCAGATACACTAATATTTTTTGCTAATGAATGATTATACAATGTATTAGCTTGCTGTATAAGAAAAAGTAACATTTGAAGAATATTCTCAAGAGGATGTTTGATTACGTCCAGTTCTTCTGTATAATTGTAAGAACATGTAACCAATTTACTGAACTTAAAAATACCATAATATGCTTATACTCTGTTCAATATATTTACTTCATCGAATAATATTTATCTTGTTATAAGTATGTGAAGATAGTATCATTATGATAGATGTTAATGTGATTAGCAACAAACTGTATAAATGATATCCATGTACATTAAGTCACGGACAACACATGCAGTTGCTTTTATCTCGTAAAACTGTACTTTAAATGCTTGTTCTTCCGAGGGATCTACTTTCCAGATTTTATTTACTTCACAACAGCGGGTGTTAAGTGCTGTGTGGCGTAAAAAGTCGCTCCGACTTCATCTCAGTGTTGTTATATTTTCTGGTCCTTCGGGGTCATTGATTCCAACTCATTTGGATTTGAAGATTGAATATTGCTTCAGCCGGTGCTAGGGGGCGTGGGCAGTGTTGCATTTTCCATTACTGCTCATGAACAGACTCAATCAAACCGAGCCTGCAATTTTCACTGTTTGTCTTGTTCTCGGTGCTTTCGAGAGATCTATTTTCCAGATTTTATTTGCAACAATAACATTTACATATTCTACCACAGTGCACATTATTTGTAGACCGAAGATATACGTGTACCTTTAATGCACTGTCCTTCCCCCATCTGAACCCGGTGTAGAGGGAAATTACTGCTCATTAACGAAACAGCATTCGATATATTAATGGTAATTGGACAAACTAATCAATTTAATTTGATGGAATCATTTCAGACAAATCCGCGGCGGACGTCATTTTTATCTCCACAGCATCCGGTCTTGGCTTACTTGCTTGAAACAGTTCCCGTTTAAGTAATAACCAATCACTGAACTAAAGGCGGTATAATATTTGTTTACGTTATCATATCTTAGGTAGAGATAGTACCTAGATTTTTAGATTATGAAAAACAATGAAAAAAAAATGCTGATTGTTAATATGTTACATTTAAGACTGAATACAATACTTATTATAAGTCTTGATTTGATCATTTTGAAGCATATTATTTCAGATTTTCTGAAACTTCTTATATGATTTCCATGTAGCTGCTCTTGCATCAAGTCGTTGATAAATATTTAATCCCCAGTTATACCTGGATTATTGCGGAAAGAACTTATCTCAATGCAAAAACGTTGTAAAATACATGATTATTGTGTCTTGTCGGAAAATGTTTTAATCTACCCTTATCATTACCTTTTTTAAGTCTAATAAAAAAAATTCAGATGCACTATTTAAGCTGAAATTTACATATATAATGTTATTTGTGACATATCATACATCATATATAAAAACATGAAAAATCTCTTTAGTATTTACCATGAAAATTGACCTTACAATGAAATGACTTATCACTAAGTTTTTAACTATACATTTACTTCATTATTCCTATTAACTTGTGTCATGCAGATGAACAGGTAAATGCAGGATAGGATTACTATTTGTGTATATGTGTATATTTGATACTATGTCTATCTTAGAGAGAAAAATCTTTTCCTGTTGAAACAGGTCTTACATGTCCTTTCTGTATCATTATAGTTCTGATATTTATAATGTAAAAAACTTGTTATGGTGAACGTTTAACCTCTGACTTGAAATGGAATGTAAGAGTAGCGTGTGTGGCCTACACATTAAGCGTTTGCCAGCCCTTAAAAAGAAAATATTTTGCTGTTAATTTGAACTATGTTCCGACATGTCTTACTTACATGAAACGAAACGCCATAATCAATGGAACTTTATTTTTGCTGTCTATTTGATATTGTAGAAAAATGAGTGTGCTCTGGATATTGTACCAGACACACGTATAATGAAAAAAAAACAACATGGAAAATGAGGTTTTATTGTTTGTGTATTGCTGGTCATACAATTATCATGTTTACAGGCATTAGATACTCTGAATGGTTACAGTCATTTAAGAGGACAATGTGGTCAAGTGATGTCACTAAATTAACCGTCATTTTCTATAAATTATGATATTTAGAACGAAAAGTCATTTTCAATCTCATAAGATGTTAAAACATGCAAAATATGAATCATAAACCTGGAAGAAACAAGAAAATTCAAGTGCTGAAAACTACAATATGTCACCCGTCTTTAATACTAGCTTTATTTAAAGGATATAAAAAGTTAAGTTTTTTATTTATCAAGAGTAGGAAGAATTTATGATAGATGCATTTTTTTGGTAAATAAGATAGTGAAATATACCACTTGGCCGCTGATAAGTCCATTATTAAATGCACTCTATCTCATTCAGCTATAAACCACCTGTACAGATTTAAATATAAAAACTGTATTTGAAAAAAGTGCACTGAACCACCCGCCAATTGCTTTAAAAGTGGCATGTATAGAAATGCTTACTAATATTGGAAGTAACCAATTTGAGATATTGTATGGATTTTAGACAGTTCTAAATCCTTCAAAACCTTTCATGATATAAAATACAGTGTACTCGGGTATTCTGAATCAGCCTAAAATGTGTTTTACTGCTGATGATAACATATTTTACGACAAAAGGTTAGAAAACTGATATTTCTCTAAGATTTAAGAATAGTTTCATATTCCAGAAAGATGTTCAGTCTGCGTTAGACGATAAAAGAAACATTGATGAGAAAAAAATCTAGCAGGGATTTCGCTCTATAATTTAGTTTACCTTTTGCTTTCACCAGACTCGGCCTTATTCCCAAACGATCTCTTTTATTTTGTATAGCCTCCATCTTTTATGTGTGTTTTAGGTAAATGAATCCATATGAGAAAGTTTTATCATCTGAATTGTGATCCAAAGGTATCTGAAATCAGTATTGAAGTTATGTATGCCATCATCATCTAAATGAAAAAAAAAGGATCGACTATGTCATGGTAGCACAGCTAACTTAGACCAAAGCTGTGTGAAGCAATCTTATTTTTCATACCAAAGACCAAATAGTCACTCTTTATTAAATCTTGGTTTAATCATATTTTGTTGCTATGATTATATTCAGATCTTACACTATTATAAATTATATCGTCCATCTGTTACTTGAAAAGCAGAATAACAGAACCAAACATCTAAATGTCCTCAATTTTTTTCCTTTATTTAAAAAAAAAGAAATATATTGATGTTTGCCCCATACTTTGACGCAAATATATATCGGTAGCACAGATTGTTGTCTTTCCATACCATACTTCACCTTCGGATTTTTCCTTTTGGGAAAATCATCTGCCTGGTGACAGTTGCATTACAGAAAATGTCATAACTAATCAATATAACTTATCAACTACAATAAATGCATTTCTCAATATACTTTGAAGTTAAATATATGAGATAAAGCAAACACAAAAGGCTGTTGACTAGTATTTCATAGTTTTTCTTAAAGTCTTTTTGTAGACTGTTCCTGTTGAAAATCTAACCTTTTAAAAGATATGTTGATAACATGAGCCATTATACACAATTTATGAATACATTTAATAAGCGACTTGAAACAAAGTAAGATACTCTCGTGATATCATACGTTTTGGCATCACGACACTCAGTTTGACTCTGTATAATGTCAAACTCTCAGACAGCACAATATAATCGTGCCAAGTCACCATGTGTCTAGCGAAACAGTCAAGAACTGTTAGGTGGAGACGAAAATTGTCGCACAAAATAAGATGTGGGCATATACACGTATTTGTTTGAATATACTATTTCATAAGTAAAGCATGTGCAGATGAAGGAATTCTGGTTAGAGGGACACCAAATTTAAGAGGGGAGTAGTCACACCGAGTTTCAAGACCGATTTTCTTTGTAAAATGCCCCTCTGCCATGTTATGGCTCCGTGCATGTAAAAAATTCAGCTATCCCATACGGCTAACAGGAAACCTCTCGCATCATGATATCATAGATCTAAAATTGTCTGATACTTCAAAAAAGATTCCGTCTTACTAGTACCATTTTATGTTTATAATCAAAACGCAATTGTCTTATTAAGTGTCCGGCAGAAACGGATTGATTCTATTTGGAAGTTAAAAAATTTTTTTTCCACCAAATGATAATCGCGCGTTATCATTTATTTTTCAAGTAAAATGACTGTCATGCCATGTGCCTCCATCCAGATTTCAGTCTTTGATGCCGTGTATGTGGACAGAGTAGATGTACAAAGACTGAAGTTTTGACTTTCGTGATATCACATCTTCGGACGTTCAAAACTTCACTTCTTACGACAAAAAGGCCCATCTGGTATAATCAATACCACCTGAGGACACAAATATGCCGTAGAAGTTAAAGTTTGAACAGAATCTCAAAGTTTCTCAAAATCAGTTGATAACTTCATACTTCAAATTCAATTCAATGTATTTAGTTAAAATCATTAGCCAAACAAAACTTCAATATTCTTATACTTATTGATAGTGTTTCGCATCAAATTTAGTCCAATTATACGTATGGATAATCGAATAACTTAATAAGCAGAAATCCTGAAACTAAGCTTTTTATTTCACATAGTAATAAAACGAAGTCTTAGGCTTACTTGAAATTACATGGAAAACTTTAGTAGCAACGTCTGATATAAATAAAATACACGCATATTGGTGACGTTTTACCCCAAATATATATGAGAGACGTTGAAAGTGAAGGCGAAGGTTGAAATCTCAAACTCTCTAATTTCATAACTTTTACTTTCCTATAACCCACTGATCAGTAACCAATAAGTCTTTGTTAAAAGAATATTCTATTGTAATTATACATGATTTTCCCATGTATAAAGCTAAAAGAGTGCATACTTTGCAGGAGATGAAAAGTACATAGTCACTTATGCCTATAATAATTGTCCCCATGTTCCAAAATATTAAATACAGGGTCATTTCTTTCGGCTCAAATAAATCTTTTCCAGAAATTGATCCTGTTTTTTTTTAAATTGTGAAATTTTTTCGCATTTTATACATCTAAAGAAAGTAGTGCCTTATGGAATTTTTTAACTTTAGATTAAGTGTCTACATATGTGACATTATATCTTAATGTAAAATTATCCATTTATTAAATTTATTCATGCTAACAACTCGTCTTTCTAATATTTATCTTGCTCAGCAATATCTATTCGCCTGACAAGGACATTTTGAACAATTTTAAGAGCCTTACTGCATTTCATTGATTAGAGCGTCTTGTTATTCTTGTTATGTTGAAGTAAGGCATGTTTCTTCTCAATCTAATGCCATTAGAGCTTTTATAATTCTGCCTGCAGGTCGTGTGAACAACAAAGACAAACAATGTTAAGACGTTAATGTACCTTTTAAGTAAACGGATATTCAATTTAAGGCCATATTCTAAACACTGTTCCCAGACTTAAATTCCATTAAACTAAAATGACAAGATGTGTAACCTAACGGAATATTTATCTGCAGAAACATTTTATCCGGAGGTAATTTAACAGGGATGGATAAAAAGAAAGACTCATAAAACACGTAAACATTTCGTGCTAGAATTTCCCTTTTTCACAGACTGGACCAGCTAGGGACCGAATGAGTTCGTTTGACGTATGTTTGATCCAGCTTTTCCATGAAAAGTTATTTACTTCATTCTCTTTAAATATAACACAATGCCATCGAGATACTCCAAGTGTTGACATAGGAATCTTTCTCTTGATAAGTTTTGCATATGTTATCAAAACACTATTTTTTGTGGGGTGTTTCCACTGTAGGGCATTTTGCCATGTTGGACTGTGAAAAAAAAAGTTTGGTTTTATTCGTAGATGGATAACTGTAAAACTGCATTATTGCTAAAAGATGCCAGTTACTCTACTCTATTTCATGTGTTGTTGTTTTTTTTTGTATTCAAAAATTAAATACTTTGTTGTTACTTAGTCACAGTTAAATACCTCATTAAGACCTATCTACAGTATACAAATACAATGAGTAATCAAGACATCTTTCTTCAGAATAGGGAAAAAGGTAAGAATTATCTTTATTGAGACAAATGCAATAATGAAATCATTAACATTAGTTGCACTAGAAAAGCAATGCAGACATTTTTATAGTGAACATATTCGCGAGCGGCGCAGCCACAAATGAGAATGTAAATAATAGTGTTCATGAGTGAAATAACTGCTCTTATTATATTATGATTTTCAATGATTTCAACGATATTATACGCATTTTACCAGCGTGCATTTCATTATGACGTCATAACGTCGTTACGTCATGATATCTTTGTCGAAACATTGCCAAATTGTTCTAAAACTGTATAAAGTTCCCAGATTTCTTTTACGTTTTATTATGGTGGAGAGTATATTTTTAAATTCTTATAGGTATTTATAAACATCTATATCTTTACCGAAGAAATTCCGATTATTTTTAATTCATTCTTTTTGTTCGTTGGTAGTTCCAGTACCAGGAAAAACGATACTTTTACAGGTTTGAAACAGTGAGAATATCAAAGTGTCACATATATATTCTTTTACTATTACTTTACTGAAAAGCATTACATAAAGTTTTCGATTACATTGAAATAACACGGAAAGGGTAAAATGTCTTTCTCTTGATATTTTTATATTCTTGAAAAAGGTAAAGAGTGATAATGGTAAGTCATGAAAACAAATACTTTGTGAATCGTATTACTCCAATAGAAATCTTAAGACCACTTTACTGCATAAGAGGAACAAGATAGGATGAGTAAAGTGTCAGAGAATCTAACTGGTGTGATAATAATGAGCTAGTTAATACCTCAAACTGATATAATGTATATATTTAAGGGAACTCAAATGTACACATACAAACTTTATTTCTACACTAGATAAGAAATTATTTACGAAAGTGTAAAATATAATGAACCAGTAAATATAATAATATTTATGACAGAACTCTATTTGTGTTGCAACACACGGTACAGGAATTACTTACATTGTTATGTTTAAAAGTTACAGTTGCTAGTTACTTTATGTATGAGAGGTATCTGAAAAACAATAATCTATTAACAATAACAAAATTTATTTTTGAAAGTAACAGTTCAAATACTTTGAAATATTAAGGTGATGTCACGTTTTGAAATTCCGATGAATAACAATAAACAAAGAATATCCAGTTCTTTCCAAAAACCGTTAAGTTATGAGTCAACCTAATAGTTTCCTCTGTCTACCAGAAAGGAGCAATTCTTATATCTTAATATTGAGATTTGGTACCTTTATAACAGACAATAAACTAAAACAATAGAAATTCATATGTGACTTCGGTAAGCTCAACAAAACAATTTCAAGCATAAATATTAATGTGGAATGTAAAGTACGTTACACACTACAATATCCCACCAAAATACTTACAAAAACAATGCATTTGCAGAATGGAGAGATACAAATAATTTTGACAGACCGTGAAAACTAATGACAAATTTTGACAGGTATATGATGACTCATGACCTAATTAATTTTTATCTGTTATTTTTAACTTCCAATTTGATTTTCATAAAAATGGGTGTTTTACATTGCAGCTTACAAAATTAAAACAATAAAAGAATATATTGTTACCTCACTGTCGTTTTGTCTATCCAAGACACGTACGAATTCCTATTGACATGTTTCAGTCATTTGTCACCAATTAGAGCAACTCACAGTTTTGCAATCATACAAAACACATTCCTTATTTTCATGATATTGAGAATTTATCTAATGAGCACATGTATCGGAAACACAATTTTAATACCGATTTTGTAGTTCAATAATCCTGAACTATCACAGCCGTGACGTGTCCTTAACTGACCGTAACGTCCAATTTTGATATATAAGTCAAATCCTGACCTGGTTAAATTTTCATTCTGTAAATATTCCATCATAACGAAGTGGTCGCTGGAATCCCCTTTCCATTTAAACAACATAAACATTATAAAAGGGTTTCGATAAAATTTTAAATCGACGTGTTGTATATTTTTTTTTGTGAAATACGTCTTACATTTCGCATGATTTTTTAGCTTTATCTCTGCATATTACACAGTGTGTGTATTATGTCATTGAGTTTTACCTTACCAAAGACGAAAGGGTTCCATTCATAAAGACATTTCATTCAAAGGGAGCGAATTCATTCACCTTCATTATACAATATTTTCTAATGTTTCCTTAAAGGATAACAGAGAGATGCATGACATAATCATTTACAGAATCACGTAGAAATTATAGTATTTTATGTATTTTGACAACTATACATGTTTATATGCCATATATGTTATTACTGTTCTGCGGAAATGTTAGGACTATTTCGGGGGCGATTGTTTACTGTTGCTTGTAGGCATATGGCATTAAGAGAATCTGAACCGTGTTGTTCACTGAGGGGCTAATCGCCCCAAAAACTTAACTACGGCACGCTAGAAAATAGTCAAATATTCTGAATAGAATTTTATTTCAGAAAATAGCTGATCCCGTAGAGAGATGATGTTACAGTCCGACATGTTCTGCGTGATAATTTCACAGAATACATGTGTATAATAAGTTTTTCTTTTCCCCAATGCAGATAGTTTCCATGAGAACTTCTAGTGTGACAATCGTTTCATAGCTCTCCAGGCCTGGTGGATATTATTCTAGCCTGGGAAAGGTGTTCAGAAGCTCGTGTGAAAATTAAAAAAAAATCCTTTGCGAAGAAACTAAATCACAATTTAATCTTTTTTATAGTTTTGCTGTTACTACCTGCGGGCAAATATAAAATAAATTAATCGCATGTGTCTAAGAAGTACCATTTTTAATCCCATGAGTGTAGGATTAAAGATCACAGGGCTATAATCAATGAACAAATGCACTCTTGATAAAGCTGGATGTGTCCTTGTCAAGCATGTAAACGTGTCGAACCAGAAAAACAAGGATACACGTATCATTTTACTACGAGATGTCACGGTTACAAAATTACATTTTTTAATGCAATTTAATGATACTGTTTTTGTATTTTTTTGTTATTTGTCTAAGAAATAATTTATAGCAATACTTATCTTAACCGCCCGGGTGTATAAATAGTATTCAAACACTGTTTTGCTATAGATTATTTCGATTCTGTTAATATGTCTTTTATTGTAAAATTTATCAATTGTTCCTTCGCGCATGCATGGCGCCAAATCTAAGGTTATCACGCTAATTTGTTTATACACACCAGGACCGGAAGTGATAATACGTGTTGCGGGATGAGTTCAATTTGGGCGAAAATGGTGGCGAACTATTCTGCAAAAAAAAAAGAACAGGTAAGAGTAGTTTTCTCGGAAGCACAGAGCACCAAAACACAGCCTCAGAGCCACGCATTTGCAAAGTAGGCCCACAACAAAAAGAAGTTGTAATGGGAAAATATAACAGACGGGTTGCTTCAAAAATTCAACAAGTACATTTAAATTTTATGCAAAATATAGACAGAGGGGGAGGAAGTGGTAAGGGATAGAAAGGGGGTGGGGAAGAGGTTGAAGGAGAAAGTATAACAAGGATGAATATACTAAGGGAATGCTTCGACATGTGCTTTACGATTTTCGCATCGTATGCTCTTTTGATAAATCTTTTAACACATTTTACAAATATCTGATTTAAATAAGGACGATGTATAATTTTCCGAAATTTATAAACTACATCTCCATAGTATTCTAGGTGTGAAGGTCCAAGTTTTAAAAGTATTTTAGGTTAGTATAGTTCAGACGATCTGTAGTAAAATTTACTGAAAGCTTTCCATAGCTTATGATAGCGGTAACCCTGTTGTAATAATGTTTTGGTGATATGAAGATTCCTATCGTTAAATTTCTATCCCTAATAGATTTCTATTTATTCTTTGCCAAGCGAAAAATCAACTGAGTATGTGTGTAAATTAATCAAGACTGCTGTGCAGTATGACATTTCGTTTTAAACATACTGTTAAGTAAAATATTTCATCAAATTTGAAGACGCTATTTCTAGATGCATGCACTGCGCTAAATATCACGTCGACGTGATGTCAACATAATATCATTGTGATGATGTAAGCATTGCCTAGTCATATTAGAATAAAAGTTTTTTTTAGTAAAACGTTTATTTTTGCACCCAACTTAAATAAAACAGTTTTACTGGAATACAGTGTTTAAGGGGTCACGAATAATTCTTTGGCCTGCAGTTATGTTCACAGAAATCTCTTGCAATGCTAAACATTATACAGTGTCTGGATTAAAATACGTCTGCCAAACAACTCGTAAATACTACTGACAAAAAAAAATCAGGCAAATTATTCTGTAAAAGGTAACTGATTTCCGCCCGGAACTGAATCAACTGCGCGAAGGCAAAAACAAACTTCCGCTAGATATGTATAATCGGGCATCTACGAGAAATCTCTTTTGCAAATTGAAAACAGCGACGGTATATAGCAACCAAAGGCATTGCACATAAATGTAGAAAGTGTCTTCGTCACATTGTTTTGGGTCTTTTGTTTATTAAGACAACTGTCCCAGTAAAATATTACGAAATCCTAAAATATGATTGATTCGGACCATTTCAAGTTGGTTGTAAAGTAATCTGAAAAATCTAAGCCAAATTCTGTTTCTATTTGTTGATATAAAATTTCCTCTAAGTACCTCAGAGATAGAGTTGCATAGACAGGAGCGAACTTTGTTTCCCATAACTGTTCCCTTCAAATGATGATAGAAGTTTCCTTTGAAGCAAAATTTGTTACTTTCTAAGATAAACTTTGCTGTTTTTATTGTGAACTGTGTTCACGTACCTAGAAAAGTGGAAATCCAGAGGCTTCCCAACATGACATTATTGAAAATGTTGCAGGTTCGGTTTGACTTAGCCAGGATAAGACGTCTTACAAGTTGTGGGTTCGTGAAGAACTGGACATTATATAAAAGTAAAAATGAGATGAACCTGCAGTGATGATGTTAATCATTGCCTTCAGTCTGAAACAGCAATCTGTAGCAAATCATTGGATAACAGATTTGATCAATTTTAAGAGATTTCTCCACATTTAAAACTATTTCTCCCTTAAAGAATACGCAATTTTGGTGTCGTTGATAAACAAATACCGGCTCCGTCCTCAAATTATTGCTAATTAACTGAATTATATTAAATAAATACGTGTATTTATATAACTGATGCAAAGTGTAGCTAAAATTAAAATAAATTCATAATCATCTACTGCAACAGTCTTTTATCGATAAAAATATTTAACATGATACAATTTAGAAAAAAATATCCATACCCTATTTTCCAATTAACGATAAAAAAAATGTCATACATAACTAAATTTGTGTCAGTAGTGTACGATGTTGGATCTCTTTACATCTAAGCCTCTTTTATGTGTTTGAAATGCTTTTCAATTTAGCAGTTCCTCATCATGAGAAATATTTAAACAATCAGAAGTTTTGAAACTGTTTTCTGATGTTTTCTGCTCTTTATTTTCAGAAAGCTTCATTTTCAGAAAAATCTGTACCAATATTAAAACGGGTTTGTTTGCCGTCAGTTACCCAGTTTTCGATTTGTTTTCTCAGTAGTAAGGCAGTCTGTCAAGCATTTTGCGAATCCTGCTTTTATTTGTAGAGGGTTTTAAGGTGTAAGTTTCTGACAGATAGGGTGAAAATATTTGCATCTCAATTTGTTTTATTGTATATCTTACTGACACTTACTGACTGCAGGACTGACATTCTGAGCATCTTTGTGTTGTTTTTTTCGCACAATAACTTTATGAAAACTAAGGCGTAAAAAAATTGTTTGTTTCCGGTATCCCGACCTACCCTAAATTTTTGGCCCGACCCTAAATGTTTTTATGGCATAGGAGAATATTTTTTTCAACTTTTTAACAAAAAGATGTAAAACTGCACTTTTTATGCTTTAAACATAGCCAGTGATGTTAGAAATCAACTTACTGATGCTCTAAAGGCATAACCCCCTTATTTGTAATCATTTTTTTGACCAAAAAATAATTTCCGAAAAGCCCCCCTTAATAAAAAAAAATTCCAAAAAAAAAAAAAAATAAAAAAAATTCCAACCTACCTACCCTAATTTTTTTCAGCATGTTACCGGAAACAAAGAATTTTTTAGGCCTAAAGCTACCTGGCGGGGACAAATTCAGTGTGTGCATATTCAACGGAACGCAGTGTTCAAAAGGATTCTAAAAAGCTGTATGATTAGTAAAAAGGATAATTTATTCTTTTTATTTACAGCAAAATACAATAGGTTTTACGTTTGGTTGCATTTTTTTTTCGTCACAAATAATCAAATAAAAACAAAAGTTATCCGTTAAAGATTAAATCTGTGTATATGTATAAGCAATCTGCATTAATATTAAATGAATGAAATTTCAGTAACTGAATGTTTTACAAAAATATTATTTTATACCGATTTATAGTACGAATTCCTAATATGTCACGTTCTTTCAATATCCGGCTTTAATACAAACTGATTTTATTGGGGCGGTGCGTAAGCTCCGCCTCCAATGGAATTAAGACGGGAAAATGAAAGCCCGTCACTTCTTAGTGCAAAACGGCAAAGCGCATCCACTTTCTACATCCTCTCATAAAAAAGAGCACCTAAAACAAAGCGGATGAATATGACCTATATTGCGGCTATTTTAGACTTGTCTGGTTCCCGTCGTACTATGTATTTTAGTACGACAGTGAAGGAGGGGCCGGTAAACCAGACTTTTTTTACACTCTGACGTCATGAGGGAAACCCCCACTTGGTTTTAATATGAATTGTCTAAATATATACAAGTCAGTGATTTGTAGCCTGGCGGACTACTTTTTCATTTTTTTCTTAAAACGACGCCATCTTGTTCTTTCCAATAACTGTGTATGCATACCGTATTTGCAATTACTACATAAAAGCTTTTATAACGGAAACGCTTGAGGAAACGGAAAGTGACTCATGTTAGAATTTATTCAGGATTTTAGCTTTCTGCAATTCAAATTAGGAAGATATTGCATCTGGAATGGAGTGTTATTGAATAAAATCATCGAGGATACGGGTTGCCTATTTGTTCTGTCAAGCGGCGTAATGGCGTGTGTATAAGTCACGTCATTTGTTTTGCTTGGTGAAGATGGGTAATTCGGTAAACAACTGAACTTCGGACAAAATTTTGCATGGCAGCAAATCAAAATTATTCAAGAATGTTAAGCAGAACAGAGAGGTCGGGCAAAAAGCTAAACATGGTTAGAGTTTGTTTATTAGCTCATATTTTTAGTCCTATCAATAAGACCTGACATAACATATTTTAACATTTTGACGTCTATCGGTTATGTCCGGTCTTATCGGATCGCCATTTATAACATGTAGCTAGAAGTGAACACACATCATGACGCCTTTATTCTTCAAATTACGAACAACATAACCCAATCCGAAGTGAAAGAACACTACTTACACAGAAAATAATCCTTTTTTCAACTGCATATATAGTGAATAATTACAAAATAAAAGTTACTTTTCATGTATAAATATCGAGTTGTTTCTTTCAACTGTATGTATCGCTGTGTAACGTGGTGTGCAACATTGCCGGTCTATTCCGAATGTTGTGTAAATACAATTTATTTTGAGAATCAATTTTAGAAGAAATATTTTCGCTCTAAATCAATTGGCAAATAGTTCACGTTGTTTTTCGTCTAAGTCGCATCTAGATATATTATAACCTGCTGCATATGCTTGAAAAATGGCGAAATGTGTATTGAAAACTGTACACAATTGGCATACATTGGATATAAGGGTTTTTAAAGGTAAATTTAAACGATATATTTTACTAGAATATGATAAATAACGGTAGGCTAAACTGTTTAAATCTGCGTACATCGTATATTTTACGTTTGAGAAAATGCTACATTCTACATATTAGGGCCCTTTTAGACGTTACAATGCAGATTAAAAGTGAAATATAAAATAATAAATGTTGAAGGTAAAATGAGCATGTACACATCTAATATTTTGGACTACTCTTATTTTATAATATTTTTGATTTATTTCAAACGCTCTATTCAATAATTTAGCTGTTTGTGTATTCTAGTATTCTACTGTCAATTCTACTTTTAAATTTCTTGTACAGGCGCGCAGCTGCACATAATACTCGTAAAGAGGGGTAATGCAATATAAATAGATAGATAATGGCAGTGTTCGAAATTCTCGGTAGTCTGACAGCCCGTGGCTACCAAATTTCAGCTCGGGCTACCGATTTGCCGCAGGTACAAGCCAGACCCGGCTACCGAATTTTCCTAATTTGTTTAAAAAATCATTTTAAGGTATTAAAGTTCGGGTTAGTGAAATTGGTGTCGGGCTTGGAAAATTTCCAATCTGGTAGCCTGAACGGGCTAGTTGATTCAAATCTGAATTTCATACACTAACGGTTTGACGTATTAATCTTCAGATTTTTATGCAAGGTAGCAGGGGTGGCAAAATCTGATTTTGACTTGTTTGTCCTTTTTGTCAGTTGCTATTTTGTACTTTTCCGTATAGTAATTATATAGTAAATTCTAGTCAAATTAGACTGGTCCGTACAAGCTTTGGGACAACCTGGGCAATACAGACAATTGAATTTGCCACCCCTGGGTAGTCAAATGTATTTGATGATGATCATGAACGAGCATTAAATTACATCGTCAAAGGTAGTTGTTCTTTGAAAGTCATCAGGTGTACGGCTGCAGTCGCATTCGGTTTAATAATTACAAAACGCACATTTTTACAAATTGGTATCCAATCAATTTCAGCTCATTCTATTAGTGTACAATGAAAAACAAATTGTTTGTGCAACAAATACCACTCCAATTAACTGTATCCTGTCGATTTGCCATTTTCGGAATCGATAATAACTTACCGGTAGGTATTCCGTAAACCACATGACCGATTTTTGGTTTCACAACCTTTTCCATGTCGAAATTAAATCTTAATCAAGAAAGAAATCAACTATTGTTTGTAGCCACAGTTTTTCCTTATCAAATAGGATAGATCACCCTGACGTCACGCATCAACACCTGTTTATCTGGTGGTGGGCAAAAAAAATAATTTTAAATCGGTCACACATTAAACCGTAATCCACCTAAAAACCGGCATACACCGGAATACACTTTCCATAACCGGAATACACCTGCATTTTTTAATTAATATCTAAAATAAATAATTAATTTACAAAAGGAAATTAAAATGCGCATAACGTTTTATAGGAGGTTGCAAATTTGTTGAGCGCACGGGAAATTTGCGCACTCGTGGATGAACCACAATCGCCATAATTTTGTTAGATTTTACTTAGGTAGGTAAATTTCTTTCAAGTTTCGATTTTTTGGTTCAAATTATTTCGAAATAGTCTTTTTATGCTATAATATAATATTCCTTTATGAAATATAGTGTAACCATATCAGCTCCTTCAATTTGTTAAAAGTTTCGAAATGATAACGATATTCATGTTTCGTTATTCAAATATCTTTTGAAAATGAATAACCGTTTTAAATGTCATATGATTTAAATAGCGCTGTAGATGCCCTCAACTTTTAGGACACCATAAGTTATGTTACACTAACAACTTCTTTCCATAATTAAATGGCATTTTTTCCCAATCTGAACAGTTATCACGCAGAAATTTTCACACTTTTGAGCAAGTCTCAATGAAACTTAGTCAGAATGTTACCCTTAATAAAACGTTTGATGAGTTCTTGATTGGGTCATCTTAGCTCTAAAACTAGGTCACCAGGTCAAATCAAAGGGAAAGCTTGTAAACACTCTAGAGGTCAAATGTTTGGCCCAATCTTAATGAAACTTGGTCAGAATGGAACCCTCAATAAAATCTTAGAAAAGTTTGACATTGGCTCATCTGGGGTCAAAATCTAGGTCACCATTTAAAACTAAAGGAAAAGCTTGTTTACACTCCAGAGGTCACAATTTGGGCCTAATCTTAATGGAACTTGGCCAGTATGTTACCCTCAATAAAGTCTTTGACGAGTTTGATATCAGGTTATCTTGGGTCAAAACTAGGTCACCAGTTCAAATTAAAGGAAAAGCTTGTTGACACTGTAGAGGCCACATCTATGGCTATATCTTCATGAAACTTGGTCAGAATGTTGATCTTAAAGATCGTAAGGTCCAATTTGTATCTAGGTCATCTAGAATAAAAAAAACTAGATCACCAGGTCAAATCAAAGGAAAAGCTAATTTACACTAAAGAGGCCACATTTATGAAAATATCTAAATGAAACTTAGTCAGAATATTAATTTTGATATTCTTTATGTCAAGTGCAAATTTGGGTGAGGTGGGTTAAAAAACTCGGTCACTAGGTCAAATCAAAGGAAAAGCTTATTGAGGCCACATTTATGACTGTATCTTCATGAAACTTGGCCGGAATGTTAATCTTGGTGATCTTTAGGTCAAACTCGAACTTGGATCATGTCGGGTCAAAAACTGGGTCACCGGGTCAAATCAAAGGAATAGCTAGTTTACACTTTAGAGACCACGTTTATGACCATATCTTAATGAAACTTGGTCAGAATGTTAATTTTGATAATCTTTAGGTCAGTAGCTCAGGGGAGCGATACATGGCCTTCATGGCCCTCTTGTTTTATTTTCTCTGACTCACTTAATAAATTTAAATTTATATGACAGTAACCTAATATTCTCGATTTATTACATATCTGACGTTGCAGGAGTGTAATACAGCCATTAAATAAAAACGATACTACACTTTTGTAATAAAGCTTTGACATTGACGTGATTTATAGTATAGGCGACGTCGGTCAAATTGACTTGTTTATATAGCAGAAGAAAGTCGAATATTTGGTGTTCGACAAGAAAGGCTAACATGTGATAAAAAAAATTCATCTTAGATTTGTGACTATCCACGTTGAATTTATTAAACTCTTTGAATATAATTGATAAAATGTGGCGTTTCACATTTTATCATGCAGTCTATCTTATATTTGGCATGACTGTCATCGTCGGTCAGACGAAGTCTCTTGCGCAAACCACAGGTTCCTATCTCAATATTTGACTTTCATCTAAGAATGTTACAAAAACAGCTGAAATGCACCGCCCCATCAGTACTCTCAGTGCTTTGATTTAGTGCAGCCACGGCTCAATACACCAACGAAACTATAAATAGTATAATATGACGTAAAGTTATAAATAGAATTATCTTGGATTCCAGAAGATAACAAAGGTAAACATTTATATAGAGGGCATGAAAAAAAAAGAACAACAGAAGGTATGTAATTATTTAAATACACTCTCATCTTTGTATAAAACTGAATTCTGTATTATGTTTGTAACTTTTATTCTTAACTTCTGATAAAATGTAGGTGACAGAACAGTAACTAGGTATATATATTTTTTGTAAAAGTAAACAAAAATTCATTTTATGTAATTTCGTAATCAGTTTGACCTTTCATAATATTATCAAACATAAAAAAGCAATCATCAATCTTCTCTTTGCTGTCTACGAATTACAACATGTACGAAGTACACAGCAAGAAATGTTGTTGTTTTTAAATAAATAGCTGTTATTACGCATTGTTCAATATGTTTTAGGCCAGGGGAAATAAATTTTAATAAATGGGGCTGGTAGGCGCTTTTTATTTTAGTATTGAAATAGGGGAGACTTTTAGATAAAATTCGTATTGATATTATCAGTGCATATTTTAGTGTCATTCAGTAGCCTTTATAATAGAATATCTTAATGTATATAAATTTAATTGAAAAAAAAATGTCAGCCGTACTTGATAAGAAACTAATTTTATTTGTTTTAAATGCAGTTCATGCAATGATACTGCATAGTGTACTCGAGTATTCCGAACCCGGCAGTTTTCATAAAATTAAATTGGGACCTATGCTGTCAATAAAAGATATTATCATAATATTTTTCCGGGTATCAGTTGTCTACCTACATATACTTCGGTTTAAGCTACAGTACGGACAGCCTCGGATAACTACGTTCAGCTACGGATCAATTCGCATGACTACGTTTGCATTAAAGTTTAGTAACGGGTCGGTAAGTTTCATATAAATAGGCCACGTTTTGCCAGCGTTTTCATTACGATTATCTTTAACATCATGTCAAACTACGGCAAGGTACGCTTCAGTACGGATAACTACGTTTAGTACGTTTAACTACGGATGAATAAGTTTCAACCAAGTTGGACTAAATTCACGCTCAAATGGCTACTGATCGCTCAAACTTTTGTGCATGTTCAAAAGTTGGAGAAACTTGCACGTTTGAGATAAGTCTTGAATACGTTATGACCAAGTGTTGGTACGGATTGATACGGATTACTATTTTGAGGTACGGCTCAGGTACGGATCGATACGGACTACTACGTTTCTATCCGTAGCTAGTCGTAGTTATCCGCGCCGTATGTGTGACTGGGGTATTAGTGAAATCAAGTTGAATATTTGACCAAACCATTATTCAGCGTAACACATATTAGCGTGTGAGACGATCAAGGCTAACTACTGACATAAGTTCAAAACAAATTCAAATGAATGCGATAACATTGGCAAATATTTAAGGGTGATGAAAGAGAAGTGAGTCACCAGTTATAAATAAACAACTATTTGGTACAGATTAAAAACCGCTGAAAAAGTATTTTGATTTGGAATATTCCATATTTAATGACTTTAGTTTAATTAATATACATAAATTTTCTATAACAAATATTTCAAAACATATATACACACTGTGATAGGTATATAATATTTATCTTATCAATGTACATGTATTTATAAGCCCAGGGATATTCAAATATAATCCGTCATAAAACTAACTTGGGGCTATATTGCAAAGTAATTTAATAGTTACCTGTATTGGAAAATAAACTGTGTCGATCGTATTGAGGTCAGCTGCCACATTATCAAAGTTTATTAATACTAGTATTATATATTTGTGTACATCACCGGAAAATAAAGTAAGCGTCTCTTGAAAACAGCACTGAAAAAAATTGGACAAAATATGTAAATGTTATAATCTGTGGTTGATTAATGCGCACAAATATTTAAGGTATTTTCTATCTTTTGCCGAAGTATTTGTTGTCCAACTGAGTGGTGTTGTTCTTTTTATTATCTGATGTCAACAACAAATTGCTGGGTTGCATTCTATGCTTCGAAATGATAATTTATTAGATTTCATTTCTAATACTCGATTTTGTTTGTATTCCGAAAACGAGTTAAAAGATTTTTGGTTTTGTTTCTTCGATCATGACACTTTTAACGATTTAGCATTCAACTAGCAGATTTCCTTCTTCCTTCTCTTATAGCTTTTGTTTTATTCACCGAGTAACTTAACAACATCAGATGAAAACTGTTTTTATCACTATTTGTAATTAGGTGACAGCAAAGAGCTATAATGACGCAGAAAACCCAATAAAACATAACAGTAATTAGGTCATTTTAATTTTACCATTGAAAAGATAATGGATAACTAAGCTCTGTCTAAATTATTTTAACAAGTTTCAAGTTTCATGTTTATTGGCACATTCAGTAAAATAATTTGCGCTGAGTAATTTACTAGGTATACACGTGACCTACGACAAAACATAAAATATGAATAAATATTAGCATTAAAATTTGACATTACATGAAACTGAACATTTCAAGGGTATGAATTTGAATTTAAAAAAATAAACTTTAGCAATATTGAAAACAGCAATAACTTCTTTTGACTCTTACAACACGTCCGAGCATTAAATTATAAACTGATAATGCAGAGACACATGTCTAAGTTTTTACGCATAATGCCCCGAGCAAAAGTACACAGGTCAGCGCATACTAGGTTTTATACTTTATTAAAGTCTCTTCCAATACAGTGTCATAAAATACACAACAAAAATTAAACATACAATACACATGTTGGGCAATTCTTTGTCTAGAATGACAATAGACTATAGATTAAAAATACATTACGAATTACACTATAAGAAATATCTTTACACATACATTACATAGTGCACCAAAATGCAAATTTTATCATAATTGTATTTACACGATAAAAGATGGATAACCAATGCTAATCAAAATATAAGAACTGCCATAAAAATAAGTAGTTAAGGCACTGAAAAATGTAAATCGGGGCCCTAATGCGCTTGATAAGAAACATTTTAAAATACCATGTATCATCCCTGATCAGATCAGGGGTGAACAGATTAGCATTGATTAACTACACTTATAATAAAACGTTACGTTCATCATTCATAAAACATTATTGTGACATTATTTACAAATGAATAAAAGACGGCGTTGCAAAATATTAAAACAGGTTTTGGCACTATAACGTATCATTTCTTCTTTGGTGAACAAAAATTTCAATTGATCAGTTTTAGACATCGTACTGAACGAACTATCAACAGTATTTGCCTTTGCAAATAATGACTGACGCAAGTCATCATACAAAAAGCAATCAAGAAGAACATGGCTCTCATCTTCAATATTGCTACAGAAAGGACATTTCCGTTCCTGTACGCCTAATCCTTCATAACGCCCAGTTTCAATGCGAATTGGAGCTACGCCACAACGAAATTTACTAAACGCTACGCGATGTCGTGGAGACATAATAAGTTTACAATACCTTTCTGCACGATATTCGCTTTTAAATAACCGATAAGTACGCAACTTATTTCCACCTCGACCGAAGAACCTGTAGCACTATTCAAAGATTCAAGCCAATCTGAACAATGATTGACCTTTAATTTTTGCGTGACTAAGTTGACAACTGTTTGTTTAGGAATAACAATACTGATATCACAATACTGGGGAACACCACAACTAGTCAGCAAAGACTTTACATAAAAGAACCAATTTTTACACGACCTATTTGCCCTAGATGCAGACCAAAGTGCAACCCGCTTATTTATTCTACTCTCATGCATTTTGGACATTCTAGCCAAATGGATAGAAATGGACTTCCAATGTCTTACATCTGGGGATACCCAACCCATTTCGCCCGATACCGCTATCTTCGACGTGTATCTACCGACACCCAAAAAGAACCGCATCGCCCGGTACTAAACCGCGTTAATACAGGAGTATGAACGGTATCCCCAGATTGCAGACTGGCCAAACTGTAGAATCATACAAAGTAGTATACACACTATAAGACAGGCCGCCAACTGATTTACTATGAAAAGTGCTGCAATAGTGTTGGACACATTGATAATCTAGGTTTATTCGTTGATTAATCATATCACTTTGATCTAGTATATAAATAAAAGTACAAAACAATGAGTTTAACATTCCTATGGTATTTATACGTCATTTAACATTTAATGACGTAACTTTATCTGTCAACGTCACAGTATATCGAATATACAAGAAGCACTGTTCATTAACGTGATTACAAAAGTTTTAAGTAAGAACATCCGTTCTGATTGTTGTTATTACATAAACTTTTTTCAATAATTATTAGGGAATCGATCCCTCTACGGTAACATGCGATATACCGAAAGAGATATATACTATCGAATTAAAAAATGTGTACTTCCAGCACGTGCAAAAAGCGCCTGACTTCGGATTTTTAGCCCACCATCATCAGATGGTGGGCTATTCAAATCACTCTGCGTCCGTGGTCCGACGTCCTTCCGTCCGTCCGTCCGTCATTCCGTCCGTCCGTCCTTCCGTTAACAATTTCTCGTTATCGCATCTCCTCAGAAACTACTAGGGGGATTTTTACCAAACTTTGTCAGAATGATGTATTGGTACCCTAGTTGTGTCCCTCTGAAAATCACACTGGTGCAACAATTATTTAGTAAGTTATGGCCCTTTGTTTATTTCTATAATTTACATAGATTTATATAGGGAAAAACTTTGAAAATCTTCTTGCCCAAAACCACAGAGCCTAGGGCTTTGATATTTGGTATGAAGCATCATCTAGTGGTCCTCTACCAAGATGATTCAAATTATTTCCCTGGGGTCTAATATGGCCCCACCCCGGGGGTCACATTGTTTATATAGACTTATATAGGGAAAAACTTTGAAAAACCTCTTGTCCAAAACCACAGGGCCTAAGGCTTTGATATTTTGTATGTGACATCATCTAGTGGTATTCTACTAAGATTGTTCAAATTATCCCCCTAGGGTCAAATATGGCCCTGCCCCGGGGGTCACATGGTTTACATAGACTTATATAGGGAAAAACTTTGAAAATCTTCTTGTCCAAACCACAAAGCCTAGGGCTTTGATATTTGTAATGTAGCATCGTCTAGTGGTTCTCTACCAAGTTTGTTAAAATTATCCCCCTAGGGTCAAATATGGCCCGGCCCTGTTGGTCACATGGTTCATATAGACTTATATAAGGAAAAGTTTTTAAAAACTTCTTGTCAATAACCTACAACATTCAGATTTGGACCACATGTATGGTTTTGAGTGGCAAGATGAACCTTGACATGAGTTGACCTTGATTTTGACCTAGTGACCTACTTTCACATTTCTGTAGCTACAGCCTTCAAATTTGGACCACATGCATAGTTTTGTGCACTGAAATAAACTTTGACCTTAACATTGACCTAGTGACCTACTTTCACATTTTTGAAGGTACAGGCTTCAAATTTGGACCACATGCATAATTTCTTGTTCCAAAATGAAATTTGACCTTGATTTTGACCCAGTGACCTACTTTCACATTTCTCAAGCTGCAGCCTTCAAATTTGGACCACATGCATGGTTTTATGTACCGAAACAAACTTTCACCTTTACATTGACCTGGTGACCTACTTTATCATTTTTGAAGGTACAGGCTTCAAATTTGGACCATATGCATAGTTTTTATTTCCGAAATAAAATTTGACCTTCATTTTGACCTAGTGACCTACTTTCACATTTCTCAAGCTATAGCCTTCAAATTTGGACCACTTGCATAGTTTTGTGTACCGAAATGAACTTTGACCTTAAGATTGACCTAGTGACCTACTTTCACATATCTGTAGCTACAGGCTTCAAATTTAGACCACATGAATAGGATTGTGTACCGAAACAAACTTTGACCTTGACATTGACCTAGTGACCTACTTTCACATTTTTGAAGGTACAGGCTTCAAATTTGGACCACATGCGTAGATTGGTGTTCTGAAGTGAAATTTGACCTTGATTTTGACCTAGTGACCTACTTTCACATTTCTCAAGCTACGGCCTTCAGATTTGGACCACTTGCATAGTTTTGTGTACCGAAATAAACTTTGATCTTAAGATTGACCTAGTGACCTACTTTCCAATTTCTCAAACTACAATCTTCAAACTTGATGCACATGCATAGTTTTGTGTACAAACCACTTTGTCCTTGAAATTGATCTAGTGACCTACTTTCACATTTCTCAAGCTACAGCTTTCGAATTTAGACCACATGCACAGTGTTGTGTACGGAAATGAAATTTGACCTTGAGCTAATCAGTAAGTCTTGAAATTTGGAACACACAAAAATGGAACATTGGTGGGCGCAAAGATCACTCTGTGATCTCTTGTTTGGAAGAATACGCTTTTTCCTTGTGCCTAGTAAATTGTCACATAACTTGTCCGAACCGCAACGTCTTGCACATCAGTACAAATATGGATATATGGTATATATACACGTAGTGTGCACACCTAGTGAGAGCACATTTCATATAAATAAATAGGCGGAAATTACCATACAATATGGGCAGTGTTGTTTTTATTTCAAAATCTACCTTTAAATTGATAAGGAATCGATCTTACGCGTAGCGACGAAAATTGGGATCGACATGCGATAAACCGAATGTGATACAATGTATATACTATTAAAACATGTGTATTTCCGTGCTGTCATCAGACAGTTCTTTTCAAATGTTATGGGATGAGTTGAAGCACGTCGGTTCGATTCCCGACTGAGACAATGCCTTATTTCATACTATTCATATTTTAGGTTCCTCCTTACACTTGGATGTACATGTATATAACGTTGAAGTGTCTTTTAACTCTGCGGCCGATAAAAATGATTTTCACATCTGATTAGATCTATAGCTGATTCAAGTACCAGATTTTTTTCTCAGCTATAACACTTATGCACTATTAACTTAAGGATAGATCTGTTATAAACACCAAACCATTTCCTGATAGATGCCTATTTAACGGCTAGTGTTGTTGCAATCGCATTTATAACAGTATTTTTTTAATATTTTGAATGGATTTAATTTTAACGTAATACAACTTTGCAAATACTTTTTTTTTAATTTGAAGGACTTGGTAAAAACTCTAACAGTCTTATTATATATTTTAACTTTGAAAAATTATAGCCTTGGTACTCTCACATCACTGCTTTTGTTGAGAAAATACGGAAACGTATTCGGACAAAAATATTCTTTAAATCAGTATTTGAACTCAATTACATAGTTCAGAATTGTACATATGTTTAAACACTTACTTAATTTGTAGGACATTAGATCGTAGATGGCTGGTGTGCTACCAAGAACAAATCTTCCGGTAGAAATTGTGGATTATTTTCGGAAAGAGAGAAGACGGCATAGTGAAAATGTAGATACTTCAGTCAACACGTCGCGTAAAAAATCACCAAGAAACAGTCACAATATATCTAAGTGTGATACTCTGGGAATACTGATTGACAAACCAAAATACAGAAAATATAGTACTCTTCTGTCACGAATTGCTTCTTTTGAAAATTGGCCACAGAATAAAACACAGGAAATAAAACAGTTAGCAGAAGCTGGATTCGCGTATACAGGAACTGATGACTCTGTTAGATGTTTTTATTGCAGTAAAGGACTAAGAGACTGGCCAGAAGGAGCATGTCCCTGGGAACAACATGTTCTAGCCAGCCCCGACTGTGGTCACGTGATTCAATGTAAAGGTAAAGGATATATTAGAAAAATCCTAGGAGAAGGACACCAAGACTCTGATGTTGACGTAGACGATTCAGATGAAATAGTTGATACTGTACAGCTAGCTATAAATAGAAATGAAAATGCTGTTTCTGCTGCAAGAGAGTATTGTGCAGACGAAGGTATTTTGAAAAAGGCAATAAAAACACTGATAAAACAAGATCTACAGAAAGAATTCTCAGCTGTTGAACTTGTAAAGGTAATACAAGAAATTGGGGAGACAAGCGAAAATGCAAACGCGACATCACAGCTTTCCGAAGATGAAGAGCAAGACGATATAGAAACAGACGGAGAAGTTTCTGAATCAGACGAAGAGGATATGGAAGAAGCAAACAGAAAATTAAAGGAGCCAGTAACGTGTAAAATATGTTATGATGCAATTGCATGTATTATTACGTTACCCTGTGGTCACATGGTTTGTTGCTCCCAATGTATTTCAGCACTAACTAAATGTGCAGTCTGTAGAACCCAAATAAAGGGCACCGTCCGAGCTCTGATGGCCATTTGAAATAATGTACTAATACATGAAAATGGCTGACCTTGGTAAAGAAAGAGGCTTCTAAAGGTGACGGCTTTCTTTCATTTTCAATATTATGTTTCCTATAGTTTAAGCATCACTACATACACATAAATCACGTAGAATTTCTTGTGAGTATATTATTATCATTTGTGAAATGTTGATTTAACTCGTACATTTTTGTAGACATTTGTCTGTGATTTCGTCATGTAAATTAAAACTAATATTAAGGCATCGCCACAGTCACAACTCAATATCAGTTCATATTTTCAGGCCGAAAATTTTGCTCTTGAAAGTTGCACTAAAGTCTTAACAGCTGGTCAAATTATCATCAACATAGAAGCATATGATGATTTATAGTACATATGCCGCTTGTAAAATGTTTGAATCTCGTTTAGACCGAAACCTTACCCCAAAATATTAAAATCTTACGTGCAGTCAAACTCCAATATAAAGAAATATTACAAAGACAACATTTTGTTCATTTTAAAGTACAATATGTATACTGCAAACTTTTACGGATTTTTGTCCAAATTGTTCCTGGTTATTGCATTAGACACAAAAAGACAACCCCATGTAAATTTAATTTAAAATGTTGTTTCTACATGCATTACTGACCACAGCTAGCTAGGTAAACCTATACACAAAAGGTCCTATAATATCACCTGTTTATATACATATAAATTATGTGTAAACAGATAACACAAATTGGATAAATTGATGGTGCTGGGATTTTTGTGAATAATTCAGTGACTAGGTAAAATTTCAAAATAATTTCTTAAGACTTTGTTCTTCACGGTCTGCTTTACAATTGACTGTAATTATCTCTTAAATGTATTGAATATATATTGAGTTTGCCTGCATGTAAAATAGCAAAATTTTGTCATTTTGGTCAGAGAAAAATATCGAATAAAGACATAATACAGGTAGTGAAATGCACATCCTTTTACTTGCATATGTTCACATTGATATTTAGAACATAATTATGACAAAATTATTGACTTTATTGTTACCACTTAGTCATCTTTTATTTTATGAAAATTTGCATGTAAAATTTTGAGTCAAATGGCCGCCACTGTGGCGATGCCTTAATGAATTGCCCGAATAAGGTCTGCAGCAATTACTTGAATTAAGTTCCCCCATATCATTAAAATAACTTTAAATCTATTTTTATAAACACATCTTAAATATTTAAAACAAATGAACTGTTCCTAAGTTTAGACTATTTTATTGCGCTCTATCTACCCCGTAATTACTAAATATATATATACGTTAAAATCGCCGAGGAGGTAAATCGATTATGTGTACATGCTATTTGATATGTTTCTGTTATTCGATATACCTAAATGTAATTGTGTCAATATATTTTTCAAATTTGTACTGATTTGGAAAGTATTACTGGTATATCTGTTACCCCGCAGTCGAGGACCAGGAGGACGTATAGTGTCCATGAGTCCGTCAAACATTTTGGTGTATTCAACTCCTCCTATAATTTCAATCATATTTAAAAGAAACTTTCATAAGTATGAAGTAGACAGGAGCATATTTTCAAAACTTTATTGTCTGAATTTATTTACTTTAACTTATGACCATTTTGGACTTTAGTAATCCCCCGCCGTGGCGGAGGGATTATAGGAATGGTCTGCGTCCGTCCTTCCGTCCGTCCGTCCGTCCTTCCGTCCGTCTTTCCGTCCGTCCTTCCGTCTGTAACACTTTCGTGTCCTCTCCATATCTCCTAAACCCCTTGAAGGATTTTCATCAAACTTGGGTCAAATGATCACCTCATCAAGGCGATGTGCAGAACCCATGAGTCAGCCTTGTCAGTTCAAGGTCAAGGTCACATTCAAGGTCAAAGGTTTGAGCCTGCCATTTTGTGTCCGCTCTATATCTCCTAAACCCCTTGAAGGAATTTTATAAAACTTGGGTCAAATGATCACCTCATCAAGACGATATGCAGAACCCATGAGTCAGCCATGCCAGCTCAAGGTCAAGGTCACAACTCAGGGTCAAAGGTTTGAGCCTTCCACTTTGTGTCCGCTCTATATCTCTTAAACCCCTTGAAGGAATTTTATAAAACTTGGGTCAAATGATCACCTCATCAAGACGATGTGCAGAACCCATG
Source organism: Mercenaria mercenaria (assembly GCF_021730395.1). NCBI lineage: Eukaryota > Metazoa > Mollusca > Bivalvia > Venerida > Veneridae > Mercenaria > Mercenaria mercenaria. Next base: position 100,281,792 of record NC_069363.1, read on the forward strand.
AGTCAGCCATGCCAGCTCAAGTTCAAGGTCACAACTCGGAGTCAAAGGTTTGAGCCTTCCATTTTGTGTCCGCTCTATATCTCTTAAACCCCTTGAAGGAATTTTATAAAACTTGATCAAACGATCACCTCATCAAGGCGATGTGCAGAACTTATGAGTCAGCCATGTCGGCTCAAGGTCAAGGTCACAACTGAAGGTCAAAGGTTTGAGCCTTCCATTTCGTGTTCGCTCTATATCTCCTAAACCCCTTGAAGGAATTCTATAAAACTTGGGTCAAATGATTACCTCATCAGAACGATGTGCAGAAATTATGAGTCAACCATGCCAGCTCAAGGTCACAGCTAAGGGTCGAAGGTTTGAGCCTTCCATTTAGTGTCCACTCTGTATCTCCTAAACCCCTTGAAGGATTTTCATCAAACTTGGGTCAAATGATCACCTCATCAAGAACTCATGAGTCAGCCATGTCAACTCAAGGTCAAGGTCACAACTGAAGGTCAAAGGTTTCAACTCTGTATCTCCTAAACCCCTTGAAGGATTTTCATGAAACTTGGGTCAAATGATCACCTCATCAAGACGTTGTGCAGACTTCATGAGTCAGCCATGTCAGTTCAAGGTCAAGGTCACAGCTAAAATCAAAGGTTTACCCTTTTACTATCCATAGCAGTGGCGGGAGATTTAGCTGTCTTTCAGACTGCCTTGTACTATAACAACTACACCTGTACCACGTGTGCTCAATTACTCCTACAGTTTGCATTCATTTAACTGGTATACATCATCAAATGACAAATGGAGTTGTCTTGCGCAAATTTTTAGACGTTCATAATCGATGAATATTATTGTTATTTGGTTTTCGAAATGCTCCACTCTACCTTTTATGCTCGACTCATTTTGCAGTGTCTATCCATCTAATGCACCAATTTAAGTGAAAAAAAAGAATTATTTGGAATTTGAAATGCCCCATCTCTTCCTTGCATACTCCACTCTTCTTGCAGTGTCTTTCCATTTTATGCACCAATTTCAAATAAAATAAAATAATAAAAAACAAATAGCCCGCCCGCTTACCTCAATAGGTAGAGCGCTGGTCTACGGATCGCGGGGTTGTGAGTTCGATCCTCGGGCGGAGCGTATGTTCTTCTTGACTATTTGATAATCGACATTGTGTCTGAAATCATTAGTCCTCCACCTCTGATACATGTGGGGAAGTTGGCAGTTACTTGCGAAGAAAAGGTTTGTACTGGTACAGAATCCAGGAACACTGGTTAGGTAAACTGCCTGCCGTTATATGACTGAAATGCTGTTGAAAAACGGCGTTAAACCGTAAAAACAAACAAACAAATAAAATAAAATAATATTTTTGAATTATTTGGACTTTGAAATGCCCATTCTCTACCTTTGTGTGCTCAACTCCTTTTGCAGTGTTTATCCCTTTAACGCTCCAATTCAGATAAATAGGATAAACTTCATTAACACCAAGTGGAAATACCCATACATAAGTAGTCGGTAGGTTAATGTCCAGTTTTTAGCTCGATCGGTTATAGAAATGTCGAGGTACCGTTATTCATTCTGCATAAATGATAAAAACCTTTTCATCAATTTTTAAAAGCATTCTCAAAGTCTTTGAGTGTAGGGAGAATTAAACTGCTTCGTTGGCATGGATCATGTATGGATTTTGAACCTTTGATTTTATGCTTTATAAAGAATTCCCCTGCATTCTTGCTCAGTGCATATTTCTTACAAACCTGCTATATTCTCCGTGAAAATTTAATGCAAAACATTGTGTCAGAAATAATTTGTCCTCAACCTCTGATTCATGTGGGGAAGTTGGCATTTACCTTTGGAGAACAGGTTTGTATATTACAGAATCCAGAAACTCTAGTGATGTTAACTGCCCGCCATTACATAACTGAAATACTGTTGAAAAAAAACAACGATGCTAAACCTAAACAAAACAACACAAGCATGACCACTGCAAGATGAATAAGACATTTATTTTCACATTGCTAAAGCCGTGTTTACATCTATATTGATTGAGCAGTTAATGCCATATAAAATAATAGATTAATATTATAATGAATCAGAAAGTATTTTCACCTGTCTAATAGTACGATACTTAACGCATTTGACTAATTTCTGACACAAGCAATTATTTAAGCGATGGACGCAGAAAAGCGGGGAATTGCTTCGAACAACAAAAAATACCTACAAGTGTAATTCTTGTAATATCACGGCATTTTGGTAATCAATCAATATGTCACCAATTCAGAGTTTTGTTTGTTAAAAATGTTAATCAGAAATATTTTTGGGCATGTCCTGGAATGGTCTCCATAAAAGCAGAATTCTTGAAATTATGCTAATGATGTATTCTGAACTTACAAATATTAATAGACATAAGTAAATACGTTCATCTCTACCATATGAAATCATTGTGTACAATGTATTATCAACTACCTTACAATAAACAGTAAAAGAATTGCATAGGACAGCTTTGGCCTGTCCAACCTTGTAACTGAAATCCTAAACCAATATTGGCACCCTAGTGTATACATTGTAGGCTAGTCATGTTCATACCCACTTTAATTCAGACCAATCCCGATTGTTTAATAAGCGCATATTGTTTCATTTATGCAGTGATATGTTTAGGTCATGCAATTAAAACACGACATTTTATCTCGAGCGCACGACATCTTATCTCGAGCGCTCCACATCTTATCTCGAGCGCACACCATCTTATCTCATGCGCACGACATCTTCAAGAAATCTTATCCCGTGCGCACGAGATCTTATCTCGAGGCCACAACATCTTATTTCGATCTCATGACATCTTATGTCGTGCGCACGACATCTTATTTCGAGCGCACGACATCTTATCTCGAGCGCACGACATATTATCTCGAGCGCTCGACATATGATCTATATATATTGAGGCCCTTTGTGTGTTTTCATGTCATCAGTAAAACATGCGACTGCCGTTGTTTTTGCTTTTGTTTAGTTTATACTTGCCAACTATTTCACGGGTTTGCAGAGTAGCGATTTCAATACAAAAACGGATTAAAACAGGCAGCAAAATTAAGTCCTTGACATAAAAATGATTAATTATGTAGGCTTCGCCTATATTAAAGAATTTCTCCGTTTCCCCCTTATTCATGCATGCAATTTTATAACTTTTCTCACAATATGCAAATTGATATATACTATCAGTTGAACTGCGATTTGTTGTTATTCTGTTATTCAAATATGCAGTAAGCTTCATTTATTGGATTACCAATTACGTGCAATGGTCTCCCAAATGATTGATAAACTTGTATTGTGTGACCTTTAAACAACATCTGAATAGGCGGGACCCTTATTATCTACTTGTCCGTTTGATTTTACTATTGACCTTAACGCACAAAAGGGTCCTAATATATATAGATAAAATGTGGTGTGCTCGAGATAAGATGTCGTCCGCTCGAGATAAGATCTCGATTGCACGAGATAATGTTATGTGAGTGAGTTGGGTTTTACGGCGAATCGACACAAAATGGTCATATATCGCCGAGAAGAAGTCGTATTGCAAACGTCAATTGTAAAGCCTAAACATTGATGTAAAAATGTATTTTGTTAGCTTTAAATGAGGTTGTGTTACAAAATTATGGCTCGGAGACACGGTCAAATAAAAGGACGGGAAAACACACAGGCCTTACAATTGTCCATATTGTATGTTGCTACTATAGTTTCTTTATTTCAATAATCATTTGATTTAAGAATATAAAGGATATATTTCCAGAGTACGAAATTCATACTGCAGAAGTGTGTCAAAAATTACCATCTGCATAAAAGCTTTCATTTGTGAACGCATTTATAAAGTGGTTTCTTTTGCGTTGTTATACGGTTTTGGCCATCAACTAATATACCCACGCGTTCTAATGGATGAAAGACGATGCTCATTTAAATTTTAATTTCATCTGAATTTGAACTTCATCTGAACTTGAACTTCATATGAATTTGAATTTAATATGAATTTGAACTTCATCTGAACTTGAACTTCATATGAATTTGAATTTAATCTGAATTTGAACTTCATCTGAACTTGAACTTCATCTGAACTTGAACTTCATTTGCATTTGAATTTCATCTGAATTTGAACTTCATTTGCATTTGAACTTCATATGAATTTGAACTTCATCTGAATTTGAACTTCATTTGCATTTGAACTTCATATGAATTTGAACTTCATCTGAATTTGAATATAATCTGAATTTGAACACCATATGAATCTGAACTTCATGAAATGCGAATCTTTAAAAACAAATAAGACTATTTATGATACAAAAAGTGACAATTCTAAATGACTTAATCAGTTATAGACTAGTTCGGCTGCTAGCCTTATAATTTCCCACGATTCGTTATAACAACTAAAAGCTTATTTTAATGTCAAAGATGTATAATAAAAGTATAATTTGTACAGTAGCTAGCGATATTAGGTCAGTCGTGACAAAAACATTAGAAGACCCACTTAAGCTCGCCTTCATTTCTAATACAGCCAACTATTATAAAATACAGTTACTCAGTAAGCTATTTTGAATACTGGTTACAGCCTATGCTCCCAATGATTTATATTGATATTCTCTTTGTTCTGTATCTGTCTGAATTTTAAAACTACGTAGAACCGTTCTGTTATATCAAAGACGGAATAAGTGTATAAACCGATATACATTTGAAACTCAAAACAGCTTATGTTTTCGAATGGTCCCCGAATGACTTCTATATGTTACTAGTGAATACGGCATTTTATTTTTGTTAAGAGTTATAGAAAAGACTTATTTGAGAAAGAAACACGTAATCAGGAAAACTTTAATGACTTTTTTTTGAATATTTGGAGAATAAATACCATATTCAATTTGAAAACTTTAAACATCAGAAAGAAACCAAGCGCATTTTTCGTAAAAACGACTAATGCTTGCAGAATTATGTCTTTGCGTTAATTTTTGAATTATTTAAATTTTCATAATGTGTTCTCGAAAAAAAATCAGAAATGTAACTATTCGTACTACCTCTTGCTTGTAAAATCTAAATTATTTTATCGATTTTCTGCTCAAGTCTTATTCTTTGCAAGATAAACAAGATCACAGTAAGACTGTAATTATTTGCTAATTATTGAACAGACAGACACTGCATATGGTAAATAAACCTTAAGATCTTCAGTAATGATTACGGTAAAAGGATATATCAGACAGACTCTTGTTTAAATGACTAAACTTGGACATGAAACAAATTCTTATATTCTGAGCATTGGAAGCGGATTTTGAAAGTAAAAAAAAATGTATAATAGAACCAGTTGCCTGAACCCTTACTTTCCTGCAAGCACACACGATCGCAGATTCGGTATCAACAAGAAAAGTTCAAGTGCTTTGTAAATGTAATGAGCATGTTGTGGTTTAAGCAACGTGAAATATTATAAAGCATATCTGTATTGGAACTATTTAACTGCAATTAGCTTTTATTTTTCAACTTGAAATCTTACTATTATGAATAATGACAAATGTCTTCCAAGACATACATTGCAAACCAGTGGATTAGATGTGTCATTTTTTTCATTACTGTTCCGAACGCATAATTAGACAGCGCACCTATAGTAACGTTTGAGAAGGTCGAGTTTCGTTGGGCGTCATCAGCACAAAAGATGATTGACATATTTTGTCAGTCTTTACCCCTTACCTTTAATGTTTTATCTCTTGTTTTATTGCGCTCAGGCATTAACCAGTCCGTCAAGATACTGCAGCTGTTACAAATATGGGTTATCTCAGCATTGATATTGTTTAATTTAGAACTGAAACTATGCAGTCCGTAATTTATTAAATGTCGTTTGCGTGAGACCTATCAAAGAATTGTATACCATTATTCTTATAATATACATATAATATATGAATTGAAATGACCTTCAAACAGCTGCTGCAAATATACATATTAATGTATATTTTTATATGTTATTTATTGCGAATACTATGGAAACAATCTGGGAGTAGCTTTGATTTATTGTCATCTTTGTAGAGAGAACATTCATATGTGCCCGCTATTGCATTGTAGTTCTGAACTTTACCGCAATAAATTGCAGCTAAATGCGTCAGTTTTAAGGTTCCCAGACGACCTTGGTTTATTTACGCTGTAGCTGATTTAAGGTTAGATACAAAAAACGAAGATTTGCTAAACGTAGTTTGTGCTGTCAGTATCTCTGAGAAAATCCAATATACTTGTAAAATTAAAATACCAGTGCAAAGCAGTCGCTTTTAATTCTTAAAACAATTCAATTCTGGCTAGAAATGTTAAAATATTAAGAAAGTAAAAGAAGAATATTCTTATTCAAAATATGGTAATTGAAAATGACCAGTGAGTAAGTTTGATAATATAAATTAAGTTTCAAAGAAATCAAAAGCTACATGTAACATAATTAAATAATAGTATGACTTGCAAACAGTGAGTAAGACTTGCTTCCAATACACCCGCTTTTATATCTTTGGGTATTGTATAATCACCCCTTGGATATGGTGTCTGCTTTTTGATTTTGTCTTTTGACAGTTCCTGTGATACGCAGGCTCCATAACCTCAGATCCCCTTCCTAAATTCCAGTTTGTTTAGTTCTGCCCATTGTTTTCTCGTTTGGGGCAAACCCATTATTTTATCTGGGGACCAAACGCCGCTCATCATGTAATTACACGCCTCAACACGTGTGTCATTGAAGGTTCCATGTTCACCGCCGTTTGATTACATCTGCGGATGTCTCTGAATTGCTTTTTGTACTTTTAGCATGTGTAAATGTTGAGTTCTGCTCAACCCGGGGCGGCTAGAGGGCGTGGACGGTAGCATGCATTTCCACTACCGTCCATGAACAGGCTCAATCAAACCGAGCCTGCAACATTTTCGATTTTGTCGTGTTGAGCGACCTGTGAAGTTTCCACTTTTCTCTATTTTGCTAGAGCGTGACATAATGTAAAGGACTGTAATGGACGTTATCAATTTATTAACAATACTACTAGAGCTACCGTCATGATAAACTACGAAATATGCTACTAAACTGTATCTTAGTGTTTGAGATTTGGCTATCATAACGTAACTTAAACACAGTTTTATTACATATATTATCAATACCTTGCTGTTGTGAAGGCGATGTTTACTAACTTACTGATAAATGGTGTGTGTATTTATGTGATATATTTCAAACACATACCTGAATAATAATAATAAGCTCTATGAAAAGATACTTTGGAAGAACAGAAGGCAAACAACCTACTAGCAAGGCAAACTTTGTTTGATTGTGTCTGTTAATAAGAAGTAATGAAATGTGCAATACCCCTCACATCCAACTGCACAGGCTTAAGCCTAATTTTATCACAGTAAAACTGAGATAATACCATGATCCCAAAAGATCAGAAAATGTAACAACATAAAGTCAAAGTCCGAGGAGCAATTTTAAAGCCACAACACGGCACTTAAAGACTGGTGTTGTGACAGTTATTGAAACCTATGAAAGTTGTAATGTGCTACTAGTCATCTTGTATAAGGTCAAACAGGGTCACGTTTTTTTTTAGTGTAACCCATAATGCGCATTTATCACACTAATTTGCAACATTACAACGCTTCTGTCCCAGACAAACTCTAAAAGCGAATGGGTACTAGTACCTAAGTGTGTGCTTTACCTGCATTTTGGAAATATTGACTGTCTATAGTTAAGCAATTGGAAGACTAATGAAGGCGAGTTTTGCCAGACTTTTTTCCTGTTATATCTCTGTGGCTGTGTATTCGTCGACAGTTCAGACGAGGCAGAGAACGACTTATTTACAGTTTGTGTGTTAACAGTTGTTCATTTAAAAACAGTTTTACAAAACCTTTTCAGATCACATTTCATCTGAAAAAAAAAATGAAACAAATAGATAAAAGATCAGTACCTCCAGAAATGTATGAAAATAGTACTCAGATATATTGTGAATTTAATAGAGCACATATAAATAATTATTGAACTATCAAATTACAATAAGTAACACAAAACAACGAAAATATTCAAAACTTATCATTTGATTTCAGCAAACCTAAATGTTCTCTAATCATTTAGGAAATCCAGTTTATTAAACAATATCTTGTTGTTTTCAGATCAATTGTTCGATGCAATGCTAAATGGATAAGACAATCTTGGTGGACAAGGAAAATATTAAGTAAAATGAATTGTAATAAATTACAGTTTGTTATTTAATATTCTTTGATCGGATTCGCCTCTCGCAAATTTATGCATTCGTAACGAGATTCTCGTTATTAGATAAAAATCAAGTGAAACTTGTGGAAATTATCCCTGTATTGATTGCACAAAAGGGTCGGTCAACATGTCATGTCGGTTTTAACTTTCCCGCACCTGCTAGTTTATTGACGTATGTATAAATATGTTCGAACGCACGTTGGATTTCGCTGTTAAATATACAGAGGTAGATATTCAGTTGGCAAGGTGAATACATTTTTTGCAAATTTATACTAAATCAGCCTTCTGAAACAAAATGGTGGCGTTAGCAAACAATATGAAGTAAAGATTTATTTACTCCTAATGGATGCTTTAGTAGACTGTCCACATATATCCTGAAAACTCGTGAACCTAAAAGTTTTCGTTTATACAACAATTTACAAGTTAATGTGTTCATTAGCCGATCTATGGCATCCTCGTTCTAAATTTTGATTTAATTAACTATAAAACTCAGATCAATGTTTTCCAATGAAATCACTGTCTACGTACAGCATTGCAATTTGCTTATAATTCGGAAAGATAGACTGGTAGAATGATTCGGAATCATACCTGCTATATGACCTTTATCCATCTCCATCCTTATATAGTCTGTTAAATGAATTAGACATGTGTCTGTTGAGAAACCACTTCTGAACCCAGACTGAAATTTGTACAATAATTTGTTTACCTTGAAGTATGATTCAACTTGGTCGTATACAACCCTTTCATAAATCTTGGATACAATACTCAGAATTGAAACTGGGCGATAGTTACCTACAGAAGTTTTGTCATTCTTCTTAAAAATGGGAACAACCCTGGCTAATTTGAGATCATCTGGTACCACACCTTGAATGAGGAACAAATTTATGACATGACAAGAGGTTCAGCAATAATGCAAGCTCCATCTTTTACAAAACGGGAAGGTATACCATCTAAACCTGTAGCTTTATTAGCACCTAGCTGAGTTAAGTATTTCAATACCTGATTTTCAGAAACTAGTGAAAAGAATAGTTATTCAAAAGCACACCTAAACTGGCATAAAATTTTGTCACAAAAGATTTACCAAACTTATTAACCCTAGCCGGCAATTTTTCAACAAGTTTTGAGGCAACTGAAGTGTAGAATGTATTGAAAGAGTCAGCAATAGTTTCCTTATCAAAACAAATATTACCATCAATATTCAGACATATGTTGGAGCTTGAAGAAGATAACCCTTTCTTAGAAGGTAAGCCAAGATTTTTAAGTTATGAGATTATTATGTTATTATGTTGTAATTACTATACATGTTGTTTTTAATTGTCCATGTATGTGCACTCCTTACCGAAATAAATCTATCTATCAAAATCTATCTATCTATATAAAGCTTAATAAAATTAATACGTATTCTTATCATCATTCAGAGTACCACTGGCAGCTGTAATTTCTTACGTTTCCCTGATCATCAGAAATTCTGAAAGCCTTTTTGTGCATAATTGAATACGAACATGTGACAGGCTAACGATTGTTTCTGTCAACCTTTAATAAGGGTTTAACCTCATTACAAGCTTTCTTGAACAAGCTTTTTGCCCCAAGCCCAAGATGATGAATGTTGATAATACACACTGTTTTTTTATTCAAGAAATCGAACTCTATTTAAGGACGTCCTCTGTTAAAAATGACTGTTTCCTCTCCATGACGAAGTGGTGAAGGGGTGAGGGGATAGGTTCGCACCCTCGTTTTTGAAAAAGTGTATGCCATTTGAAAAATAGGATCTGAGTGAATTTGGCGTGATTCAAATTATAAATGATGGGAAATCATTTTCATAATGTCTGAGCGTGTGTGTGTGTGTTCGGGTTTAACGTCTTTTTCAACAATTTTCAGTCATAAAAAAGACGTTGTCTACTTGTAGCATTGAGCACAATGCCCAACTTTATAGTGCTGCCTCACTGGAATATCACGCCGTAGACAGGTGGCCAGTCACATTATACTTACAACGGGCTGACCAGTCCTAGTACTATATGACGTACAGTTTGGATCAAAAGTCTGAAATCGCTCGAGCGGTCCCATAATACACGGTTAGCGTGTAAATTTACACACTTACCGTGTATTTCAATCGGTAGATCTATAAAAGTACAGGCTCACCGTGTATTGTTACGCGTTTACCGTGTAAAATATACGCTTAGCGTACAAATTTATGCGCTTAGCGCGTATCGCTCGCTGGAGTTATACTTTTAAATAAATCATATGACGTACCATAGGGTCAAAAGTCTGAGATCGCTCGAGCGGTACCATAATACACGGTAAGCTGACCAGTCTTAGCACTATCCTCTTGATGCTGAGCGCCAAGCGTGGAAGCTACTAGTACCATTTACGTCTTTGGTATGATGCGGCAGGGGATCGAACCCATGACCTCCCGCACTCGAAGCGGACGCTCTACCACTAGGCTACCGAGTCTGAGGAATAGAAAAGTATATAAAAACAAAAATTAAGATCAAATATTTTTGTTTATTTATTCGAAATTTACATTTCAAAATACACTTTTGCCCTACGAAACAGCTTGTTGGTTGCAAGTTTACAAGCGAAGGGCATCCGTCGTAGAAGAAGCCAGTGTTATCATGCATAAAAAAACGAATATAGTTTGGAAGCGGCAGGTTTTTATCCCGAATTTAAATACTGACACTGTACCACAAATATCGAGACTTTTTCCTGTATTGAACGAAATCAAATTTTACTCTGTTGTTACAACCGAAATATGCTGATAAATTATTGTACGCCTTCAGAGCTGATATATTTCGATCTCTTCAAATCGTTCAGCACATCATTTATATCATGTTAGAGTTCTTCAACTCGAACACTTTGGCTTGGCTGGTTCGAATATTCTCGCTTTAATAGATTTGAGTATTGTTTAATCACCCCTTGGATAGCCCCATGTCTGCCTTTAATTTTGTCTTTTGACTGTTTCTGTGATATGCAGACCCCCTAACCTGCGACCGCTCTCTAATTGTTCAGTTATGCCCATTGTTTTCTTGTTTAGGACAAACCAATTATTTCAATTGCGGTACATGTAGCTAGCATCTCCACTACCGTCCATTAAAATGCTAACTTAATCTGAGCCTGCAACATTTTCTTCTAGGTCGTGTTGGTCAACCTGTGGCTTTCTAGCAATGTCTGAGACTTGTTTTATACCCTTGCATTCCTATCTGATCAAACATAATTAATTCTTACATTAAATGAGTCGCGCCATGAGAAAACCAACAAAGTGGGTTTGCGACCAGCATGGATCCAGACCAACCTGCGCATCCGCGCAGTTTGGTCAGGATCCATGCTGTCCGCTTTTAAAGCCTATTAGAATTGGAGAAACTGTTAGCGAACATCATGGATCCTGACCAGATCGCGCGGATGCGCAGGCTGGTCTGGATCCGTGCTGGTCGCAAACCCACTATGTTGGTTTTCTCATGGCGCGGCTCAAATTATCTTTACATTATCACCAGATGAACTGGAAATATGATCTGATGAGCAATGAATTATCTAATAGCAAAGCGAGGTCACATGGTTTTATTGTCGACATGTATTTGGAGAAGCTTTGTAAGCATGAAAAACAAAATTTGAAGAACAAATATAATCGAATGCGATTATCTGTCAGACTACCTACTTGGATACTCAAGAAATTTCATATATCCAAGTTTAGGACTACTTGAACAAAAATAGATACTAAAGTTTAGTTTTAATTCGATACTGACATAAAAGCTATCCTTATTTCTTTTGTACTTTTTCGACTAAGTAGATTTTTTGTCATCCAATAGAATGGAGTCTACAGAGACTTTTAAAACGACGTTTCGTTTTTGAAAAATCAAGACCATAGATTTGTTTGTGTGACAAAAAAGCTTTCTGTTTTTATATCTTATACTAAATTATTTTAACTAAATGAAATTTAGGAAAATAACACTACATCAATTGTGTATATCTTGATGTTAAGAGCAGAAAAAAAATTGAGACAAAACAACAACAACAACAACAACAACACACGTCATGCTTTTACAGGAGACGTTGTTTGAAAATGACTTTGGCTCAATTTTATTCCCCGGGAGCTCAAGTCATATAAAGCAAACAAAGGATACTATTTCTATATTTTTTTTTGTTTTCAAATGTCTATTTATGGCAGTATGATGCACAAAATAAATGATAATATGAATGTTTTCAATTTTTTTGATTGGTAAGTATTCCCCATTAGGATGTTGATATTTCATAGGCAACATCTTATCAGGTATATAATACCAAAATAGTTCGGTTTGCGAAAGCGTGTAGGCATGTTGAGGATTTTGATGTTTTTGTAAACTATTTAAATATGAGTGAAGACCATTGATTTCAATCGAAGTTAAATATGGAATAATTGTCAGCTGTTGTTAAAAGTTGTACATGGAACACCGATTGCTAGTAAATACTCTTTGTTGAATATTGAGGCCTATCAGACACATAAAAAATAAACAAATCAGAAATTCTTTAAAAGATATATGTAAGTAGTACACAGCAGCTTTACTTGCAATTCCTTTATCAGTTTTGTGCTGCTAGACAGAAATACCACGAAAATCTGTCAGTTTTCAAATGTCAGACAACGTTCAATTACGTTTGTTTTAGCAGCAGCTGTTTTAAGAGCATATAATTATATTTTGTACTTTTGAAATAAAGATGTTGAAATTAGTTTGAAAATCCTGTATCAAAATCAAATTGATGAAATGAACATTCAGAAGTAAAGAAATTAAGAATCTTTAATTATGTCGGCTCTGTGAGCCTAAGGGATAATAACAGTCGTTTAAGGATAACATGGTGTAATAGGCCTCAATTTCACCAAAAGCGTACACACAACTTGATAATTTAAGCTTTAAAAATGTCAAACGATAGAAATTAAGGTCCATATTGACAAGTTATATATATTAACAGAAGTTCTCAAAAATTTCCTTTAGATTACCTCCCCTGATAATTTTGGGTTTTCATAAGTTATGTCCCCTGAAAACTAGAAAAAATTATTTTCTCCTTTTCCCTACGGGGAATTTTAGATTTCTTTTTGATATTTGTATCAGTATCATATAATGCAGCTTTCTACCGCAAAATTTTCTCGAAACTCAAGTTCAGATTCTCATAATCCAAGAAATTATATATTTCCCATAGGCATCAATGTTAACTTCAATACCGATTATCTCCCCCAAAAAATGATAAAATTTGAAAATTCTCTCGGTGAAAAGTTTTTAATTTTGAATGTCTTTAAGTGACCAAATTTCATTTAAATATTACCATCCAGTTACAAGATATGAAATATGGCTATTACACCATGTTATCCTTAATATGATACAACTGCAATGTTATAAAAGCTTTCGCCAAACGGAAATATTCTGGCATTTAAACTAGCAAATAAGGAGTTTCATCACTTTTAATTGCTGGGTTTCTGCTGCAGAATATTAGTCAGCTTACGCTAAGCTTATTTTACACTATAACGTTATTTATATACCTTAACACGTTTCCACACTGGATGAATGCGATAGAGGCTCTATGCCGAAACAATTTACTTTGATAATAATATTATCATATTTAGAAAGCCTAGAACATGTTCAAAACATTCATTAGGAAATTTATTATCTTGCAAAGTTTGAAAGATCTAATATTATATTGCTTTTAAGCACACAAATGGTTAAAACGTTATTTTGTCATGAGGGGTAGAACAAATAGTGTATTTCTTCTAACAATACACTATTTATTCCAGTAAACTTACATTGAACCAGATAATGTACAAATAGATGGTTGTTTTCTTATGTGTGGCGGCTGTAAAATTTCTCCCCGTAGGTCAGATCTTGTCTTGTCATTTAAAATAGAATTCCGCTTAAATCGATGCCGGGGCCTCCGTGGCCGAGTGGTTAGAGTCGTTGACTTCAAACCATTTGCCCCTCATCGATGTGGGTTCGAAACCTCATTTGGGGCGTAGAATTCTTCACGTGAGGAAGCCATCCAGCTGGCTTACGGAAGGTCGGTGGTTCTACCCAGGTGCCCGCTCGTGATGAAATAGTGCACGGAGGGGCACCTGGGGTCTTCCTCCACCATTAAAAGCTGGAAAGTCGCCATATGACCTGAAATTGTGTCGGTGCGACGTTAAACCCAACAAAATAAAAAAAATAAATAAATCGATGCCTGCCTCACATGAACAGACTGAATCAAACCGAATCGGGCATTGTGTTACTTGTTTGCTTTCTAAGCTTTTTTTCACATATTGTATACATATAAAAATAAATTTAAATGTTAAATTTGAATTTTTTTTCAGATATAATGCCGATATGCCTTTCACAACCATCTATTAAAATAATATCCCAGCTGAGTTTTGGTCTTCTCTAAAATTATTTCTCTCGTGGTATAAAATTTCAATCGATTTCTACTTTAGTTACATAATTCTCTGTAAAGGGTATTTTCACTTTTCCTTGATATTTTAGATGTGCCCATGCTTTCTCGCGTATTAAAAGATGTTTATTATGTTTTAACGATTTACTATACACGTTAAAAAGCAGTATATGAAAAAATATTTAATGTTTATGAGACAAACATACACAGGAAAATGATCACAACCCCTGACAGCCATGTTTTATTTACAAATATCAACTTATGTTTATCATGAAATTATTTAATTATAAAAACGTTTAAAATCGGGTTTCTGACAAACACATCAATTGTTGTGTTTTCATTCCAAATTTTATATATACTGGGAAAAGAGATAACGCCAAAGACCATCATCATCATCATCTAAAAAGACTTTGTTTGAAAAAGCCTATGACTCGGAAGATGTTATTTAGCCATTTTTTAACATAACTTTTTAACTTTTGTGTACATTTTTCTAACGCAAATAATTTGAACAAATTTTGGCGTGACTTTGAAAAGGCATAGGCCAATCAGTTTGTAATAAGATTTTAGAAGTTTCATATTTTAGTATAATGTCGTCCAGGAAACATTTATGGGAATTTTTTTAAAAGATATCCCGTGCTCTTATCCTTCAATAAAATATTTTATCTTCAGATATTTTCTTCAAATGTTGTCAGCTATCACATGAGTTACCTAACACTTACTGAGTTTAGCTATACAAGTATGAAGTGTGCTGTTTTAACTTTTAGCCTGCTAAATATCTAAAATGGACCGGTCCCTTATTCATTTTGGGCAGTACCATTTATTATTAGAAGTGGTGTTCACTGAAAATTACTGAATAAATAGCGAACAGTGCAGACCATGATCAGCCTGCTGGCAGAATGACTTGCCACCAGCAGGCTAAAGGATAAGCATTATTCATAACACTCTTGCTACACATAAATTTATAAATTCTATGTTTACATCCTTAACTATATATTATAATTGATCGAATGTTCTTAAATGAAGTCTGGGTCTACTGCTCCTTTCAATTAGGTACAGACCCTGCATAAGAAGACTTTTCTTTTCTTAAGTTTCCACACTATGCATATCAGGAATTGTGATCCCGATTTATTGCGACTATGTTTTATTGTGACAAATCAAATCAACTTGAGGTAGTTTTGTACAGGGTCACCAAAGGAACATTTGTGAAATATCATTTCTAAATTGGACAAGCAGTTCGTGACAGGATTTTTTTTATTCCCATTATAAAGTCTACATATTGAAAAGTGGCCAAACTATTTGGTTTTGAAGAAAAAGAATACTTTGTATACTCTTTTTAGAGAGTCGCCAAAGGAATATTTCTGTAGGGCGACAAGAAGTGTTCTGCATAAGATTTATTTACACAAGTTTGGTAGAGAATTATTCATTTAGAATTCGGGCCAAATTTAATTAACTTTCCTCAAACGGTTTCACAGAAAATTTCTTTTGAAGGAATATGTGGAAGGACCAACGGACGTACACCAGACAGTGGGTGTTCACAATGACCTCCTAATGAGCACTTTATTCCTAGTTGAGCTAACACAGAGAAATACAAAATGCCTCCATTACCTTACTTCCCACCACCTCGTTTACGCCAAAGGCGCAGCAATGGATTAACGATAAAAATTATATCAATTTATACATGTATATGAACAGCGGAGATATATGAACGAAACAAAACAAAGAAACTAAATTTAACTTAGCAGTTGCACGTATTGCTAGAATTAACCTTCATCAAACAAGAAGATTTTGTGACGCCTTGGATTGTGAAAAATTGAGTTCAAAGATATATTCAAGGTGGTTAATTTGACTTTGGTCGAGTTATGGATCTGTTCGAAATTTCAACATCTAATCATTTTACACTTGGAAGTACTGAATTCTGAAGCTACATGCATTTTAAAAGTCTTGTATTTTGGTTCCGAATGTTTAAGTTTAAAGTTTACAGAGGTATTCACTTCACTATAGTTCCGATCTTTCTTCATAATACAGTTATCTGCATTAAAATAAACTTAAAATACATGCAATTTGAGTTGATTCTCGAAAATGATGACAAATTAGCCAGGATAGTCATTTGGCTCTAGAAGACATATAAATGTACAAAAGAGTACTCAGATATAACATTTCTTCAATGGTCTGTTAAAAAAAAGTAACAATAACTTCATATATAGTTCGCGTAAACATAAGATTAATAAGTTTTTGTGTATTATAAATTAACAGTACTATGCATTAGGTTAAAATGCTGAATACATGATTGTATAGATAAACACGGTATAAATGTGTATTTCCACTAAAAACCTGGCAGGTTTTTTTAACAATCAGCTGTTATCGCATGACATTTAATTATGAATGTAGCTCCATATGCAAACTTAATTTTAATATTTAGTAGAGTTAAACACATTTGATGACGGTTTTATACATTTTAAGTAAATATTTACAGATAACATATTTAGTGAAAGATACCCATTAGATAACTTTAAGCTAAGTATCGTTTTTTCTAGGGCACAACAAGTATAGTAATACTTTAGTTGAATTCAGGACACGTTCCAATACAACACTTATGGTTATCAAGCATATCGCTTGTATGATCTCAAACGGCAATCTTAAAACATAAATACAAATGTCCGCGAAGTAAGGAGTTTCTCTCGGAACTATTAATAGTAATATGTTTCTAGAACTAGGAAGTAAGATACTACGGTCATTTGTCAAGACTGAAGTTGATTATATGCCCACTATTGACCAGAACGCGAGAAAACTATTGAAGATAATTTGATCACACGGACATTCAAACTTGTTAACTAGATGTGGCTCGGATAGCATCTAACATGTTAATGACTTCAATTAAAACTCAAAATAACATTTACAGATTTTTAGTTACAAAGATTTCAACGCATCTTCTCTAACATCACTTGACTGATTTACACCAAATTTCACATGAGTGAGTAAGTAAGTCAGTAAGTAAGTAAGTAAGTAAGTAAGTAATAAGTAAATGTTTTATTAACGTGACACGTGCATAAGTATTACAATACATATATACAAAAATAGTACAGCATCCGGCCCAATGGGCCTATAAGTCACCTAAAATCATATATATAATTATTTTAAAGTAAATATAGTGTCCATGTATTACCCTATATTCTGTGGTTCATATTTAATATACAAATTTACTATCAACTGAGAAATATATATCATTGACATATGCGGACAACAAGTAACTAATAAATAAATAAATAGATAAAACAAGTGCATGTAAACGATGAAACAAAAGAATTTGAAGGATTACGTGTTCAGAAAAAAAAACGTTTGATTATATTGATAAAAGTATATTCTATAAGTTTCTGTGGTTAATATGCTTCCTTAATAGCTATCGTTCATATTTTAAGTGAACTGGAGAAAAGTCATAGTTTCGTTGAGATTTATTGGCTTGTTACAAAAAGTCAACCTTAACACAAACCATTTATGGTAATAAATACTGTATATATACATAATAAAAATGCAAATATTCTGTTTTTGTATTAACCATTACCAACACACGTTAAGTTAAAAGTGGAATACCTTAGACCAAATACAAAAAGTTACATGATAATTGTAAATAGTAATGAGTTCAATATATCACATATTAATTAAATCATTAAACATCATCAATCATTGTCATCACATTTGAAAAAAAAAATGAAGTAGAATCTTTAATCTTTGTCTACCTCTTTTATTAACGAAAACAGATCGAAAAATGTTATGAAAGAGTACTCAACTTTAAAGATTCTAACTATTTACGTGAAATGATTCCAGAAATATGTATATACCTTTCATGTTTAGAAACCTTGTTAATAACGAAATTGAAAATATTAACACATATTTAGAACAACTGATTGAAAGAAAGGAATTGTATTATGGTAGGTTTGTATTCTAAGATGGATTCACGTTTCTTTATAAGATATGAAGACTTTATCTTGAAAAGTTAATGTACATAAAACATATATAACTCGTGTAATTATAGTATGACCTAAGACAATATGTATCCAAGGTTAAACAAAATGCAAAATAACAGTTATAGTAGTGCGTTTTTATACAGTTTGGTTAGCAAATAGTTCAGCTTTGTATGTTTAAGATAGCAAAGGCAATTCAGAGAGAATGCATGACAGAACGTCTGCGAAGATAAGCACTTACAACAAATTTAGCACATTTTCTAGGTAATTCACATATCAAATGTTTTAATTTGTCATCATCTATTAAATTAACAAAGTCTTAGGATAGCAGTATGTCCCCAAATATATTTGTTCTTAAGGTAGTGTACCCATCACAATTTTGTAGAAAAATGTTTCTGATCTTCCACGGAATTTGAGGAGCAAAATCTACAGATTATTGGGTGGGTGAAAACCAGGAATCCTAACCACTAGACCAAACCGGATAACTCGTTACACGTACTGAGAAAAAGTGGCATATATAGTAAATAAACAGTTAGACATATACTAGTACTGTTATTTCGTTGTCTGATCAAGACAACAATGCTTGAACACGGTGTTCAACACCTTTGATGAATACCAACAAAAGATCGTGCATTAGTCAGTCCGGCGGTATACAAATACTTCCATAGCGTAACAATTTAGCATCCACAAACTATACTTCAGACAAGAAACTAGGTTCCGTTAACCGTTCTGTTTTCAAAACGCTGGGAGAGATATTGACTGACTGACTGACTGATTGTGACCATGTATTCATCTGCTGATATCATTTAGGGACAATGAAGGCAAGTGACTTACGGTTGATTACTTTCAACTTAATAGAACTGTTCACAATACATGAATGCGAGGATTGTTAAAATATGAATGCATCTAAGCACATAAAAATGTATCCTTAATAGATTTCAATGAAAATTTTATTTGGTCCCCTCGAAGTATTCACCTCCAACAGATATGCAAAGTTTCAGTCTTCTTATCCAATCCATAGTTTTTTCTAGGTATACTGTGAAGACACTGGAATATTGCAGAATCGATGTGTTTGCGCTGCACAAATTTTCGACCAGAAAGGTACTTTTTGAGCCTTGGGAACACAAATAAGTCACAAGGGGCAAGGTCAAGCGAATAAGGAGGGTGAGGGAGCACAACAACCTTTTCCTGCTTCAGAAAGTCTTGTACAATAGACGCCTTGTGTGATGACGCATTGTCATGTAGCAATCTTACATTGGCCAAACCAGTTGCGGGTCTTCGATTTTTGAAATATTTCTTCAGTTTTCGAAGAACTTTAGTCTTGTAAAACTTCGCATTTACGGATTTGCCTTTAGGTACAGCAACCTGAATGGCAGGACCCTGAGTTGTGAAGAATATTGCATACATTACCTTCTTGACACTCATGGTCCGCTTTGCAATACATGGTCTTTTGCCAGACTTTGTTGCCCATGTTGCTCTGAATCTTTCGTTTGGGCTAAAAACATTGAACCTATGTCTCGTGACCAGTGACGACATTTGCGAAAGACCGTTCATTGTAATTTGGAAACTGTTTAAGCAACAATATTGCGCATTGCACGCGTGCCTTTTTCTGCTTTTTTCTGTCAACAGATGGGGAATCCATCTAGCACATATTGTTCTCATTTTCAAATTACGTTTCAGAATTTTATGAGCTGCTCCTAATGAGATGGCAACCATACTAGCTATTTGCCTAGCGGTGTATCTTGCATTAGTAGCAACTATTTCTTTTACTCTAGCAACCATCTTGGCAGACGTTGCTGTTTTCGGCCGACGGCCATGTGGTGCATCTTCTGTTGAAACTAACCCACATTTGAATTTCTTAAACCAACGAATAACTGTCGAAAAAGACATTTCATTATGTCTTTAAACAGAACATATTTCATCAAAAATGTCTTTACACCCTATGCCAAGAATACAACGATTCTTAATATAGGACCGTATTTCAAGGCGTACGCTTACCTTCTTCCAACCATTTTTGTATTAGTATACACGAGTAGGCAATGTTTAGCGAGCAATAGACCCAGCTAAAGTGAACGGATTTTAATGGGTGTGGTATCAATGTAAAGCTAACATGTTTATCTACCCAATAATCTTAATTTCCTCGTGATTTTCGCATTATTGAGCGAGATAACGTTCTAGATGCATTCATATTTGAACAATCCTCGTACATGAGCTTACATATGCACCAAGATCTGCGATAAATGCGTATGGAATCAGCTGGATTTAAGCACAACTGTTGAAATATTTATTTGAATAGCTAACATTAGGACATGTTGCGTACATAAGCCAAACAATTAAATGTTCAGTTCGTATACATACATAATGCAGTAGTAAATACATAATACATGTATATTAAAGTAAACCGACTACAGTAAATATAGAATAGTAATAATTATTTCGTACAAAGAAAAATCATGTAGAAAAAATTAATGCGATAAAATGAAATACCGATAAAAATGATTAAAGATACAAAGATAAAATGCAGTATGTTTTAAGTATGAGAAATCGCCTTGTCGAACATATACGTGTGGTATTCATAGATCTATGTACAATACATGTATGCAAACAGCAAAGCCTATTTAAAGTTCCTATCTTCAAAAGCCACTATATATAGTCAGTGAATACCATAAACTATCGGGAGGTCCGGAGGTAATGGGTTATCCAATTGAACTATTCCCATTCCACATTTGACTTTCTATTTTTCCACGTTCTGGTAAAGATCTCTATACAACTGAGCGGTTCCACGTTTGAAATGTTTCCTCTACTTTAATTCTCTCACATTGTATAGTAGTCGCAACTTGACCGCGATGGTTGACCTTTGGCTGATTATTCATATCGATTATTTCATTGTAGAAATAAGGGGTGCTTAGGGTAACCGTGTGTATTTATATGGAATTAGTTTGTATACAGTGCAGTATCAAAGTATGTATACTTACATTTTACCAGTTAAAACTTTCCAATACACTAATTTATATTTACACAAATCTATATTTCCATTTTCTCGTGCAGCTCGTGTTTTCACGTACACTCCTTTTCAATATTAGGTTGTGCCTCATTATGTATTTTAATACAAAGGTCAACCATCGGGGTCAAGTTGCGTCCACTATATAGTAGTCGCAACTTGACCGCGATGGTTGACCTTCGGCTGATTATTCATATCGATTATTTCATTGTAGAAATAAAGGGTGATTAGGGTAGCCATGTAATAGTTATTGTTCGAGGAATAGGTTTGCATTGTGTTTATAGACCTGTGAGATATTTGTGAACCGAGCGAGCGTAGCGAGCGAGATTTTCAAATCTCCTCACAGGTCTATAAACACAATGCAGACCTATTCCGAGAATGATAACTGACTTACCTACATGCTTCTTTGTTTTACATAGTCCAGATTGGTTTCGGATTTGAAGAACGTTTGTAACGTGTATGTATGATAAAGAAATAGAAGAAAGAACAAGACAATATGTGTCACAATTTATTTGATACTATTGATATAACATAATGCCCAACGTGCTACGAACCTGTAAAACTATTTGTCAGCAATTAGGACATAACATTTTGTATTGCATGAAAAATCCGTGCACATTTGGAAAATAGTCTCTCTCTGAAATCATCAATGTGTGTCTAGTCAATCAGTCAGAATTTGACGCGAATGGTATTTTAGGTTGTTGTTTATTTTTTCATAATTATTTAAAAAAAAAGAAGTTTATTAGCTCTTTAATTTGACACTTAAATATACATTGCCGTATAAAAAAGTATTGATATAGATTTATTATTACATTATCACAAGAAATGCGTATCATAATGTACCATTATTTAGCACACGCCAAAAAGGCACAACGAAATGTGCTAAAAACTGTGCGGACAGCATCGGGAAGATATAAAAAGCTTCAGTTTTCTTGACAATGAAAGTATGAGTAAAACAAATTAAGATGTTTGTATTAGGGGCCCTCGTTTTGTTGACTGGCAAGTTTTAAATAAGCATTATATTTTTAAAAGTCGTTTTGTTTCCCCACCCCCTGATTCCGTGTAAAAGTTGTCTATACTTGTGGTTTCATACAAGTATAGAATAAAGAACCTTGTACAGTCAAAATTCTAATAATATTAAAAGGCTAAAAAGTAAAAATGTAATTTCGAAATAAATTTAAGCTTTAGAAAATTTTAGAAAATTTTTAGAAAAAAAAATTTATTTAACCCAGTTTTTCATAAATTTTCCCACTACCTAAAAACCCCTTTAAAAATTTTTAAAAAATGTCAGTCTTTTTTCAGACACCTGGAATGTTTTTCCATTTAATTGACAGAAATCGCACAATTTTTTTTTCAGACTGTTTTTAAACTTGGAGGAATGTTTATTTTGTTTTTTTGCTTATTATTGTCAATATTTTTCTATGTAAAATAAAAATGTCCTGTTTCTGAAGCTTTCCCACTCGAGGAAGAGTTCCCCTTTTTTAACTTTCTGCAAATTCAAGACCTGCTTAGAATTAAAAGTTAAAATTTTAAGAAAAATTATTTTTAAAGATAAATTTTTAAAAGATATGTAAAAACTGGTCAAAATTTTTTTACTTTAAAAGTACTTTTTTTGGAAACAATTGATGCTTATTTCGGAGTCAATCACGCGTTTCCCCTTTAAATGTCATGCACGGATTTCATGTTCTACTGCATTGTTTCTCGCTTACGCTAACTTTAAATATTGATAGGTACAACTCGTCCCTTGTCTACGGGAATATACAACGGCAAAGCGAGTTGTTTTATACCCCGTAACAACGGCAGAGTTGTCTATCCGATTAACCACGGACTAAAAAAACTGCAATTATTAAAAACTCTCCCACGCGTTCTAAGAAAATTAGGATTAAAACGTGTTTTTAAAGAGTGATTTTTTTTGTCCCTTTAGCGCTTTTTGTCTTGGGGCATATGAAAGAATGCGGTTATTTATATAAATTCAGTTTTACTCAAAATGGATTTATAAGTTTGGGGACGTTCTTTAACATTTGAGCATTTGCAATCAAAAATGCTAACAGCTAAATATAGGTTCTAAAAAAATGCAAAAATTTTGAACTGCATGCTGAACAATTTTTTTGGTAATTTGCATTTGGGCGAAACACGAGGCAGAAGTTGTTTCAAAAAAGATAGCCGGGTTTCCAAAACTACCAAAAAAAAGGTGACAGCAATCGGAGGAAAACAAGTTTGATAAAAAAAATTGTTTTTTAAAGTAATCTGGTATTTTAAGTAGGATTAGTGTTTACCTGTATATACTAATCATAAAATTATCAATTCCAAAATTAGAAATCACTTTTAAACAATGTTTAAATGAAAAAATTAATTAGGGTTATATCATTTTTTGTTCTTATTTAAACAGGAACCAGTGTCGGGGGTTTTTTACTTTTATTTATTATTTGTTGTTAGTTCTTTAGGTTTTTTTTTTTATTTTTTTTATTTTTTTTTTTTTATAGGAATGTTTTGCGTAGTTTCTCGTAGGACTAAAAACATTTTTTCTATATCGTCCCTTCTTGTAAGAATGGTAGTTGTTTACTTTCTAAAACTGGGCCAAGTTCTTCGAAAAACTTTTAACGGGTTTAAAATTTAGTTTAGTTTAGGTTTAATTTATAAAATTGTTTTAGCTCGTTGGATGAAAGTTTTTAAAAAGTTTTGTAACACCCCCTAGTCGTTTCCTATAAAAAACCGTACTGGGGGCATTGAAAGTCATGATCTGCCCCCAATGAGCTCAAACCCCACGACCCTGCATTAAGCTTTTTAAACCAACCCCCTGTTAAATTTCTTTAAAGATACTAGTCTTGGATGGGGGAAACACTAGTATGTTTTTTTAATTTTTACGTAAAGATGATTTATGTTTAAAAACCTTAACAAGTAATTTGATTTTCTATGTTTTAAACTGTCGAAATTACGAAAAGTTAATGGGGACCGAAACTCAATCCCCTGTTAAAGTTTCAAACAAGGGATCCGTTGTATGAAAATGTAAGGATGGCTGACAGGTCTTTTTTAAAAGAAGGGAACATAAAACGTTCAGTGTTTTATCAGTTGGTTTTTACATAAAATATGTAGTTTCTTGTAATTCAATTTACAATACCCCAAATTTAAAATGGGGTATTTTTACGATATTAATATTTAACGTTGTCAACTGAACTAATCCAAGTCGGGTCTTATTTTTTTATCCCTTTATACTGGTGAGAATATTGCAAGGTATTTAACCCCGGCGTTAGCCTATATTGTTAGATGGTAAATTGACACAAAATTTAACGCGTTTTTTTTTGCCATTTTTCCCCCGTTTATATATACAAAGTTATGTTGTTATGAAAATAGAGGGGTAAAGTCTGCTTTGCGATTGCTATTTACGGTTTCGTGGTTCAAATTTTGTATTATAATACAAAGGTCAACCATCGGAGGTCAAGTTGCTTCAACAATATATAACGGCTAAATTTAAATAAGGAAAAAACAAAAAAATTATAAGATGTCCTCGTTATGCTTTTTTTTATTTTGGGGCCAATTGTTAGTGGTTTTTGCGGTAAGTTGTCGACTGTTATTTTGTTGTTTTTTTTTTAAAGATGTAAAATAGTCCGTTAGTCACGAAAAAGTGGTTTTAGAGCCGAGACTTTAATCTCGTGGGTCGGGGGTTCGAGCCCCAACTTAGGCGCAACATTTTTTTTTCTTCATCTCCACCGTATTCGTTACTAGAGATTTGTAATTTTCTCGGCCAAACCTTAGAAAAACGCGCTTCAAAAAGGGATGTTGCACAAAAAAAGGGTTTTCAATGTTTTCTGTGGGACACATGCACTTTATTTTTCATTTTTTGGGGTTTATTTCTTTTTTTAAACAGAGAACGTTAGTTAGATGCATGTAACTACGAAACTCCCTTCACCGCCAAGATTAGCTGACTGATTAAATTGATTGATTTTGATTAACTGATTGATCGTTTTGTGCCAGTTTTCATCTGTGATATTTTTTTAGGACATTAAAAAGAAAATTTGCTTACGGTTGATTACTTCAACTTAATAAAAACTGTTCACAATACATGAGTTATATTTGCACCAAGTTTCAATTTAACACGCGTGGAAGTACTGGAGTTTTAAAGCACAGCTGGTTGACCTATTTATTGGAATAGCAACATTACGACATGTTCTTTAATAGCAAACAATTAAATGTTAGTTTTCTATAATTCCCATGTATACATACATATGCAGTAGTAATATATCAGTAAAGCGAAACGATAAAATTTCGATTCGGTTAATATTAATAGTAATAATTTATTTCGTCAAAGAAAAATCATGACGTTTAATTATTTCGGAAAAAAAAAATCAAATCCCGATAAAAATTTAAAATTTATACAAAGAATAAATGAATTGCCTAAAGCATGAGAACTCGCCTAGTCGAACATTTACGTGTTTTAATTTGAAAATCTATTACAATACTGTTTGCAATAACAAAGCCTTTTTTGTGAATATCTTCAAAAAATTTCACTTCATATAGTCTTTTTGAAGACTATAAACTATCGGGAGGTCCGGGGCAATGGGTTTCAATTTAAACTATTCCTTCCCCAATTTAAACCTTCTATTTTTCCATGTGCGGTAAAAGACCCTCTATATACTTAGTTTTTCCACGTTTGAAATTTTTTACTTTTTCATTCTTCACGTTGTATTTAACGACTAATTTTTTTTAAATTACAGCGACTTAACAAATTCATCATTTGCCTTTTCGCTATGCTTTTCTTAAATTTGGGCGCCAATTTTTTAGTTTTTTGGGGTAACTTTTGTCGCCTGTCTTCGAGTTTTCTACTTGATTTTTAATGTGTATATACTTTTTTCCCTGTTAAGCTCACGCTAGTCGGTTTTTTTAGAGGGGACGGAGAACTTTTAAATCTCGGGGTCTGGATTCGGCCCCCCCTGAGGCGAAATTTTCTCATTCTCAACCGTAGTTGAGAATTGTAATTTTCTCGGGGCCTCTTATTAAAATTAAAAACAGAAATTTAAAAAAAGGGGTTACTGCAAAAGGAACGGTTGCAAGCTTCTGTAGCAAATACGGTATAAGTCCGATTTCTGGAGTATTTCATTTTTTAAGAAAGGAGACCTAGTTAGAGGGTTTTTGTAAACTAAGCCTTAGCCCGCCTCCGACTGTACTGACTTGATGATGACAATAATTTATGAATGACTGTTTGTAGATATTGATTAAATGATTTTGATTTTTTTGGGGATTTTTTGTCCATTTTTCTTGCTGATATTTTTAGTAAACATTAGGCAAGTGACCTTACGGTTGATTCTTTTCAACTTATAGAACTGTTCAATACAAAACTCATGAGCTTATATGTGCACCAAGATTCATTTTATACGGTGGAAAATCAGTTGGAAAAGGATTTAGGCAACAACTGTTGAAATATTTTTTTTGAACAGCTAAATTAGGATTGTTTGGATTTTTAAGCAAACATTAAGGGTTTTGTTTTCTTATTTACTGTATACATACTTTAATGCAGGAGTATTTATATTTCAGAAATTTAGAAATTTTAACCGCCTGGGGTACTATTGTTTTTTAGATTAGCCGCTTCGAGTGCGGGGGGGTCGTGTTCGATCCCGGCACGTCATACCAAGACGTAAAAAATGGTACTAGTACTTTCCCCTGGCGCTCAGCATTAAGAGGTTTATGCTTGGACTGGTCAGCCCGGGGTGACAGTTTAATTGACTAGGTGGGGTATCGTGCCATATGTCTACGGCGTGGATATTCCGTGAGGAAAGCACTATAAGTTGGGCATTGTCACTTGCTACAATAGACACGTGTTTATATGACTGAAAATTTTTGAAAAAGAGTTAAACCCGAACACACACACTCACTACAGTTAAGCGAAACCGATTGAAAACGACTTCGGTAAATTAGAATTTTAATAATTATTTCGTCAAAGAAAAATCATGTTTATAAAATAATGCACGAAATAATAAGATAAAATTTTAAAGAAAACAAGATAAAATGCATATGCCTAAAGATAGAACTGCCTAGTCGAACATTGCGTTTCGTATTAAAAAGATCTATTACAATCATGTATGCAAAAAAAAAAAAAAAAGCTATTTATACTGAATATCTTCAAAAGCCACTTCATTAGTCTTTGAAACTATAAACTATCGGGGGTCGGGGGAAATGGGTTATTCATTGAACTTTTCCCATTCAATTTCACTTCTATTTTTAAATGTTCGGTAAAGATCTCTATAAATTTTTGGTCCTTTGTTTGAATTTTTCCTCTACTTTCATTCTCTCCTTTGTTTTACGACTTTGATAAATTACGCGACCTACAAAATTCAATCAGTCCTCGCTATGCTTTTCTTAAAATTTCGCGCCAATCGTATGTTTTACCCATACGTTTTCGCACTGTTTTTCAAGTTTTCTACTTGATTTCAAAGTGTATAGTTGCCCTGTAATCACGCTATGGGTAGAGCACGGACTTTTAATATCGGGTCCGGGATTCGAGCCCCACTTAGGCGCAATTTTTTTCTCATTCTTTTCCCATAGTCTTCATATGAGTTTGGGTATTTTTCTCGGGCCTCTTATGAAAACACGTTTTTAAAAAGCGTTACACAAACGGAATGGCAATGCTTCTGTAGACAAATGACGCTATATGGTCCGTTTATTGAGAGTATTCTTTTTTAAGCAGAGAAGTTTGATGCATGAAAATAAGCTATGACCGCCTTGTTGCTGACTGACTGATTATTTGATTGATTGACTTAAATTATTGATTGATTGTGACCTTTGCTTACATCGGCTGAATCTTTTAGGTCAATTAGGCAAGTGGTTACTGTGATTACTTTGAACTTAATGGGACTGTTCACAACTCATACTTGAGGATATTGTGCACCAAGATTAAATAATACGTGTGGAACAGCTGGAGATTTAAGCAACCGTTGAAATATTTATTTGAACGCAAACATTAGGAATGTTGCATATTTTAACCAAAAAATTAAATGTTCAGTTCTTCTTTTAATTACAGTATACATACATTAATGCTAGAAAAATTTTTTTTATATTACAGTAAAGCGAAACCGCCTCGTAGACCTTTGGTAAAAGGTCCGCTTCGAGTGCGGGAGGTCGGTGGTTCGATCCCCGGAAGCGTCATCCCAAAAGACTTAAAAAATGGTACTAGTAGCTTCCCGCCTGGCGCTCAGCATTAAAAGGATAGTGCTAGGACTGGTCAGCCCTGGTGACAGTATAATGTGACTGGGTGGGGTATCATGCCCCATGTCTACGGGTGATATTCCAGTGAGGCAGCACTATAAAGTTGGGCATTGTGCTCACTGCTACAAGTAGACACCGTCGTTTATATGACTGAAAAATTGTTGAAAAAGACGTTAAACCCGAACACACACACTCACATACAGTAAAGCGAAACCGATGGAAAACCGACTTCGGTAAATATAGAATAGTAATAATTATTTCGTACAAAGAAAAATCATGTAGATAAAATAAATGCGATGAAAATAAATACAGATAAAAATTATTAAGGATACAAAGATAAAATGCAATATGTCTAAAGCTTGAGAACTCGCTTAGTCGAACATATACGTGTCGTATTGAAAGATCTATATACAATACATGTATGCAAATAACAAAGCCTATTTATAGTGAATATCTTCAAAAGTCACTACATATAGTCATTGAAGACTATAAAATATCGGGAGGTCCGGAGGCAATGGGTTATCCAATTGAACTTTCCCATTCCACATTTGACCTTCTATTTTTCCATGTTCTGGTAAAGATCTCTATATAAACTAAGTGGTTCCAGTTTGAATGTTTCCTATACTTTCATTCTCTACTTGTTTTTAACGTTATTTGTAAAATACAGCGACCTAAAAAATTCATCAGTGCCTCGCTATGCCTTTCTTTAAATTTCGCGCCAATTGTTAGTGGTTTTTGCAGTAACGCTATCGCACTGTCTATCGAGATTCTACTTGATTTTCAAAGATGTATACGAAGCCCGGCTAGCTCACGCTAGTCGGTAGGCACGAGACTTTTAATATCGGGTTATGGATTCGAGCCCCGACTTAGGGGGGCAATATTTTTTCATTCTTACCGTAGTCTTTATATGAGAATTGTAATTTTCTCGGGCCTTTTTATGAAAAAACGCGCTTTAAAAAGGACGTGACCAAACGGAATGGGGTGCAATGTTTCGTAGACAACATGACGCTATACAGTCCGATTATTGAGGTATTCATTTTTTAAGCAGAGACGTAGTTAGATGCATGTAAATAGCACTATGCACCGCCTAGATTGACTGATGATTGATTGATAGTTTGATTGATTTATTGATTGATTGATTGATGAAATTTATTTTGATTTATTGATTCTTCATTCATTCTTCATTCTTCATTCATTCATTAAATTGATTGATATTTATTGTGACCAAGTTTTATTTTGCTGATATCTTTTAAGGACAATTAAGGCAAGAGACTTATGGTTGATTACTTTCAAAGATGTATACGTAGCCCTGCTAGCTCACGCTAGTCGGAAGAGCACGAGACTTTTAATCTCAGGGTCGTGGATTCGAGTCCCAACTTGGCGCACTTCTTCTCATTCTCTACGTATCATATATGAGAATTTGTAATTTTCTCGGGCCACTTATGAAAAACGCCTAAAAAGACGTTGCACACAGAATGGTGCATGTGGTCTGTAGACAACTGACGTATTATAGTCGATTATTGAGGTATCATTTTTTAAACAGAGACGTAGTTAGATGATGTAAACTAAGCCCCTGCACCCCTAGACAAACTGACTGATGATTGTTGATGTTGATTGATGATTGACTGTATTGTTGATTGTGCATGTTTTTATTTTGCTGATATATTTAGTGACAATTAAGCCAAATTACTTTCGGTTATTACTTTCAATTAAAAGAACTGTTTACAATACTGAGCTTTATGTGCACAAAATCTTATTAATAAGTGTGGGAAAACCCTTGAGATTTAAACACAACTGTTGAATTATTTTTTTTGAATAGCTTAACATTAGACATGTTGCGTATTTAGCCAAACAATTAAATGTTCAGTTTCCCTTTGATAAACATTTATACATACATTAATGCGTAGTATATATATTCCATAACGAAACCGATTGAAAATCGCTTCGGTAATATTGATTAGTGATAATTTTTTCTCAAAGAAAATCATGGCGATAAAAATTAAAGCGATGATAATTATACAGATAGAAATTATTAAGATTCAAAGATAAATGCAATATCTAAAACATGAGAACTGCCTGTGGGTTTTTGGGAAAAATCTATAACAATACTGTATGCAATAACAATTATTTTAAATGAATTCTTCAAAAGCCCACTACAATTAATCATTGAAGACTTAAGCTATCGGGAGGTCCGGGGGCAATGGGTTATCCATTGAACTTTCCCATTCCACATTTGACTTCTATTTTTCCCCTGTTCTGTAAAGATCTTATTTAAAACTGAGTGGTCAACGTTTGAAATGTTTCCTATACTTTCATTCTCTACGGTGTTTTAACGACTAATTTGTTAAAAATACAGCGACCTACAGAAGTGGATAAGTGCCTCGCTAATTTTTTTTCTTAAATTTCGCGCCAATTGTTAGTGGTTTTTGCGGTAACGTTGTCGCCCCTGCTATTTTAGATTCTACTTGATTTTCAAGTGTATACGTAGCCCTGCTAGCTCCGCTAATAGGTGGCACGAGACTTTTAATCTCGGGTCGTGGATTCGAGCTCCGACTTAGGCGCAAAAATTTTCTCATTCTCTTCCGTTCTCTTTTATTTTAAAAATTTTAATTTTCTCGGGCCTCTTTGAAAACAGGCTTTAAAAAAGACTTTGACAAAAAACAGAAAGGTGCATTCTTCTGTAGACAACATAACGCTATATAGTCGATTATTGAGAGTATTCATTTTTTAAGCAGGACGTAGTTAGATGCATGTAAACTAAGCACTATGCAACCGCCTAGGGCTGACTGACTGACTGACTGATGACTGATTGATTGATTGATTGATTGTAATTATTGATTTGTGGGCCATGCTTACATCGGTGATATTTTAAAGGGCAATTAAGGCAAGTGACTTTACGGTTTATTACTTTCTACTTAATAGAACTGTTCACAAAACTGATATGAGGATATATGTGCACCAAGATCTCGTAATAGTGTGGAATCAGCTGGAGATTTAAGCACAACTGTTGAAATATTTATTTGAATAGCTTACATTAGGACATGTTGCGTATATAAGCCAAAACAATTAAATGTTCAGTTCTTCTATAATTACATGTATACATACATAATGCAGTTTAAATTTTTATATTCAGTAAAGCGAAAAACCCTTTGGAAAACCCATTGGTAAATATAGAAAAGTAATATTATTTCGTACAAAGAAAATCATGCGATAAAATTATTCGGAAAAACAAATACGATAAAAATTATTAAATATACAAAGATAAAATGCAATATTCCTAAAGCATGAGAACTCGCCTAGTCGAACATATACGTGTTGTATTGAAAGATCTATATACAATGCATGTATGCAAATAACAAAGCCTATTTAGTGAATATCTTCAAAGGCACTACATATAGTCAATTTAAGACTATAAGCTATCGGGAGGTCCGGAGGGAATGGGTATCCAATTTTAACTATTCCCATTCCACGTTTGACCTTTATTTTTCCATGTTTGGTAAAGTCTCTATTTAACTTAGTGGTTCCACGTTTGAAATTTTTTCCTTACTTTCATTCTCTCACGTTGTATTTAACGACTAATTTGTAATAAAACAGCGACCTAACAGAATTTATCAGTGCCTCGCTATGCTTATTCTTTTATTTCGCGCCAATTGTTATTGGTTTTTGCAGTAACGTTGTCGCACTGTCTATCTAGATTCTACTTGATTTTCAAAGATGTATACGTAGCCCTGCTAGATCACGCTAGTCGGTAGAGCACGAGACTTTTAATCTCGGGGTCGTGGTTTCAAGTCCCAACTTAGGCGCAACATTCTTCTCATTCTCTACCGTAGTCATTATATGAGAATTGTAATTTTCTCGGGCCACTTATGAAAAACAGCGCTTTAAAAAGATGTTGACACAAACAGAATGCCGCAATGCTTCTGTAGACAAAATGATGCTATATAGTCCGAATTTTGAGGGTATTCATTTTTTTAACCAGAGACGTA
Organism: Mercenaria mercenaria; assembly: GCF_021730395.1. Taxonomy (NCBI): domain Eukaryota; kingdom Metazoa; phylum Mollusca; class Bivalvia; order Venerida; family Veneridae; genus Mercenaria; species Mercenaria mercenaria. Next base: position 100,314,537 of record NC_069363.1, read on the forward strand.
GTTAGATGCATGTAAACTAAGCACTAGGCATCACCTAGACCGACTGATTGATTGATGGATTGATTGATTGATTATTGTGACCATGTTTTCATCTGCTGATATCTTTTAAGTACAATTAAGGCAAGTGACCTACTATTGATTACTTTCAACTTCATAAAACTGTTCACAATACATCAATACATGAGCTTATATGTGTACCAAGATATACGACAAATACGTGTGGAATCAGTTGGAGATTTAAGCACAACTGTTGAAATATTTATTTGAATAGCTAGCATTAGGACATGTTGCGTATATAAGCCCAAACAATTTTAAATGTTCAGTTCTTCTATAATTACATTTATACATACATAATGCTGTAGTATATATATTACAGTAAAGCGAAACCGATGGAAAACCGACTTTGGTAAATATTGAATAGTAATAATTATTTCGTACAAAGAAAAATCATGTAGAAAAAATTAATGCGATAAAATCAAAAACAAATTAAAATCATTAAAGATACAAATGAGTACTCGCCTAGTCGAACATATACTTGTTGTATTGATAGATCTATGTACAGTAGATGTATGCAAATAAAAAAAGCCTATCTGTAGTGAATATCTTCGAAGTATTACATATAGTCATTGAAAACAGTAATTATCGGGAGTCCCGGGGGCCATGGGTTATCCGATTGAACTATACCCAATCCTCATTTCCAATTCTGGTAAGATCTCTATATTTAGTCCATTTTAACGACCTGGCGGTCGTAGTTTCGCGACGGTCGTGAGGATATGTAGTTTTCGGCACTGATATCTTATTCACAGGTTTACTACTTACACTTTACTTCGTTGCTTACCTATTTGCTCGTTTTTGAGATTACAATTATTTGCATAAGCCCGAATTAGCTCCGCCCGCCGGTCAAAAAAGCCTATAATTCAGCGGTTAACGTTGGAAATGTTTTTCTACTTTCATTTTTCAGTTGTACTTAAAATAATTGTAATACAGCGACCTAACAGAATTCATAATGCCTCGCTATGCTTTCTTAATTTCGCGCCAATTGTTAGTGTTTTTGGGCCCTAACGTTGTCGCCCTGTCTATCTAGATTCTACTTGATTTTCAAAAATGTATACGTAACCCGGCTAGCTCACACTAGTCGGTAGAGCACGAGAATTTTAATCTCGAGGGGCGTGGGTTTCGAGCCCAACTTGGCTCAACATTTTTCTCATTCTCTACCGTAGTCGTTATTAGAGAATTTGTATTTTCTCGGGCTTCTTTGAAAAACAGCGCTTTAAAAAGATGTTGAAGCAGATGGTGCAATGCTTCTGTAGACAACATGGGACTATATAGTCCGATTATTGAGAGTCTTCATTTTTCAAGGAGAGACGTAGTTAGATACATGTAAACTAAGCATTATGCACCGCCTAGATTGATTGATTGATTGATTGTGACCATGCATTCATTTGCCGATATCGTTTTGGGACAATGAAGGCAAGTGACTTAAAATTGATTACTTTCAACTGTTAAAAATAATTAAAGATGCAAAGATAAAATGCAATATGCATAAATATGAGAATTCGCCCAGTCGAACATATACTTGTAGTATTGACAGATCTATATCCTTTCGGCTACCATAGCAGACTAATACGTACCATAAAAACGGGGGTCGCTATTACCGCTATCACACACCGACTGACTACCGCAGACGCCTAAAACGTACCATCAAAACGGGGGTCCACATTACCGACATCGTACAGCGTAGGACTACCGGAAATTTTTCGTTTTTCTTTGTATCTGGGTGGACTTTGAATGCTTTTTATTTTTTGCAGAATTACATCTGAAGTGTAAACTTTCATTTATGTTATTAACAAAACGGTATGAAATCAGTTAAACTAATAAGTTAAGTCATTCATATGACATACTAAATAATATTACGCAACAAAACACAGGTGTCCACTAAATTTAAAAACAATATCAAACGTCTCGTGCACAATGATGTTCTAAAATCATTGTTATCGCAAACTGTTGATAAGATATTCCTTTTCAGGCAATTAAGGGATCATTACTCTCCAAAATACCAGTAAGTTCTGAAGCTTGCACGCCGCGGTAATTATCAAACTCAGTTTTTAAAACTTAATTAATTACTCATTTCTACGCTACGGTATTTAAAGCTATTTTGCTACGTCTGCATTATGCTGCTTCGGCATTCTAGGAGTCTAAAAACCACAGATCTGCCACTGATGCGTTTTGTAGACTTTTCTCCAATTACTTTCACTGTGGGACTACGGTAATTCTGAACTTTTCCCTGTAAAATACAAATATGCACTGTGGTAATCAATTGTGATGTGCAATCGCTATTTAGTACATACGATTTTTCTAGACTGGAATAGTGTACATTTATACACTACGGCAGTAATATGTTAAATTGTTATTGCACATGGAACATACATATATACACTGTGGTCATTCTCTAAAGAACGCTTTATCGTTTTTACGCCGCAACGGTAATATATATGCACACATCGCTTCTTCCAGTTGCACAGTAGACGTGTGTACATTTATTCGCTATGGGAGTATTGTACTTTTCAACTTTCAAACTCAAACTTTATTTAAGGATGCATTTAAATTATTCAAAAGTACATAATTGTAATTTTGTCTTTGAGCTCCAGGCATTATAATGCATAGAGACTCTGGAATGCTTTATAAATGGTATAGCATTCAGTTTTTCGCAAGCGACTTTTCATGCTCATTGTATTCATTTATAGTCCGGGTCTGTAGTGTAGGAGATACATTCGTGCACTTGTAATCTCTGAAACCTCTCACTGATGGAGGGTCTTAGGTTCTAGCCCTGCTACGGACTAGGATTTTTTATTTGAGAAAGTAGGCAGTTGCTTACGGACTTTGGCCTCTAGTACTGGTCTTTCCCAAGAACGATGGTTAGGTGAACTGCCTGAATAATGTTGAAAACGGCCGTAAATCCGAACAAAAACAAACTAATCATTTATATACTCTGGTACTGTGGCAAATTGGCAATTTCCTTCAAGATGTAAAATCGTCATTGCGCGGTTTTGACAATTAAATCTTCCCTATCGACACTATGTGTAGACAATTCTAAATACTTAAAATATTAAAACATAGTAATTATAAACATTTGCAATATGGCCTGGCGACATGTGTGATTCCACCGGGGTCTAACACTCAATCTCCCGATTATGAGGAAGACGTTCTAACCACAGAGCTACGGGCACCAGGCAGAATAAAACCTTTAACTCCCAATTACCGGAAAGCCCCATAAATTATTCAATTAAAACAGAACAAATGATAATATTTTTTAATTTATTTTACGTTTCTTTTGTCAAAAGCCGGTAATATCTCATATTAATTTCAATGAAGACAGAGCATAATATAATCAGATGTTCTTTTTTAACTCTTGTTCCGAGTAGAAACAATCGAATTTTCTGAATAAACGCTCATAATCATTTAAGTCCTAGAAGTATTAGTATGAACTGTTTTCAAAACCGTACATGAATGTGTTTTCGATGAAATGAGATCTTACAATTCTTCATTATTTAAGTAGACAATTGATACCTAAATTGTGCCTTTAAAGAAAAGTATCAACGGAATACAGCTCGCGACTGGGACACACTCTAATTTAAATACAATAACATTAATGAATTTAGTTATTTGAAAATCTGTTTGAAAGTCAATAAGGCATAACAAACTAAGAAAAAGACACTACTATTATTATATATTATTATATTATATATTATAAGTTTTACCACGAAGTGTTATTCGACCTCTCCGAGTTTTGATTTGGCACTTGCTTCAGATACACCACAACCCACCCCCCGCCCCCTCCCCTCAAACTTATGGTCCCATCCACTGACATAACTGGTAGGAGACTAAAAGTAAAATGCAACAAAAACATTTTCTTTGTATATACAAACAACCTTATAACAGAAAATAATAAAATTAACAACTGAATGAAAACAAAGATCAATACAGTACAGGCAATTCCCTATGAACGGGTGTGAGTAAGAGAAATCATATATCAAATACTACACAACCTGAACAACGTAATTTTGACTAAATTTCATGATAGACAGTCGTACCTTCAAACCGGTCCGGGGAAAACCGGTAGGAGACTAAAAGTAAAACATTAAAAGCAAACAAAAACATATTACAGAAAATAACAAGAATCACAACTAAACGAAAGCAAGTTGTAAAAGCTATAACAGATGCGGATCTTGCATTACTTACAAATTATCGCAAAAGGTAACATAGAGCATGTGTAATGTTACACAATCAGGTCGCTCAACGTCATGAAATGTTTCCTGTTCTATTTTGTTGAATTTGTACTGTAGTCCGTTTAGACTGAGTTAGAATGAAACAATTTTGTCAACAACTTACGACAATAACCGTCAATCTATATATACATGTATATTCTGAATATAATCTTAAACAAGATATTAGAAGGCAAAGATAGTTTAGGGTAATTGGCATTGTTAATGAGAAATAGAAAGACAAAATGTCCAAAATTCAGTCTGCTAAACATGTCAACGGTAGCACTGTTTAATCATTTAATTATGTGTATATATTTAATATGTCCAATTATATGATTATCATTTTATACCATATTATTAAAATGAAATCACGGTTAAGTAGTAATGACGTTACGATAACTTTCTGTTTCTTTTACCGGTTTTAGCTTAATGTAAGCTAGTCAGACAGTCATTTTTCTTTGTCGATTTCCCAGATGATTTTGATGGCCATTACGGGGTGTTTCTTTTTTTAACATGTACCTTCCTGGGTGAGTTTTGCAACTGTTATGTAGCTAAACTGAATGAAGGGACTTTTGTTTTAAATGTAGTAATAATGAGCAATAATAAAACGTATCAGATTATAACATTTGGTGATTTACAATGGTAATATATACTAAAATAACAAAATAAAATACTTAAATACTTCATGCACTTAATTTGAGAGACAGTAGTTTAGTTCCTGATTTTTCCAGACGCCGTTTTCTGTTGCCCGATCGATTTTCTGGAATTTCCAATCTCGCTTTAGTTGGCGTAAGTTTTACGGGCGTTTCCGAATTGGGGGTCTGTGTGGACTTGTCCTCAGCCATCCCAGTTCTGAATGCAACATCATGATACGGAAGAAAGCATTCCCTGAAAGCATTATTCAAAAGATCACGGGGATAAACACTGAAATTCGATGAGAAATATTTTATGTAAGCAAGACATTTTGATTTTCAATTACAATTATGCACAACTTACCGGAACTGGCTTTTGTACTTCAGGGCTGGATATCTCGAAACATTTAATCCTGTACTAAGATGATTATCTTGTTATGGGCAGTCGAATATATAATGCAATTACAGACTCATCCTCTTATGACATGCTTTTAAAAATGTTTCGAATAATTGGATCCAAAGGGATAATTTGAGTACAATTTTGGATTTGAGCGACTTGTTATGTTATCAGCAATGACTCAGACCCAGTTTATATATATTGAGTAGAAGAAATTACGTTCACTTAACATAGCAAGGACTCAATAACACCATAAAATCATTAAAACTACTCATAAGATCAATGTAACTTTCTAATAATAAGAGTATTGTTATACCTGTGTAAATCGACTTTACGCTGTTACAACCAAACGACGGCGTTGATGTTCGGAGACCACCGGTGGTCTTTAGCTTCTTCATACTGCAAAACTGAAAAGCCCTTTTTCCCCCTGATATCCTTTCGACTACCGCTATCGTACACCGACGCACTACCTGAGACGCCAAATGCAGACTATATTTTTGGGGTTCTCCATTACCGCTACTGTTTTGCAGACGGGCTACCGCAGACGACTAATACGTACCAGAAAAATGGGGGTGCTCATTTCCATAGCGTATAATGCAGTATTTGAGTAAAAATTGTATATTTTCGCAATTGAAAATAGAAGGAATTAACAAAAATATACTACATTTTTATGCTGCGGTAATTTTTATGTAAAACGGTTGCTACACTATGGTAGTTATGTCCATTGTGTGGTTATTGGTATAACTACACTGTGGCACAATTATAGTTTCTTGTTTCCTGCAATAGTCTACTATGGTATTTATATGCAGATAAAACAAACAGTTAATGTTATTTATTAAAGTCACATATTTAAAGGCCACTGCATCACTGCGGCAGTACATGCTATTTTGTGTGAATATGTATTAATACGCTGCGGCACTCTCTTTGGTTTCGCATGCCCTGCATTAAACTACTGTGGTAATCAGGGGAATAAATAATGCCTTCTGGATAAGTTTTGATTACTAGTATAATCCTTTCGCAGGGTAACTTTCTCAGCACTGTGGAAGTGCACTTAATTTCATTTAATATGTATAACTACACTATAGCACTGCCTTAAAATTCAAGTTTCTCACAAAAGTCTACTAAGTTCTTAGTAACAGGACTAGTAAAACTACACTGTGGTGCTACATTGAAATTCGTTCTTCCTGTAAACGTCTACTGTGGTAATTATTTGCAGAGTGGTTTGGTTGCTGTATCACGTCTCCCTATGTCAGCCCCTACCCCTCCCCAATCCCGTCTAACAAGACATATGCATCCCCACACCTATACCCCTATACCTAGATCCTCACTCCCTGTAATTACTATAAGTACTCTTTTATCCAGGCACCATAGTGCTTTGGAATTCCCTTCCAGTACAACTTGTGCAAGCCCCAACCCTGAACCAGTTTAGGCAGGGTGTAACCAAACTTGCACACAATGCTTAACATGATAGACCTGTTTCTTTAAACTGCTTTTATCTGTAAGTCCTTTTTGTTTTTAACACTATCAACTGTATTCATGCTTGCAATACACATCGTGTATTACTTTTATTCTCCTGTCCATTCTACTTTTAAAATTCTTGTACAGGCGCGCAACTGCACGTAATACTCGTAAAGAGGAGTGATGCAGTATAAAGAGATAAATAGATAAACGTTTAGTTAATAGTATGTATTAAAGAGAGGATTTAAAATATTCGTTTTAGCAGATGCAGTTTCTGCATATCTTTGGAAGTTTAAAGTTTATATTAGAGGGAAAAAAAGAAGTAGAAACTAACGAGGAAGGTTGTTGAACATCTGTTTTGAACCGTATAGTGCTTCTAGACACATCCCTTTGGCACAGGCGTTCCTTGCCAGCTCTACCCAAACTTTGTCGGTCTTTTAATAAGGGCGAAAATTCTTGCCATATGATTTGAAACCACAGAAATAAGTCCGATGGAAGGATGTTTCGGCAGGAATAATGTAATACATGTAATACATTATAATTCCCGGTTTCGGTTAGTACAATGAACAAAGGACAGCATATGACACGTCAAATCAAAGATGAAAACATGGTAGCTAGAGATGGAAGGTTACCGTTCAGGAATTAGGAAACCCAAACAAACGCAGGTAGTTAATACCCTTGACCGAGAGTTTGCAGACTCACATGAAATTATCTCAATGTCAGGGCGAACAAACTAAAGACCGCCGGTGGTCTCCGAACACCAACGTCATCATTTGGTTCTAAGCAGTGTAAAGCCAATTTACACAGGTATAACAATACTCTTCTTATAAAAAAGTTATATTGATCTAATGAGTAGTTTTAAAAATTTCATGGTATTATTGAGTCATTGCTATGTTACGTGAACGTACTTTTTTTTACTCCATGTATATAAAAATTGGGTCTGAGTCAACAATTCGCTCAATCCCAAAAAAGTACTCCAATTATCGCTCTGGGTCAAATTTCTCGAAATATTTAAGCATGTCAGAAGAGGAAAAGTCTGTAATTGCATTATATATTCGACTGCTCTTAACAGGTTAATCTTCTTAGTACAGGATAAAATGTTTCGAGAAATCTAGCCTTTAAGTACAAAAGCCAGTTCCAGAGAAGCTGTGCAATAATTGTAGTTGAAAATCAAAATGTCTTGCTTACATAAAAATATTTGTCATCTATTTTCAGGGTTAATCCCCGTGATCTTTTAAATAATACTTTCAGGGAATGCTTTCTTTCGTATCATGCGTCCAGACCTGGGACTGGCTAACTAAAGAACAAGTCCATACAGACCTCCAATCCGAAAACGCCCGTAAAACTTATGGCAAGAAGAGCAAAACTGGAAACTCCAGAAAATCTATTTTGTATATATAACCATTGCAAATCACTAAATGTTACAATTTGATACGTTTTATTATTGTTCATTATTACTACATTTTAATAAAAAATCCCTTTCTTCAATTTAGCTACATAACGGTTGCAAAAATCACCCAGGAAGGTACATATTAAAATAGAAACACCCCCCTAAAATGCCAACAAAATTATCTTGGAATCGGCGAAGAAGAAATGACTGTCTGATAGCGGACACTAGGCACAAACTGGAGAAAGAAACAGATAGTGTCTAAGATTAGTGACAACATTACATGGTGTACACATTTTTACTATGTGTCGTGTGTATATGTACGTTATGTTTTTAGTACGAATGAGAAAGTTTGATCGATTCATCTTTTGATAATTAATTTTCACATGCAATATACTTTTCTAATATGAGCTGTCTCAAGGGAAAAGGTGTTTAGAGTTAAAGTTTAAAACATGTTTCATAAAGTTTGGCTTCTTGTGAATTTTGATACATTGTAATATGGTATAGAAATAATAATCATACAACCGGGCATATCAAATATAGACACATAACTAACTTATTAAACAGTTTTACCGATGACATGTTTATCACAGTGAATTTCGGACATTTTATCTTTCTATGCGTCATTAACAATGCTAATTACCCTCCCCCCCCCCACCCCCTTGCATTTAGACGGCTATTTAAAAAATACATGTATATATAGATTAACGGTTATTGTCGTAAGTTGTTGACAAAATTGTTACGTTCTTACTCAGTTTAAACGGACTACAGTACAAATTCAACAAAAAACAGGAATTATTTCATGACTTTCAGTGAACTTTTTGTGTAACATTACATATGCTCTATGTTACCTTTTGCGATGATTTGTAAGTAATGAATGATCCTCATCTGTTATAGCTTTTACAACTTGCTTTCGTTTAAATATTTTTTTTTTTTTTTGTCAAATGTTTTTGTTTGCTTTTAATCTTTCACTTTTAGTCTGCTACCCCTTTCTCCGGATCGGACTATAAGTAGACTGTCTATCATGAATTTAGTCCAAAATACGTTGTTCAGGTTGTGTAGCATTTGATATGATTCTTCTTACTCATACCCGTTCATAGGAGATTGCCTGTACTGTAGTGTTTTCAGTCAATTGTATATTTTATTGTTTTATCTTATTATTTTCTGTTATAAAAATGTTTTGTTTTTTTTGCATTTTACTTTGAGTCACCTACCAGTTATGTCAGCGGACCATGTAAACGCGTCAACTTTACGTTATTAAGGTTCATTTAGATTTATTCATATTCATAATCTGTTTTTGTGGTGTATACGATGCAAGTGCCAAAACAAAACTGAAAAATGTCGAATGACACTTCGTGGTAAAACTTATAATAGTAGCTAGAAGTGTCTTTTTCTTAGTTTGTTATGCCTTATGACTTTCAAACAGATTTTGAAATAACTGAATTTATTAATAGCATTATATCTAAATTAGAGCGTATCCCAGTTGCGAGCTGTATTCCGTTGATACTTTTCTTTAATGTCCCAATTAAGGTATCAATTGTTTAATCATATAATAAAGAATTGTAAGATCTCATTTCACCGAAAGCACATTCATGTACGGTTTTGGAAACCAGGCAGCCAGTTCAACTAACCATCGTTCCTGGGAAAGACCAGTACTAGACGCCAAAGTCCGTAAGCAACTACCTACTTTCTCACATAAAAAATCCTAGTCGGTAACACAGCTCGAACCTGCGATCCTCCGTCAGTGAGAGGATTCAGAGATTACAAGTGCACGAATGTATCTCCTACATTACGGACCCGGACCATTATTGCGCACGAGACGTTTGGTTTTGTTTTTAAATTTTATGGAGACCTGTAATTTGTTGCGTAATATTATTTAGTATGTCATATGAATGATTTAACTTATTAGTTTAACTGATTCTATACCGTTTTGTTAATAACATAAATGAAAGTTTACACTTGAGATCAAATTCTGCAATAAATAAAAAGCATTCAAATTCCCCCCAGCTACAAAGAAAAATTAAAAAATTCCGGTAGTCCTACGCTGTACGATGTCGGTAATCTGGACCCTCGTTTTGATGGTACGTTTTAGGCGTCTGCGGTAGTCAGTCGGTGTATGATAGCGGTAATAGCGACCCCCGTTTTTATGGTATGTATTAGTCTGCTATGGTAGCCGAAAGGATATTGAGATAATTTCACGCGAGTCTGCAAACTATCAGTCAATGCGTTTGTTTTGGTTTTCCTAATTCTTCATGATTCAATTTTTATTTAAAATAATGTTATAACAGTATGCATTTTCATATTATATATTTATAGGATATTTCTTTCATTTGATTTAGATATAACAGGCACTCTACTTTTAGGTTTAGGCTTTTACCTTAGTTGGATTCATCGTTAATACATGTAATGTTAAGGAATAAGATTAAAACATGATACTTCCGAGAAAAAAGTTAACTTACCCTCATCTGGAATTTTTGGTGCTTAACCCTTGACCTTATGGTTTTGTACATAATGTAGCTGTTCATCAGGGCTATGTCCGCAGCAAACCATAGGAAATAGGTCCACCACCTAACGCTTGGTTTTTGTACGGTGTAGCTACTTCGGAGGTGATCGTACCTACCCACACCCCCATGTACTTGTCGAATTCAACAGTAGCAGGTGGACAGGAGTATACCGTCTTTTCCCATTTTCCTTCAGGATTTACTTGCTTTCTGAGGACTGTATCCTGGTCTTATAGGAACGGAATTGAAACATATATTCAAGTTGTAGACATGCCTTGAATCCTTCCATACTGTAGCAACCCTCTTTCCATCTTTGGTTTGACGTGTCATATGTTGTCCTCTGTTCAATGTCCTAACCGGATCATCTTTCTTTCGGACTGATTTCTGTGGTTTCAATCATATGACTATAATTTCCGCTCTATATTGAAAGACACACAAAGATGGGTTGAGCTGGCAAGAAGCGCCTGTGCGAAAGGGATTGATGTGTAGAATGTGTCTAGAAACACTATATGGTTTCGTTGATACACTGGCTCAACCAGATGTTCAACAACCTCCTCGTTAGTCCTACTTCTTTTTTCCTCTAATATAAACTTGAAAGTTCCAAACATACCCAGAAACGGCATCTGCTGACACGAATAATTTAAAGCCTCTCTTTAATAAATACCATTAACTGTATGTTTACTCTGCAAATAAGTACCATAGAAGACGTTTGCAGGAAGAATGAATTTCAATGCAGTACCGCAGTGTAGTTTTACTCGTCCCGTTACTAAGAAATTCAGTAGTCTTTTGTGAGAAACTTGAATTTTAAGGCAGTGCCATAGTGTAGTTATACACATCATATGAAATTAGGTGCACATCTACAGTGCTGAGAAAGTTACCCTGCGAAAGGATTATACTAGTAATCAAAATGTATCCTGTAGACATTATCTTTTGCGCCGAATTCCACAGCAGTTTAATGCAGGACATGCGAAACTCAAGACAGCGCCGCAGCGTATTAATACATATTCACACAAAATAGCATGTACTGCCACAGTGATGCAGTGACCGTTTAAATATGTGACTTTTAATAAATAACATTAACTGTATGGTTTACATGCATATAAATACCATAGTAGACTATTGCAGGATACAAGAAATTATAAGTTGTGCCACAGTGTAGTTATACCAATAACAATACAATGGACATAACTACCATAGTGTAGCAACCGTTTTACATAAAAATTACCGCAGCGTAAAAATGTAGTATATTTTTGCTAATTCCTTCTATTTTCAATTGCGAAAAATACGATTTTTACCCAAATACTGCATTATGTGCTATGGAAATGAGCACCCCCATTTTTCTGGTACGTATTAGTCGTCTGCGGTAGCCCGCCTGCAAAACAGTAGTGGTAATGGAGAACCCGAAAAATATAGTCTGCATTTGGCGGCTGAGGTAGTGTGTCGGTGTACGATAGCGGTAGTCGAAAGGATATACAATACATGTTGGTAGATCTATATGTACAATACATGTATGCAAATAACAAAGCCTATTATAGTGAATATCTTCAAAAGCCACTACATATAATTTTTCTATATAATTGATATAATTGAATACTTTAAACTGTCGGGAGGTCCGGAGGCAATGGGTTATCCAATTCCACATTTGACCTTCTATTTTTCCACGTTCTGGTAAAGATATCTATATAACAGATCCATGTTTGAAATGTTTCCTTTACTTTGATTATTACTCATGTTGTATTTAATTATTAAATTTTAAAATAGAGCGACCTAACAGAATTCAGGTTTACTCTAGAATAAGTGTCCCGCTAAGCTTTTTTTTTCTTTTCTTTTTTCTTATTTCGCGACAGTTGTTAGTTGTTTTGGCGGTGACGTTGTCGCACTGTCTATCTAGATTCTACGTAATATTCAAAGACGTATACGTAGCCCGGCTAGCTCACGCTAGTCGGTAGAACACGAATCTCTTAATCTTGGGTTCGTAGGTTCGAGCCCCACGATGGGCGTACATTTTTTCTCATTCTCTACCGTAGTCGTAATTAGAGAGTTGTCATTTTCTCATACCACGTATGAAACAACAACAACAAAACAGCGCTTTAAAAGACGTTGACACAAACAGTTATTGTAGACAACATGACACTATAGACACTACATGTATATAGTTTGATTACTGAGTTTTCATTTTTAGCTCATCTGATTTTTGAAAAAAAATGATGAGTTATTGTCATCACTTGAGCGGTTGTCGGCGTCGGCGTCGACGTTGCCTGGTTAAGTTATATGTTTAGGTCAGCTTTTCTCCTAAACTATCAAAGCTATTGCTTTGAAACTTGGAATACTTGTTCACCATCATAAGCTGACCTGTATAGCAAGAAACATAACTCCATCCTGCTTTTTGCAAGATTTATGCCCCCTTTTGTACTTAGAAAATATCAGATTTCTTGGTTAAGTTTTATGTTTAGGTCAACTTTTCTCCTAAACTATCAAAGCTTTTGCTTTGAAACTTGGAATACTTGTTCACCATCATAAGCAGACCCTGTACATCAAGAAACATAACTCCATCTTGCTTTTTGCAAGAATTATTGCCCCTTTTGGACTTAGAAAATCAGTTTTCTTGGTTAAGTTTTATGTTTAGGTCAGCTTTTATCCTAAACTATCAAAGCTATTCCTTTAAAACTTGCAACACTTGTTCACCATCATAAGCTGACCCTGTACAGCAAGAAACATAACTCCATCCTGCTTTTTGCAAGATTTATGGCCCCTTTTGGACTTAGAAAATATCAGATTTCTTGGTTAAGTTTTATGTTTAGGTCAACTTTTTCTCTTAAACTATCGTTTTCTTGGTTAAGTTTTATGTTTAGGTCAGCTTTTATCCTAAACTATCAAAGCTATTCCTTTAAAACTTGCAACACTTGTTCACCATCATAAGCTGACCCTGTACAGCAAGAAACATAACTCCATCCTGCTTTTTGCAAGATTTATGGCCCCTTTTGGACTTAGAAAATATCATATTTCTTGGTTAAGTTTTATGTTTAGGTCAACTTTTTCTCTTAAACTATCAAAGCTATTGCTTTAAAAGTTGCAACTCTTGTTCACCATCATAAGCTGACCCTGTACAGCAAGCAACATAACTCCATCCTGCTTTTTGCAATAATTATTGCCCCTTTTGGACTTAGAAAAATCATTTTCTTGGTTGAATATTATGTTTAAGTCAACTTTTCTCATAAACTATCAAAGCTATTGCTTTAAAACTTGCAACAGTTTTTCACCATCATAAGTGGACACTGTACATCAAGAAACATAACTCTATCCTGCTTTTTGCAAGAGTGATGGCCCTTTTTAGACTTAGAAAATCATGGGTAGGAAAATATTTCTGTTATACAAAAAAAAAATCAGATGAGCGTCAGCACCCGCAAGGCGGTGCTCTTGTTTAAGCAGAGACGCAGTTAGATGTATACAAACTAAGCAATATGTACCCCCTATAAATATGAAAAATACATAACACGTCAGTGCAAATATTGGTGTCTTTCTATAAATACAAGGTACCTAAGCATTTATTAGGAGTATGAAGCTTTAATAGACGGTGTAACATGAACTGATGAACGTTATATGATGTAGATGTGCAAGATAAGTGAATATTCAGACATCCCTTCAGTGTTCTGAAATGTCAAGGCGAAATAAAATGATTGTGCATTGAAGAGAAACAAAATGTGTTCCGGTGCCGGGAATCGAACCCGGGCCGCCTGGGTGAAAACCAGGAATCCTAACCACTAGACCACACCGGATAACTCGTTACACATATTGAGAAAATGTGGCATATATCATAAATAAACAGAGTGAGATATACACACCTTAGTACTGTTATTTCGTTTTTTGATCAAGACAAAAATGTTTGAACACCTTTGATGAAGACCAACAAAGATCGTGTATTAGTCAGTCCGGCGGTGTACAAATACAAGTTTTGTAAAGCATGGTACTATCTGCTGTTTTTTCATAGATTAGGCCAAACAACGTAACATCCACATATCATACTTATTACGTGTTATTATATACATGTATATCATACTTATTACGTATTATTATATACATGTATATCATACTTATTACCTATACATAACATGTCATGTAGCATCATATTATTTTATATGTTTTTCCTGTTCATTGGCCAGTCGATATTGGTAATAAAATATTGTTGTTTTTTTTTTTGTACTCAAGATAAATCCCTTTTGATCGATGAAAATTTTACATTGTATGTTTATAAACGTGTATAATATATGACAGATCATCGACACAAAACAGGATTTTGATAAATGGATATTTCTCCTAGCTTTGCAAGTCTAACCATATTTCTCTTGTGATTTAAAATTCCACCTCTAACTTAATAATATTTCTAGTTTTCCCATACAAAATATTCGAGAACTGCCTACGCTATCTGCGTACCATAAAGAGTATTTTCACATATGTTCATGTGATAAATAATTTGTGTAAATTCTACATTTCTAAATCTTATATGACAGAACAACAAATTACGAATTCCTAGGTACACCATTTATGTTTCTAAATTGAAGACTGAGTCAGTATTTATGTAAAGAAGAATGATAACAAATAAAGGTAAAACGAACTCTTTTTATGGCAGCCAGTCCCACACACCTCAGAGTAGGCCAAACAAAAATACAAACGGTAATGAAAAGATATATCTAACGGATTACTTCAAATATGATGTAAAAATAGAAATGGAGTAAAAACATAAGCAAGGTGAGAGGTGGGTGGTGGGGTGGGGGAGGGGGGGGGGTAGGGGTAGGAGTAGCGGGGATAATGGTTATTAAAATATCGGGATGGACGAGAAGGGAGTATAAAATGGGTTAGAGCGAAGAAACACCATCGACATAATACACAGTATAAAAGACACTGACAAAAATATCAAGTTGAAAATAGGGACACCGCCTTGAAATGGTAAGTAACCTATGCAAAGAAAACAGATTTTCATTTACATCAGAATAACCACTAGAAATACAATAATGACTAAACCAATTTTCTAGCTTTAGTTATAATCACGATAAACGTCAATTAGATGCTAAACGGCAATATTAGTTGGGAATAAATATGTTAATTGAAAATCAAACAAATAATAAATAACATTGATTTTCGACAATTTATTATAACGTTGTCTTAAAAACTGAAAATATCTGTAACGGCTATGTTTCCAATAATAGTATATTTTCATACAATACGATTTGATCTAACTAGTAATCGACTCGTTTTTATTAACTGCTTTCCATAAGCATTGACTTATTATTCTTACACACCATTATCGGCTGCTTAATTAATTAAATCTGTCAAATAATCCTATTAGATTCAAGCAAAATAATAGCGGACTCATTTGGACTTAGACCTGTTCGTGAGTGGTAAAGCAATACAAATTACTTACACCTTACATCCACTCCTTGCTTACTAGCATCATCTTCAGCGTAACTCTAATATACATATATCTTGAAGTGAGTCCATGATCTCTAGGAACAAATATCATAACAAGCATAAAGTAGTTTCAGATCGAACGAATGTTAATTAATAAATTCGCGTTTCGAGGTTTTTTTCTGGTCACAACCTGTCTCATATATTGATCAATGAAATATCATATACATAATTAACATTTAGATAGCTACAGTACAGCAATTATGCATTGCTCCTAATTTGCTCGTATTCCTATTCTATTCAGCTGTTTTAGACCAGGAGCATTCCACAGCTTTTGAACATAGACAAGGGCGTCATATGAGGTATCTGTACTGTAACAGACGTTGTCTATGGAAAGGACTCATTCCATGTGTCAGAGAACACTTTCGGTTTTTAGAAAAATTAAAATCACTGAATATGCAACACTTGATCAATTTAAACAAAACTGTAATAATCAAAAACATTGTCACAGTTCTACTATGGCACACACTTTAGTGCATCTGTTTCACAATCAAGAGGTTGGGAGTTCAATCAACACCAGAATTTTCACTGGGCCTATGATTGATTAGTTTGGCCGGAAACGTCCATAATTACGCAGCTCAGCGTAACCAAATGGAAATGAATAAAACAAATCAGAAACATTATGCGGTATAGGCATTTCTTCTTACGGGTATAGTAATGTTTGGTTGCATTGTTTTCATTGCGCGTGCACGCCGGACATAAACACGCCAAAGTATCCTATAACAAAATAAAAACTAAAAAACCTAATAATTACCTGAATAATTCTGACTAATGGAGCTAATTAAACAGTTGCTATGGTGATAACCTGACGTTCATTGAAAATTTATACATTAACAATGCTGTTTTCACGTTTTCACCGTTTTTTCTGGTAATTAGAGCCTGAATTACAGCCTGTACAGACTAATTAATTTTGTTGATTAATGACAATACTAGCTTACTTTCCCCAGACGAAAAATGTTATACTGAA
Source organism: Mercenaria mercenaria (assembly GCF_021730395.1). Lineage (NCBI taxonomy): Eukaryota > Metazoa > Mollusca > Bivalvia > Venerida > Veneridae > Mercenaria > Mercenaria mercenaria. Next base: position 100,331,604 of record NC_069363.1, read on the forward strand.
TGAATTTTCCTAAAGCGGATAATCTATAACAGTCAGAACGTCTGCGCAAGTAAAATATGTTAGCTGTGTAATTACTTCAAGTGATCAGTTTCAATTTATACATGATAGGTATTTGATCACTTAATACTTACCATAGAGGTTTTGAATTTGATATGGCATTTCGGTTTTAATTTCCATCTGTTTTCGTTTCCATGTTTCATTATTCTATGGAAACTAATTTAAAGCCAACTCCATGGGATACCAATAACGTGAACTGCTGTGGCTTTTATAGTTCATATAGAAAAATGCTTCATTCATGTGTCTCTTTGTTTCGTAAAAATAATGAATGTAGTGTGCAGACGTGGTGGTGGTGGTGCACATGAATAGGGGTCAAAGCTTCGCTAATATTAAATGTATAGCACTTTCTGTGTAAAATGCAAATGAATAACAGCCGAAAATGTGTCAATATGTATCCGGTTGCTCTTTGTTACATCTTTGTAAAACAAGTTTTAATAAAAACAAGAATGGCTAGCGATATATAATGAAAATATATGTTCATAAACATTATAATAAATTAAGGACATTTAGTCCTTTTCCCTTATTTACTGACTGGTTCTGATATTCTGTCATCGTCATCATTAAAAGGTCTATATCTCACTTGATTTCCAGTTAATATACGAATGTTTAACCCAGTGAGGATGTACTTGACATACACAAGAAATAGTTTGTGTCAAACTGTTAGAGTGGTTCTGATGGCATGTGACAGGAAAGGCCGTACCGGCGACAGTAACCATCAGAACAAATCAACACCTTTACAATATTTACAAATTTATTTACAAAAGATGATTATTAACAATGAATAGATATGAAAAGAAAAAAAAAACTGATTATAAGAAAGAAAAAAAAAGAAAGTTCAGTATCTCTAGATACAAAAGTTCTTATAATTCCTTTCTAATCTGACGTGGTACAGTTCTTTAATTTAATTGCGAACTTTAAGTAGCACAAACAAAACGTAGCTTCTAAATTCAGTCCCTTTAAACCGTGAATACGTTGATTCCGTGTTGGCTCCCTATGGTGGTAGGTGATTGCATCCCTGAGCTGACTTCAGAGGATAACAAAAATCATCGTCTTTGCGGTTTACGGCACAACCATGGGACGAAAGCTCTGCGCTGGGAATATCACATCCAGGCGAGTGAAGACAAGTGAACCTCGGGCATTGTACTTCCGGGTTATGACATCACCAGGTAAAATCGTCTGGCGGAAGAAGCTAAAATATATAACATATGGTAAGCACCATAGCAAAACAAATAAATCAGGGCATAAAACTGCTCCTTTGGGTACACCATACCTCCCGTAGGCTCCCATAAATAATACGTGCTACTTATACAAAACATATGTGCTACTAAGTTCATACGTCACGTGATTAAAATACGTCACTTATTACTTCCATTATTACAAAAATTACTTACTTAAAAGACTAAAGTTAAAGTATGAGAAAAATATGAAAAGTATATGATGAAACATTATAGATACGGACATGATAAACTGCAGCTATTATTTACAACTACAAATTAACAAAATTCAATGTAAATCAAACGTTATATGATAGTTGGCATCCATATAATATCTAATGCCATACACTACAACGGACATTGTATGTGTATGCAATAGACTGTCACACAATTTCATATTACAATAATATATACATGGTGCTAGACTTGCCATATAGATTTATACATAACAATACAATGCAGTAATGGCGTTCCATAATTAACAAAATGTTTGACATAAATTTTTGAAACAGTGCTTTACAATTATCACGATACAAATTTCAGAACAAATTTAACATCTTATATAAATGAAACATTTTAGATTCCTCTTTCGAAATAATTTACAAAAGTCTGAAAAATTTAATAAATCATCCTGACATACCGAAACTAGCCAAAATCATGTGCCGAAAAGTAAATGTTACAGAATTCTGTAGAATGAACAAAAATTTATCAAATAAAAATCGTAATGCAAAAATCATACAAAAATCTAACAAATAAATTTCTTACCTCGATCGAGCATAAATTTCTAGCAAGAAAATAATTCAGACATAGATTCGTCTATAAAGTCGGAAGGTGGTGTGCGCAAGGCATATCTAGTCCAGTCTATTTAAAGGATAATGTCCCGCCAAATACTAAATTTCATGGGATTCACGGCTAAGCCGTGGACTCCGACTATTTGTGTTTCCACGGGATTCACGATATAGCCGGGGAATCTAACTACTTTGGCGCGGATTTAAATTGACAATTTGAGGCCCATTATAGTGGTTTTGGGGATAAAAACATAAATTACTGAAGTTTATAAAATATCAACTTTCTTATTACTGAACAGAATTTAATGAAATTTACATGGAAATTTAAGTTATGAAATACAGAAAAATATGAGAGGTATTTTATGCGTGAAATCTGACATTTACCTCAATAATACCGTGTTCACACTAGCAGAACGGTTTTATTTTTATTAGGCACTAATTGGCTATAATTGGTATTTGACATTCAAAACCCATCAAAATATAATCTAGTTTGCGTCCACACTAGGCAAAGAAATGTGGTTTAAATATATACATGCAATGTTGGAAGTTAACAAATATCTTGCAATAACCAAAAAAGGTTACAAAGAATTGAGGCTAACAGAAACAAGAAGGGGTCATCAATATTTAAACTTCTGTGTTCATCTAAGAATTTCTGTTCATTCCATCTATTGTCCATTTTGAGCGTCAGCATGACTCAATATCGCAATTTAATGTTTTTGTTTCAACAACAGTCCAATTACTTTTGCCAGCCACAGCACCAGTTGTTTGATACAAAAGAGAAACACAAGGTATTCTTCCTCCAAAAGATAAGATCTGTGGATTTGGGATTGTAAAACCAGTTATAACCCACATTTGCGTTCACATTTGTAAAATAATGTGGCATTACTTTTTAATGTAGTATTAAAACCACCTCCCGAGGTAGTTTTAATGCTACATTACAGAAACCACTTGACCTTTACAAAATTCACGTTTTACACCACATATAGTGTGGACGCAAACGAGTTTAAAAGATAAACCCAAGTTAATGTAGGATTAAAAACGTAGTCTGAACACGGTATAACTCAAAAATTTACAAAAAGATGATGCAATACCTGCATTTACACTACAGATAAAATAAGGCCCGTATGTCAATTTGTGACATGGCAGACATAATATACAACACGGTACAACCTTTCAGTTACAGCTGATACTAGTAATGTGCATATTACTGTGAGGATTATGCTTTAATTTCCAACAAACAGCAATGCTTATTGCCCGTAAAGATTATGGAATACTTTACAGGTATGAAATGGAAGCTCGATCAGTGTACTTGTACACAGAAATAGGTTAAGTGTTTATGCTATTAAAACCGCCATAAAAGAATATACAATGTAGTTATGTACCAGTATGTCTTATTTAAATGAAATGGGACACTGTTATCAATGGAAAGTTTTTCTTACTGGATTAATTTTCACAGAAAATTTATTGTTCTCTTGTGAATAGATTTAATTAATCGTACTAGAAATTTCGTATAATGAAGCCTCTTGGAAAATGATAAAGATACATTTTGTGTCTTAATTAAGATGATGCAGACAAAATCGTACAATTGTCATTAAAATATTTTACACACGTTCCTTTAGACTGTTCAATATTAGATTATCTCATTAAGTTACATAGGAGCACATTCAGCACAATTAGTTAAGTGAAACTTCTCATAAATGTATTTTTAATTACAGCTGTCAGAGGGAAATATCATTGTCAATAAAACACTTCCAATAGGATACTACAGCATATATATGAAAACGGCCTTGTTCTGAAACACGAGCTATTTAGTATTATAATATCCAGTCCATCTACAGTCTCCGTGGCCGACTGGTTAAGGTCACTGTCTTCAAATCACTTGCCCCTCAACGATGTAGGTTCGAGCCGCTCTCGGGGCGTTGAATTCTACATGTGAAGGAGACATTCAGCTGGCTTACGGAAGGTCGGTGGTTTTACCCAGGTGCCCGTTCGTGATGAAATAATGCAAGGAGGGGCACCTGGGGTCTTTCTCCACCGTCAAAGCTGGAAAGTCGCCTTATGACCTGTAATAATACCAAAAAACCAAGCGAGACAGTTTAAATAATCAAAGCGAAATACTTTAGGTTGAGAATTAAGTAAAAATTAAAAGGTAAGGGTTGATTTCTCGGAAGCACAGATAATACCAAACGAAGCTATAGAGCCATACATCGACAGGAAGGCCCACAACAAAACAAAACGAAACTGTAACGGAAAATATAGCAGACGGTTTGCTTCAAAAATTAAACAACTGGATGACTGGAAGAAGTTCTGGTAGATGGAACGCCATGCATACATGGTTTTATAATGGTTGTTTGAAATAGACACTTTTTTTTGTGAATTTTAGTAGGCAGTTTTGACATAAGTAGTTTCTTAACCTTTATTCAGTTTAGTTTGTAACGAAATAACAATAAAGTAATATATACACCGTCATAACTGTGATGTATATAATGTTAGTACAACATACATGTATATGATAAAATGCAAGGTTCTTTTATTACATTCAAAAGTATGTGAAATGTTAGCCTAGTGATAAATTTGACACATTCAAAATATTTTGACAAAACTAATAAGTCATACTTGACATAAGTGGTAAAGTATAATTAGCACTATAACGCTATACAATGGTGCACTCGACAAAAGTCAGGGCTGATGTGTGGGACAGAATGTGCTAAATGATACGGGTTTTCTTTACTGACCACCGGTGCTACACTCAAGATTGTTACCACATTATCCGTGCTCATCTTCGGAGAACATTTTGTATAGTTAAGGATGGCATTGCTAGTGCAAATAACATTTGCTTCATAGTTCTTCATGCTTTTTGGATAATTAAAATCTCGTTTGTTTTGCATATACAACCTTCAGCCAGAAAATATCTAGTAAGTGTGACGCAGTTGTAATTAGCGAAATGACTCTTAACGGATCTTAACGATGTTCTTCTGTGTTCTCCTTTGTAAACCGATGACATTTTTTTAAAAGGCAACATTATTGTCATTATCTGACCGAACGGAATACCGATTTCAAAAAAACTTCAACAAAGAACAGATGATTAGGCTTGCTCATTATTAGTTTTCACTCTGGATCATAACTATTTCAGATGTGGAATATAATAGGTTTATTATAACAGCATCTCGATCGGGGATGCTGTATTTGGCTCAAGTGGATTTTTGTTAGATCGGATCTCATGAGGCGCACAAGCGCCGAGTGTGATCCGACCTTGCAAAATCCAGGAGAGCCGAATACAAAATCCAAGATCTAGCTACTGATATAATGCCTCTTTTATTATATACTTCTACCATTTTGTTTTCAATATTATATATAACTGTTCTTAACGTGCTTTGATCCAAATTGTCATATAATATGTTTTATATAACTAAAGGCTCAAAGCAGGTCATAACAATAACACATTTATTAACATTTCAATACCTGAATAGAATTGCAACAATGTGTTTGGATGAAAAAAATACACATTTATCAAATTAGTTCGACTCGATATGGATAAAGATCTTAAATATAATAGGAAGGAAATAAGAAATTTATGATTAAAACTTACAAAATACTATGTCGTCATAATTTTAAAAATGATTAACCAGTGACACATCATTTTCACTTTATCGTTTTATTCAGACTGCATACAACGTTGTTTACATGTTATTCGTTATCGTTTGCTTTTAGTTTAATGAGGCACCCTGAAAAGGTTAAAGACAATCGGAGGTTCATAAAGAGCTCATTCCTTCCGTCAGATATAAGCGGCCGCCAGTTGCATGTACACATTCAAATACGTAAGGATGGTAGATGCTCGTAATTATATTCGGTTAATTCTGCTTTCAGCACGTCGGAAGATGCAACTGTTATTTCCAGACAACCATAACAATAATTATATTTTTAAAAAACTATATTAGTTTCTTTATATATTTTTCGAATGTTTTGCTTGTGAAATGAGGAGATGTGAAAACCTAATACACTTACTATTTGATATTTGCCAATATCTTTTGAAATTTGGATGACTTTTGTAGAGCATTATGACGTTATAGTTCGTTTAGAAATTTACAGAATTTAATTATATCGTCATATATTTCTCTTTATTCGGAGACCTTTAGTCACAAAAAAATAACATAAAAATATTTTGATTATATAAACGGGCGATTTTTTTATGAGGAAAATGTAATAACTCGAATTGATTTTCGTCTGACATTTGACAATATATCTATTTAATATCTAAGTCTACTTCACTGTTACTTTTGAGTGTCTATCGCACATTTGTCTGACATTTTGAAATTATTTGATCTTGTAAAAATGACTGTCTGTATAATTAATTGAATTCGGCTGAAATTTTGACATGAAAATACGTTTCTCAGTAATTGTAAAGAGAAACTGGGAAATACCAAAAGAAGTTCCGTTGAGTGAATGTTTATTTGAACAGAATAATAATTATATTATATGAGCCGCGCCATGAGAAAACCAACATAGTTGGTTTGCGACCAGCATGGATCTAGACCAGCCAGCGCGTCCGCTAATGGTTTCTCTAATTGCGATAGACTTTGAAAGCGAGCAGCATGGATCCTGACCAGACTGCGCGGATGCACAGGCTGGTCTTGATCCATGCTGGTCGCAAAGCCACAATGTTGGTTTTCTCGTGGTGCAGCTCATATATATTTGCTTTAGTGGCATGCTATTGTAATACATAATAAACATGAAGGCAGACTATTTCATTATTGCTATTAGAAAAAAAAACAACAACAGCGAACATCGTTAATGTTATAACTTAACGAAAATAATATTGTAATCCAATTTGCAAATTAACTAAAAAAAACAGTAAGACAATAAAAAATTTGATTGTTTACCTGATTCAATCTCGCATACGTCCAAATAATTGCTGCCCAAATCAATTTCATAATGTTATCAAACATATATTTTTCCAGTGTCCCTGTATACTACTTATAATGCGGAGAGGAGTTACGTTAACCGCATGCTATCATAGTCTGAAGATAATATATAATTATTCACATTCCCATCACTTTAACATGCACATTTGAAACTTTTGTGACCAACAGTAATTGAAAGGGGTTCACCACGCTGTGATTTATTTTCATTGTGGATAAAAATCGTTTACTTTAGTACTGACCATTTTCTTGCCTGACTTTTTTAAAGATGATTTTACCGGTATAAAATGCAATGTCTTAAACAGTCGTTTTGCCATTCGATAACGTCAAAAATTAAACTGTGCAGGTGTTTCACGAACTGAATTCTGCCGCAAGACGTATAACCGTTTCCGGTCCTGGCGTGTTTTAACAAATACCTACTATTGGCGCCATGCTTGCGCGAAGAAACAGTTCCATCATATTTGATAAAATTTTACAATAAAGAACATATTAGAATCGAAATAATTTATAGCAAAACAGTGCTTTATCACTATTTATACACTCGGGCGGTTATACGTCGTCCGAAATAATTTCACGAGGGCGCAGCCCGAGTGAAATTATTACGCCCGACGTGTAACCGCCCATCGTGTATAAATAGTGATAAAGCACTGTTTTGCTATAAATCATTCCTTAAATAAAGATAAAGAATTACTTAAATACCTACAAAAGGCATATATTTGCCCTCTGTCGCATTATAAGGTAAAAGAAATATAGAAATCTCAAATAATTATTATATATTAACGTTTTTACAGTATTAACAGTGTGACGTCATAAGTTTGCGTATGGCATCGGCCGATGCACGTGATGTTGCACGAGTAACTCTGGTATAATTTGATAACATCATTTAAAAGACATGAAATAAAAAGAAAATTTGTTTGTTTCAGTGTAAGATCGAAATATACTTCACTCGTGAACACCACTATTTGTGCCATTCGTGAAAATGTTGCATCTGATGTTCACTGTTTGTAAGATATTCTTTCATATTAAAGCCAAATACAAATTAAGATTTGAAACATGTCATATTGTTTAGTTTTTAGAGTCAGTATAGACTTAGCCAACACAAAAAATAACATATAAATATCGACTAAGGGTAAAAAAATGTGTTTTTTTTTTTTCATTTTCTGTCGTAATCATATCATTATCATATGAAATAGCTAGCATTAGCCTCATTCTACAAATGAATTCATGATATTATATACATTTTGTATATATCGTAACAACTGGTCGTAGAATATCAATTGTCTGACTTATAGACACATTTTGTGATATAACGATAAAACAATTAGCAACACCCCACCTATAAGAATCATAATTGTAGTTTTGACATTCTTTTTAATTATGCTACAGAAAAGATATTCAGATTAAACGTACGTGACATGTTTATCTTAATACGCATTGTTAAGACATAAATGACAAAGGTGCATAACATCGTAATTCGGTTCATGCGTGATGAAAAAATACTGCTTATACAATACATAGTGTTACTATAAATAGGAACTTTATATGAAGCATGGAATCCCAAGTTATATGAAGAAAAACAAAGACTAGAGGAAAAGGAAAGAAGGAATATTAACTTATATTTTCAGATATATTCTCATTCTTGTAAAGTACTGTGAGTATTTTAACTGTTTTATTTTATTTTAGTTGTTCTAAATATATCAGACTTATAATCGTACATATCTTATCAGTCTGTACCAAGGTCATATTACTGCACTGCTATCCACCTGTGTATGAATATGTATGATAAAAAAGACATATAATGCATGTGTATGATGAAATAAATCTGTACTCAAAGTTTAGTTAATATTTTACAACACAATATATATGTTAAATATGTACATGTAGCATGTAAAACAATACAAGATCAGACACTACTATTGATTTTCCCGTTGTAAAATTGGATTACAAGGATCAATCGAAGTATGCTTTCAGATCCAAAAACAAACTGATATATTTTAGTATTAGCATAACCGATCTCTTTTTCTATTTTTTTTTCTTTTTTCAAGATGCATACCTTGGTCATGAATGAAAATAAATTGTGTAATTCACACTACTACCACTTACATATAATTGTTTCAATTTTCCCGTTTTATAGCAAGACATTTATGAATTATTCCAAAAATGCACGCAATGCTAATAATAAACAATACTCTTTAATTCAATCATGTCATTAATACAGTTTAAAGTAATTGTATTAATATCATAAGAAATGTGCCTCAATATATACAAGGACTGATATTACGTTTTTATGATTTTATAACAAAGATCTGTATTTGATTTATTTACATGCAACGCCTGAAGAGTGGCTGTTTTATCAAAAAGAGAGCACTTTTGCATGACCCGTGGAATTAAATCTGTCAAGCTGCCTATAACAAAATATGTAAAACTGAGGAAACATGGATATTTGTAAAAAATGTTGACTGTTAAAAGCACAAAGTCTTCGTGATTGTCTTTATTTATACTGTATTTGACGTTTAGTCTTTGCTCGAGGCTGATATTGGCAGCAAAACCAATTAATAAGTATTTTGAACGTTTGTGTATATCCACAATACGACCACGAGGTACAGGCCTTTTTAATGGGACTGATAAGTGGTATCTTAGTATTTACTGAGAAACGGTAGTGAGCAAGTTCTGTAAGGTAATGAAGGTTCATGCCCCCCCCCCCCCCCCCCCACACACCACCACCACACACACTACATCATTTCATTTGACCATTTATATTTCCAGAAAGCTACCCTTCATGATTTTTTGCTTTTGAACTTAACTTCCCTCTTTTGAATAATGGTGTCTTGAATTATTACTTTATTTTATAGTCTGTATGTTAGAACAAAATTTCCACATGTTTTAATATCGTTGCACAAAAACAAGTGACACGATGTCCACTAGAGAGGACGAATCATCGTTAAACCGAAATGGGCATCACAATGTAAAAAGATGGATATCGATATTGCTTGTCTACTCAGTCACGCATAATATTCTTATCAAAAATGCGAAAACCTTTGTGAAAAAAATTTTATTAAAAAAAATTGCGCCTTTTAAAAATCTTCTGGAAGTAACTTCTCTATGTTAGCCTTTCCAGTTATTACCATACAAAATGCTTGAGTCCCGCACTGGCTCTGTTTTTCAGTATTAACCCTGTTGCTTTCGCATTGGCTCAGTTGTGTTTGGTATACGGACATTCTGTTTCATACGATTTGTATGATTTGCCTAATATTGTGTCCAATGTTTCATTGTATTGCTTTAGTTTTATTCAACTAAAAACATAGCGTACGCGAAAACTAGACACGCGCAATAAAACTCCTGAATAATTCTAATTATTATATTTAATATAACAGTTGCTATGGTGACAACGTGACAATCATTCCGATTTTATACATGATGAATGCAATCTTCACATTTTCGCTGATATTTTTTTCTAATAATGAGAACGCAAATTACAACCTGCATACCCTAATTATTGATGCTGATTAATGACAGCATTAGTTCTAGAAGAAACAGTACCTTTTGAAGAATTCTCTAGAGGATAATCAATAACGGTCAGATGTCTTGTAAACAAATCAGAACATTCAATAATACAATTTCTAGATTAGACCAGTTTTAAACACTATTCAATGTTTTAGTGTTTCCCAAGGGGGAAGCCTATAGTCGCCGCTTGGTACGTCCCTCCGTCCGTGTGTCCGTCATTTCCGAAATTCTTGAACGAGCATTTGGCTGGAATTTAGTGAAACTTCACAGAAAGATTTACCTTTTTTAGGAATAATTTTTTACTAAGATTTTAGCCGTTTGATTGTTAAACGTTGTATACAGTAAAACCATTTAGTAACCGGAGTATTTCTCAGCAGGCATTAGACTAAATTCATTGAGACTTCATAGGAAGCTTCACTCCTTTAGAGGAGACTTGCATACTACTTTTATGTATCTGTCAGATGATTTAAAACTGACTTATTGCCCTTTGATTAATCAACATAAGTTTACTATAGAACCATTTGTCCGGAGTATTCCTTAGCAACTTCCATATGGTATATAGCAAAATTTAGTGGAAGTTTAATTCCAAACAGGAGATGTATATATTGACTTAATGTTCCCGTTGGATGATTTCTCACGGAGTTATTGCCCTTTGACTATTCAACATTAGTATGCTATAGTACCTTTTCTTGTCCGGAATATTCCTTAGCAACCACTGGCTTGTATTTAGTGAAACTTGATAGGAAGCTTCTCTTCAGAGAGTTGATGCGCATATTATTTGCATGTATTAGTGAGTTGATTTTTCTATGAGTTATTGCCCTTTGATTATGCAACATAATTTTACTGTAGAACCATTTATTGTCCGGAGTATACCTTAGCAACTTCCATATGAAATAGCGAATATTCATAAGAAGCTTTACTTCAAACAGGAAAAATGCATGTTATTTTCATGTTCCCGTTGGATGGGTTTTCATGGAGTTATTGCCCTTTGATTATTCAACATTAGCGTACTTTGGTACCATTTCTTGTCCGGAGTTCGCCTCAGCAATAAATGGCTGGAATTTAGTGAAACTTCATAGGAAGCTTCACTATTAAAAAGAAAATGCACATATTCTCTGCATGTTTTGGTGAGATAATTTTTCTATGAGTTATTGTATTTAGATTATTCAACATTGTATACTATTGTACCATTTCTTGTCCGAAGTATTCCTCGGCAACTTCTAAAAATACAGGAAGTTTGACTATTAAAAAGAGCTTCACATGTTCATGTTCCGACTGAATGAGTTTTCACTGAGATATTGCCCTTTGATTTTTCAACATTAGTACACTATAGTACAATTTCTTGTCCGGGGTATTCCTCAGCAACCACTGGCTGGAATTCATCGAAACTTCGGAAGAAGTTCTAGTCCCAAGAGGAGATGTGAATGGTATCCAGGGGCGGATCCAGGATTTGGTGTTAGGGTGTTGGGGCGCAACTAAGGGATGTTTTCACCCAAAGCAAAAGATAAATACCTATGCGAGCGTTGCGAGCGTTTAAAAAATGCATATTTCATATTTTTCACCCAGAACAAAAGATAAATTATGTATGCGAGCGTAGCGAGAAAAAAATGCGTATTTTGCACTTTTTCACACAGAACAAATGACAAATTACCTATGCTCCGGCGATTTTAGTGCGCCCCCCAGATCCGCCCTTTGTATCTTTATATTTCGGTCAGATGACTTTTCTGTGAGGTATTCCCTATGATTATTCAACCTTAGTATTTTATATCACCGTTTCTTGTCATGAGTATTCCTCAGCAACTACTGGCTGGAATTCATCGAAACTTCATAGCAAACAACACTCCCACGTAGAAATTGCATATTATCTTCATAAACCGCATATTATCTTCGTAATCCAGTTGGATAGATTTTCGTTCAGCATTGCTCTTTGATTACACAACATTAGTTAACTATAGTGACATCCTTGTCAACCCTTGGCTGAAAGTTCGTGGGAAACTTCACAGTCAAGATGAAATGCGCATATCTTATGCACGCTATTTCTCAACTACTACTTGCTGGAGTCCTAAGAAACTTCTATGAAAGTTTGACCTATATGACTACGCATGCGTCCGTCCGTTGAATTTTTTTGTGCTTTTAGTTAAGAAATAATTTATAGCAAAGGAGTGTTTTATCACTATTTATGCACAGTAGGTGGTTATACGTCGTCGGGCTCAATAATTTCATGAGGGCGCAGCCCGAGTGAAATTATTTGTACAACGTTTTACCGCCCGAGTGTATGAAAAGTGTTAAAACACGAGTTTGCTATAAATTATTTCGATTCTAATATACCCTTAATGAAAAACAGTAGATAAGATATAGTAGCGCTCTTTCTTGGTCGCAACAAAAGCATTGACGTCACCGCACGTTAACGTGACGTCATTCTAGCGTAAGAGGGTTTTAACAGAGGAAAATGTATTAGAATGTGCAATAATGATATTTCAAGGAGCATTCATCGGTTTGACTATATTTTTGTCTTCATTATTTAATGCTTGTTATTTACATTTTATACTTCATTTGGGTTATCAAATACTATGCTATAAATTTTCGTTGTTCCATTTTTTATTTTTTATTTTATTTTCTATTTCTTTACAAAATATCCATGGTAATGTATGGGGTAATTCAAGGCCCCCGTTTATCTGAAATAACAGATTATCAAAGTTTTATAAAAATGTTGAATAAATAAACATCCGAAATAAATAAAGCAAATTATTTTGCAATTTAATTTAATTTCCATCAATTGCCATTCATCATAAATGCAACTGTTTCTAAGGGGCTTTATCTATTTGTCGCCGTATAAATATTTTGAATGTCAAACACCTTTGACCTTTTGAAGATAATACGAGATTCATGTGAGTGAAAAAAAAATCAAAATCCAGTGTCAAAAATTGAATGTCATGTAATATTTCATTATTTTCCTAAATGAATAATGATTGTTTTGCATTCCATTCTTTTAAAAGGGCCTGTGCATTATGGGATCAATGATACGAATTAGGTTTTGTTTTTGCTTTACATGAAATATTATGTTATTCTCTTTCTTTGTTCGTCTGAAACTGATGAATGTAATGTCACTAATTGTGCGATCATGGTGGTTTACGTTAACTAGAATAAAACATTAGTTATATTAGGACATTATTAAAAAGTGTCATTATGTGCTTTTTAACAGCTGTGGCCAACGACAAATGATAAAACAGAAATATATACAAACAGAAATATAACATTATTTTAATATATGGACAGCTTTTCCTCTTTTCTCTTAAGTACTAGCTGTTCCAATATTCCATTGACGCTGACTTCATTAATATTTCATTAAAGGTAATGTTTCACTCTGAGGACTTTGCTTTCACTTTGCTTTCACTTTCAACAAACAACAATGTTAATAGCCTGTAATGGTTGAGTACTTGCAGCTGAAGCATGAACTGAAATCACACAGGAATAGTAGAGTTTTTCGCAGTACTTTTGATACTGTTCTAAAACAACATATAAAAGGTCTTAGTGCATGAGAGGTTATGTACAAAACATGTCTGACTTGAATGAAAGTGGATACCGTTTTCAATGGACCATTATTGTTACTGACTTACTTGTGACAGAAAATTGATAGTTCTCTTGTGAATTGTGAATAGAATCAAATATCGCTCTAGAAATTTCACATAATGAGACAACTTGGAAAATGATCTAGAGATATTTATTGTCTGAATTTAAATGATACAGACAAAAATCATATAAATGTCATTATTATTTCTATGCAGATACGACAGACTGTAAATAATAAGATTCTCTCATTAAGTCATATGGGAACACATTCAGCATGTATAGTTAAGTGGAATTTGTCATAAATTATTGTTTTAATTATGATAGTTTGAAGAAAATGTCATTTCAATAAGAAAAACCCCTCCGATACGACACTACTTCATGCGAATGAGACAACACGAGCTATTTAGGCGTCATAATATCCCTTTCATCTACAATATCAGTTTTATATCATTGTACTGGAACATTTTTCAATCCATTCGAGACATCAATTTCTCAAATAGTTAAAACTGAAAGGTTTCAGAGCTCACAATGGTAAATACTTTAATAAGTTTTGAAATTCAGTAAGACCGGAAAGATCATGTTTGTAAAGTCATTTTAAAATAAACTGTTTGCATGTATAGGTACACATTTTGGCATAAGCAGTAATTCTAACACGATCCGGAGCAATTGCTATATAAACATATAGAGAAATCGCCTATACATGAATCTACGATAAAGTATGGCTGGCTGTTACATTTCACCCCCTACGATTGTGACATAAGAGATTCTACTTCTGTTCCATTACATACAAATTATTTCAGGGCCAAACGGTTGAAAACAATATTTCAAATACATAATTATAATAAAAGGTCGTACTGACTTATGTGTAGGACCGTAAAACACGTTTTAATCTCTACGAGCGAATTCAATTAACTCAATTATGATTCAGCGGTGACGTCATAAATGTATGACATAAAGTATGACGTTATAATGATGTGACGTCATATTAAAGTAAGCATATAAATCGTAACACAGGGTCAACTAACCTAATTTGGTAATTCTGTTCAAAAATAATTTGCGAGTTGTTAGATAACTAGTTTGTAAATACTTCTCAAAATTCTAATAAAAAAAAGGAACAAATATCTAAACGTTCCATTGGCTACGCAAAACCTTCTAACCATGGGGGTAAATTGTAACTGCATATGATCCGAATGACGTATTACGCTGAAAATGTAGTACTGTAAAATGCGAATTATTTGCGTTGTTAGAATCGAAATAATAAATCTGTTCCTACGCACTCGTGATTTAATTATTACGCATCCAAACTCCTGCCCATATTTTATTAACTGATAAAATAGAGAAACAGATTTATTATTTCTTAAATCATCATAATGTATATATCAAATAAAACACAGCACTTTAAGCGACAGACGATTTTTGAATGAATGAAAGAATTTAACTCTACGAAATAGGCTGTGTGGTCAAAGTATTAAATGTGCTACTGACCGTTACTTTTCTTAAGATCTCTACCATTATTTATTGCATAACTTGATTTCTTCTTCTGATCCATTTCATCGGGCCCTTAAGGGTGTTTCTCTTGATGCTCTGTCTTCTGCAAAGACATTTAGTACATACGTTTTGGGTTCTTAAGGTTTGCTTTTTGTACAGTTATACAGGGGTATTTTTGTGTTTTACATGCCATGTCTTTTGTTTCCATTCTGAGTGTTAGAGATTCACCTGGCGGTGATTACTTTTATTTATACTGTGTTGGAAGGCTGCGTATTTGGAACGTGGCATTCTCTGTTTGATATTTATCCCTGTTTTCTTCACATGCTTAAGATAATTGCTATACTAATCATAAGTGTACTTTAACGTCATTTTTTTATAATAAATTGACCTGGTTTCAATATATTTTTTAAAAATTCTCATGTTGTATAAACCGACAAAAATATTATTTTAGACTACATTTTCCTGCTGTTCCTAGATATTTATCTTTTTGTTTGATTCAATTTATTTTTAAAGATCTGCTCAAACTTAAAGCGTAATCCGGACATGATCTCTTATATATTTCGTCAACAATATAAGCTCAAGAACAGCTTTGTCAGCATTTCCTGACAGCTGAATGCAACAGTGTTTTATACAGGCATATGCATGTTGAGAAGTTAACCCTAAAAATTGTGTGCTAGACTTCAAACTTCTTGGAGCTAACACTTAAGATGCATTCATTCCCTATTTTAACACTTGAATTTTCCTGACAATATTTAAAGATTGTGTTAAGCATTCTACTAAAATATAAATAATATAACCGTACAGAAACGAAAGGATCCGAGCTCCGAATGATTATTAATAAAACTTGTCAGAATAAATTTGTTTCAATCTTAATTATTTGGTGTTTAATTACTTTCATGTTTCCATAAACAGTGCTGTAAGTGACATCCGTTGCAAAGGTACTCCATGCCTGGAGGATGGATAATATCTAAGTTCGGGAAAAGTGTTTCATAATTATGCAAATATCTACTAAAATAAGAAAATGCGACTTCTTTATCAAATAGTCTTAAACAAGCATCTAGGCTGATATCTTACTGCAGTTCAGTAAAGGAAGTACACCAAATCTTAGAAACACTTCTCGTCGTTTTTAGCTCACCTGTCCGTCGTCCGTCCGTTCACAATTTCTCGTGAACACAATAGAGACCACATTTTGTAATCAATATTAATCAAACTTGCACACAACTTGTATTGGCGTAATATCTCGGCTCTTTTCGAAAACTAGCCAAATCCCATCATGGGTTCCAGACTTATGGCGCCTTAAAGAGGTCAACATTTGCTATTTTTGACTTGTGAACACAATAGAGACCACATTTTGCACACCCAATTTTAATCAAACTTGCCCACAACTTGTATTTGCATAATATCTCGGTTCCTTTCAAAAACTGGCTAGATCCCGTCATGGGTTGTAGAGTTACGGCCCCTTAAAGGGCCAACATTTGCTATTTTTGGTGTGTGAACACAATAGAGACCACATTTTGCAATCAACTTTAATCGGACTTGCACCCAACTTGTATTGGCATAATATCTCAATTTCTTTCGAAAACTGGCCAGATCCCATCATGGGTGATAGAGAAATGGCCCCTTATAGGGCCAACATTTGCTATTTTTTGACTTGTGAACACGTCAGAGACCACATTTTGCAATCAACTTTAATCAAACTTGCACACAACTTGTATTGGCATAGTTTCTCAATTTCTTTCGAAAACTGGCCATATCCTATCATGGTTTCGAGAGTTATGGCCCCTTAAAGGGCCAAAATTTGCTATTTTGGCTTTTGCGCCAAATAGAGACTTCATTTATGGTTTACTTTGATAGAGACTTGCAAAATATCCTTAACAACAATAACTCTTGGATTCCATGATGAATATGCCAAATCTATCTATAGGTTCTGGAGTTACGGCCCCTGATTGATCCATGAAAGAGCCAACATTTGTTGATTTTTACATTGTGAACACTATAGAAGTAACATTTTATATTTGATTTTAACCACACTTACACACAACTTAAGTCACAGTAAGATCTAGGTTCCTTTCGAAAACCGGCTATATTCAATCATGAGTTACTGCCCATGAAAAGGGCACAATTTTCTATATTGGCCCTTTCAGCCATACAGAGGTTTCATTTATGCTTTGATTTGAGGCAAACTTGCACAGAATGATAATCTTGATACTCCCTAGACCTGGATTGAAACTGGGTCATGTCGGGTCAAAAACTAGGTAATCAGGTCAAATCAGAGGAAAAGCTTGTTAACAACCTAAAGGCAACATTTATGATCCTATCTTCATGAAACTTGGTCAGATTGTTTATATTTTGATGATTTATAGGCCGAGTTTAAAACTGGGTTATATAGGTTCAAAACCTAGCTCACCCGATTAAATCAAAGGAAAAGTTGTTAACACTCTTGAGGCCACATTTATGACCGTATCTTCATGAAACTTGGTCAGAATGTTTATCTTGATGATTTCTAGGGTCATATCGGGTCAGAAACTAGATCACCCGGTCAAATCAAAGGAAAGGCTTGTTAACACTCTTGTTCATTTGATGTGAAAGAAAGTTAGTCAGAATGTTTGCCTGCATGAAATATCGCATGAATTTTTATCTGGGTCATGTGGGGTCAAAAACTAGGTCACCAGGTCAAATCAAAGAATAAGCTTGTTTACACCCTAGGGGCACAATTTTATTCTATCTTCATAAAACTTGGTCAGAATATTTTTTATCATGAAGTCTTGGATGATTTCAAATCTGGGTCAAATGTGGTCAAAAACTAGGCCACTGGGTCAAATCAAAGACAAAACGTGTATACATTCTAGAGGCAACCTTTTTGCTCCAACCTTCCGGCGACTTTGTCAGAATGTTTGTTTTCATGAAAATTTGGACAAGTTCGAATCTGGGTCATGGGGGTAAAAAACTAGGTCACTAGGTTAGATCAAAGAAAATGATTGTTTACACTTAAGAGGCCACGTTTTTTATTCAATCTTTATGAAAATTGGTCAGAATATTTGTCTGCATGAAATCACTAGGTAAAACATGTTTACACTGTTACGGTGTGTTACTCAGGTGAGCGACTTAAGGCCATCTTGACCCTCTTGTACTATTTGCGGACAGAAATTTAAAAGCTCTAATCATATGCGAAGCAGCATGTCTTCCGTGAACCACTACAAGACGCTGTATTCAGCAAATTGTACTCTTATTTGTGACAGAAAAATTGAGGGTGTCTTGTTAATCGAATTATATGTCAAGCAAGACAATTCTGCGAGAAACAAAAGAACTTTTATTATCTTGCTGCTTTAATTAGATGGGTCAGTTTTGGAAGATGATTTATGGCTACGTTGGGCACGTGGCTTCCTACAACATGTGATCATTAGGGTAAGCTTAGCTGTAACTTGCAGTTATTTTGTTTCTGTGATTGTATTTGTTTTTGTATCATGTTAATTAAGCTCAACTGAAATAAAGTTCTGGATACTGTAACATTTATTTTCAAATGAATAGGCCTTTTGATCAAGGCAGCCAGTCAAAATCGGTTACATTTACCTGACGAAAATGGCCCATATACTTTAATTGACTTTAAGTGACACTAAAGCATTATCACAATCTTTAACACTCCCTCTAGGGCTTTGATGACCGCATTATAATTGTCCAGATTTACAAAATTAAATGCTATGCCGATGGTCGAGAAATACCATGACTACATTTACAGCCTAGCTATTCTTTTTACAGAAGTGCTATTGTAAACACACGTGTCAAATAATTAGTGTTTATCGTGAAATTTCATCGAATAAAGGTTTTCTGTTCATTTTTTGGCATCTGATAGAGGAAAGAAAAAAATATCATAGTCTAAGAGCTAGTCGTCTACATCAAGCACAACACAGAGAAAAGAAAACTTGTAAAATTCGAGATTCACATCTGTCATAATTATCGTTTCCTAAAGTTATTCTATTCCAACCCATACAAAAAGACATGAACATTATATACTCAGTCTTTACCATTTTTAAAGATTCATATAGATATAAGAATGCAAGCATGAAGTGCAGTGAGCATCATTTATCAGAAATGACATTTTTTTAAGAAACTTTTGTGATGGGAATGCGTAAGAATTTAAAATCAAAGCACTGAAGTACTGTTTTTCTTGTCGGTCTGAGGGAAATTTTGGGCTCGGACCCCGCTACCAACCGGACTGTTAAAGATTATGGTCTAGTCCTTTTCCTTCCCTAATACGATAAGTCTTACATATCGCTTGATTTATTATCTTTATCTCTGCATATTACACAGTGTGTGTATTCTGTCACTGAGTTTGAAAAAGTTCCATTCATACGGATATTTCATTTCATAGGGGGCGAATTAATTTACCTTCATTATGTAATATTTTGTAATGTTATCTGAAAGGATAACAGAGAGCTGCATGACATAATCATTTACAGAATCACGTAGAAATTATAGTATTCTGTGTCTTTTGGATAGCTATACATATGTGTATGCCATACATGTTATTACTGTTCTGCAGAAATGTTAGGACTATTTTAGGTGAGATTGTTTACTGTTGTTTGTAGGCATATGGTATTAAGAGAATTTGAACCGTATTGTTCACTCTGGGGCTAATCGCCCCAAAAATTAAATTTTCAATATCTACGCACATCCAAATAGTTTAATCCTTTTATACAAACTTTTAAGACACTCTGTTTTTTTTTGTCTGATCTGATAATTATTTGAAACTATAGATCAAGCGTTTTCGTAATATTACAGATGTAATTCTAGCTTTAAAAATCTAAGACTTTTACTGGCTTGAAGGAAATATTTCTAAGATATAAAAAAAGGAGAACAAAAATACAATTATATCTCGATATCCCAACTTCCAAAGGATCGAGCTTGTTACTTCGAGAAAACCGAAATTCAACTTGAATGCTTTTTTTTTTGCAAGTATTTTTGACGGGACTTTTCAATGTCTTTGAGATTACTTGAATTTTTAGATTTAGATTTTTAGCGAGCTCGAGATATCGAGTTTCAACTGTATATATAAAAGATGATCTGTTGAATGCAGAGTACGCTGTAAAGCAAAATAATAGCAGATTTGATTTGATTGTTCATCGGTGGGGGGGGGGGGGGGGGGGGGGGGGGGGGGGGGTAATGAAATTTGCAACACACGTCACACACCCTAGCACCGGCTTAAGCGGAATTCTATATACAGATACATAATACATGACAAAGCAGCTGTTCTAATGAAAACAATTCTAGTGAGAATGCTACATTTGTTGGATTTTTCTACAAAAATTTGCACTTGTGGCGAAGATTTAATTAGACAACGATCAGTAATAATTGAATGCTGTTCCCCCAGATGCAGAAACAGGCGTTATTACACAGAGGATATTACATGAGTGTCATTTCATATTTAATTTATTAAACAAGTATTTTATCAATTTTATTCAACGAGTTTAATAAATTCAGTTAGGAAAGTCACAAATGTAATATTCTTTTTATCACGTGTAAGCTTTTCCAGCCGAAACATAAAAAATCTACTTTCTTTAACTATTATAAACAAGTTAATTTGATCAAGTTGAACGTCTCCGATACTTTAAACGACGTCGACGTCAAAGCTTTAGTACACTATAAATAGTGTACTATTATAAAATTCTTTCACTAGTTGTAGGTGCAGATGGGAATTTCCGGCCTCGAGGGTAACTGTTTAGGCGGTAACGAGGCTCCGGATATATAGCCGGATATTCCCATCTGCACCTATAACCAGTGATAGAATCTTTTTCTTGCATACCGATATCAAGAAATGATAATAAAAATAAAATCAGTCGAACGGCATTTTTTAGAACTATTTCATATAGCAGCGTATTTAAACAAAGCGCGGGAAAGCAACGTCCGTTAACAGGAAAGACGTCATGACGTTTCAAAGACAAATAACAATGTTTAGTTCCGGTTTTGTTTTATCAGTTGCAGCGTAATGTTATGGATTTTTGATAAAATAAATTGTTTTGAATCGAGAAATATACTATCGGGAACAAAGAGGTCAAGGTACTGGATTTTTATTCCGTTTTTTTTTTAAAATATAAATAACTACATAAATCTTCTACAATTATGTAGTTCGTAATACGTCATTTTAAGCACGAGAGTCATCTTACACCCCAGGGTGTAAGTTGGATTTTTCCAGCACCGGTAAAAATACCGGAAATCCCCGTCTGGTGTGCAAGAACAAACTTTGTTTCACTTCCACGACGTCAAACATGTGATAATATATGTTAATAATTACGTTGTTATTTGTCTGAGGGCAGTCATATTAAATCTCCCTCATATAGCTGGGGAAGTACATCTTCTGGTTCAAGCATATTTTGTTAATCATGTTGTTGATAAAATAACACATTTCAATGGTATCGGACCATACAGTCATACAAGTTTTATTCGCATTTTGATCCCGCTTCTTTCTAAGTTTACAAAGCACACTTTAATATATATGCTTTTATGAAACAAGAGAACATCGTTAATAATGAATATGGTAAAATCATATTTAATTTAATAGAAATATTTATTTTCCTATCCTAGGTATCGAGAGACGACGTTCCTGATTTTCTAAACACGCCTGTTTTGTTAAAAAGAAGAAAAATTTATCATAGCCGCATCCAATGTCTTTTTGCTAAATACCTGTAGAATACAAGTTACAAGCATTTTCTTATTATTCCTCATCTTTAGAAGGAATGCTACAGAACTGAAAAAGACATAGAACTGAAAAGACAGACCTGATTGAACAGACCAAACGGACAAAGGAGAATTGCGAAGGACAAGCACAGATTGTAATTTTCTTTTTTTATAATTTTAGTTATATGTATTTTTAGAAGCCAAGCGATCGCACTATACTAGTTGTTCTGATAACTGTTCTCTATCGGATTCTAATACACACACACTAGACATTTTTTCATAGGTACCAAATTGTTCGTCAGGACCATCTCTTTCAAAATAAAAAATGTTCCCATGAAAAAACTCTTTTGAACTATATATGATTTCACTGTTTCCATGGCAACCATAATTTTTGAAAAGGACAACCATATATATGATAAACAGTCATATCTTGGTCAGTTTAGGTGATAAAACAATAAAAATGGTGTCAAAATGGAGCTAAGACATTGGTCTTTAAATTGCATTATTTTTATATTAATTAACTAATTTGCATATTCATGAATATTAATGAGAATGTTACAAATTGACAAAAGTTTGTTAAAAAATAACATTTTCTAAGTTTCAAATCAATTTAAATGTACCAAACAGCTTTGATCTGGTCTTAAAGTCTCTCGGTGTGTTTTTATATATTATTTTGTTACTCTTATGGTATTATTTTTTACTCAAAACTGGATGTGCTCAGCTAATTTGCATAAAATGAACCGGTGTCACAAACAACGAATAAAATTATGAGACCACTAAAACTGAATAAAATTATATAATTAATTGTTACCAATGAAATAACAATTTTATATGGTCTATAATGTCCGCAGACGTCGCGTTAACACTTTATTGATGGAAGAATAAAAATGTAACATACATTACACATGTTACGTTACCATTTCAACAACCTTGTTGTATTGCATCAATTATTTAGAAAATATTCCAGAAAAATAATTAATATTACTTATTGTGTACTATAATAATACAATATGCTTCTTTATTTGTCAGACAGTGTGATTTTTTTCCTTAACACACCTTAGAATACGTTACCACTACCATTGCTTTTTAAAAAGATATTTAAGAAGAAACTGAAGCCCAAATGGTCACATACTGATTTATTTAAACTGTTAATGGTAAGTTTTAAGAAGGTTTTCTTCTGTTATTTCAGAAATTGCCTAAACTATATATTGCAACATCCATGTAACTATAATTTTAGATGGAATTTCAATAAAACATACAATAATATCCATCTGTGCGTTCATTATATTATGATCATACAGCTGATATGTGCAGTTGTCCTGCGAGTAAAAATCAAGTTTTTTAAAAAGTTTTTTTTTTTTAATTTTAGAAATTGTCGCATTATAAGAACATATACAAAACCAACCCTAGCTCGATAGGACGAATCATAGGGTCTTGATTCAGATATCTGGATGAGGCCTTTGCTCTCCATGACGATTCAATAAAGATAGTGTGTCTGAAGTCAATAGACGTACACCTGTATAATACGGAGAACTTAGCACTTGCCTGTAGAGAACTGAGTAGTTCCGGTACAGAATCCAGGGACACTTGTTAGGTTAACTGTTCAACATTACATGACTGAATTTCTGTTGCAAAGCGGTGCTAAACCAAAACTAACAAACAAAAGAAAATATGCAGGTATTTAAGTAAACACTTTAGATTTAAAAATTTTACCAGGTTGGCAAAACTGTTTTAGTGATACCAAATCAAGATATAAGAAAAGTATAAAACTTCATAAGTATGAAATAAAGAAAACTATTGTTGTCATTTTGAAACATTTACAATGACAAAATGTACAAAATATATTTTTGATATTTTAAATTGTACAGACAAGGACTAAATTGTATTATGTGATGGAATATTCCTGGATATACCGGAACATTAAGAGAAGCTATGCATCAATCATAACAAATAAAGTTTGATAATCAATTAAGTTACGTACCAATTAAAGGTTATGAAAAAGGCATGACCTGTCTTTGTCAAAAGTTCAAACTGCAGCAAGAACCTCGCCAGCATGATACAAATTGCTTCAGAATCAAAGTGTAATCAAATGTCATTCATAAAAGTAAAGTGATGTTTGAGAGCCTATGATCTTCTTTTGTCAGTTGCTTTCTATTTTATAAACAATATATTATGAAGCAACATATTATTCATAACAGCTAACCAACAAGAGAGCAAATATGCTATATTAGGTAACATTAAAGTGAAAATATTGTAAGTCACATCTTAATCAAGACGTGCAGAATGTGATTCTCTTGTAACACCGCTGCCTCAAATTGTGTGCAGTTCATATTTTTCGGAAATTTCATCTAATTTCAAATTAAGATTTTCACTAATCCATGCAATTTTGCTATTACAGAACACTGTTTAAGCTAGAGCTAGGGGTGTGAGGGCAATTTAACATTGCATTACATCTAACGAACAGACACAATCAAATCGAATCAAATCAGCTGTTATTTTGCTTGGTTGTGTTGTTATGCTTCCAAAGGATCATCTTAAAAAAATATTTGCTATCACAAAAAAGTCTTTAAGTGTCATGTGATGTTTATAAAAAATCTCCTCGTACTCGGTTTCAGTGTTGTTAGATTTTCTGGCCCTTTTGGACCATGTTTACTAATAAACAGAATTCCTCTTAAGCCAGTGCTAGGGGGCGTAAGGTGTGTTTCACACTTCATTACCTCTCATAAACAGACATGATCCAACTGAGTTTGCTATTTATTTGCTTGGTTGCGTTCTTTACTTCTAAAGGATCTTTGTAAAGTCAATTGCAACATGTTTTCAGCAACTCTGAAGTGTCGTTCAGAAGGCACTCAGTATCTTCCTAGAAGTTTTGAATAGCATTATGTAATTGTTTTCTTAACAATTTTGGTTTTCAAACACTTAATATTGTTCACATTCTTGACAGCTTTTTGCAATTTCATAAGTTTAAATCTAAAGATTACTTAAAGTACCTGAATATTTCAATTTTTTTTAGTTTTTGTTCAGTGCTGCTTTTCAACAGTGAATAATTTATTAATAAGCCCATAAATATCTCAATACAATGCATGTTTTTCTCAAACTCAAAAACAAAATGCTTTATTTCTCACGTAAATACTGCATAGATACACTTCACAATCACACAAAACAAGATAAATATTCCATTATAAAAACATTTTCCATGAAAGGCAGCCCCAAATTGTAACCCTATTATCAGTGTATGGATGTTAGCAGGGATTTATACATAATTAATATATACAGAATATATACATAAAAATACATAATCAATGTAAAATGTAATTATTGACAACAATATTGAAACCATCAAATAAAAGAACATCATAATTAAGAAACTGATATTAGTATAATTAAACTGATAGATGCATTAATTCAAAATGAAAAAGGAACATTGAATGTGTAATGAATGTTTCAGATGATTTCTTGGTTAACAAAAGTAAAGAAAGAATGTTAGAATTAATACTTTAAAGTTTTAACAAATCAATGATATCATAATATTGATAACAATGATTCAAATTTCTTCCTACGTGTTTCTAAATACAGCAAAATACAGTGGTAACGTATTTTAAAGCGCCGTTATGGAAAAAATCTCATTGCTTGAGCAGTATGGAACTATACTATTTTGCAAGAGAATTTAATAACTTGATAACTAAATATTCCTCTACTATTTTTTGAGAAAATAACGATACAATAAAACAAGATCACTGGAATGGTAACGTAACATGTGTTAAGTATGTAACAAACAGATTTCTCCTTCAAATAAGTATTTACGCTATATTTTCATATGATATAGCTCAAATAACACAAGTTTATTGATAACAGTTTATTTCGTCATGTTGTTCAGTTTTAGTTATATCTTGTTTCCAGAGATGTCTGTTTTAGCATAGATTAATTTATGCAAATTAGCTGAAATACCTAATGTAGAAAAAAATGTTTACCTTCAGAGTAACAAAATACTATTCTAGAAAACACTGAGAGACATCAGGACCAGATCAAAACTGTCTGATCTATATTTTCTAAATAATTGATGTAATAAAACAAGGTTATTGAAATGGTAACGTAACATGTGTAAAGTATGTTACATACTGATTCCTCCTTCAAAAAGGTGTTTAAACTACATTTCCAAAGAATATAGCTCACATAATTGTTTTTTTTTTTTTTTTTTGATAACAATTAATTATGTCATTTTATTAAATTTTAGTGGTATCTTGTTTCCTGAGATGTTGGTTGTGGTAGTGGTTAATTTTATGCAAATTAGCTAAACATACCTATTTTGGGGTAAAATATTTACCATCAGTGTTACAAAATACTATTTAAGGAAACACTGAGAGACTTTCAGAACATACTTCTCCAGCCCGCCAGTAAGTGCACGTCTCGAGAAGGCAAAGGGCATTGACACAACTAGGTCATTGGCATTTTTCTGTCAATGTCCTGACTGAAGCTGGCGGGAGTGGCCATAAAGGGGACTGTTTGTGACAAGGAGCTACGTACTTGGCTGACGGCTTGCTGTTCAGACGGCCTGCAGAAAATAGACGGCATGCAGAGAAGCCACCGAGCCGCTCTAACTCCACGCTCAACGTGGGGGGCGAGCGGGGAGGGGCACAACACCCACAGCGGAGGAGCGGCGGAGGATTCCAGCGACAGCGGCTTGCAGCACTTACCGCCCTTTTAAGGGCACCTTCGAGCAACCACGTCTCTTTACGGGTCTCTGTCGTTTAGGTCTCATTGGCCGTGACAGTGATTCACTTTTGGCATCCAATTTATTAGCCCACCATCATCAGATGGTGGGCTATTAAAATCACTCTGCGTCCGTGGTCCGTCCGTCCGTCATTCCGTCCGTCCGTCCGTCCGTTAACAATTTCTCGTTATCGCATCTCCTCAGAAACTACTGGGGGGATTTTGACCAAACTTTGTCAGAATGATGTATTGGTACCCTAGTTGTGTCCCCCTGAAAATCAGACTGGTTCAACAATTTTTGAGTGAGTTATGGCCCTTTGTTTATTTCTATATTTTACATAGATTTATATAGGGAAAAACTTTGAAAACCTTCTTATCCAAAACCACAGAGTCTAGGGCTTTGATATTTGGTTTGAAGCATCATCTAGTGGTCCTCTACCAAGATGATTCAAATTATTTCTCTGGGGTCAAATATGGCCCCGCCCTGGGGGTCACATAGTTTATAATGACTTATATAGGGAAAAACTTTGAATAATCCCTTGTCCAAAACCACAGGGCCTAGGGCTTTGATATTTTGTATGTGACATCATCTAGTGGTTTTCAACTAAGATTGTTCATATTATACCCCTAGGGTCAAATATGGCTCCGCCCTGGGGGTCATATGGTTTACATAGACTTATATAGGGAAAAACTTTGAAAATCTTCTTGTCCAAACCACAAAGCCTAAGGCTTTGATACTTGTAATGTAGCATCATCTAGTGGTTCTCTACCAAGTTTGTTCAAATTATCCCCCTAGGGTCAAAAATGGCCCTGCCCCGGGGGTCACATGGTTCATATAGACTTATATAGGGAAAAGTTTTAAAATGTTCTTGTCAATAACTAAAACATTCAAATTTGGACCACATGTATATTTTTTGAGTGGCAAGATGAACCTTGACACGAGTTGACCTTGATTTTGACCTGGTGGCCTACTTTCACATTTCTGTAGCTACAGCCTTCAAATTTGGACCACTTGTATATTTTTGAGTGGCAAGATGAACCTTGACATGAGTTGACCTTGATTTTAACCTAGTGACCTACTTTCACATTTCTGTAGCTACAGCCTTCAAATTTGGACCACATGCATAGTTTTGTGCACTGGAAAAAACTTTGACCTTCACATTGACCTAGTGACCTACTTTCACATTTTTAAGGTACAGGCTTCAAATTTGGACCACATGCATAGTTTTGTATTCCGAAATAAAATTTGACCATGATTTTGACCTAGTGACCTACTTTTACATTTCTCAAGCTACAGCCTTCAAATTTGGACCACTTGCATAGTTTTTTGTACCGAAATGAACTTTGACCTTTACATTGACCTAGTGACCTACTTTCACATTTTTAAGGTACAGGCTTCAAATTTGGACCACATGCATAGTTTTGTATTCCGATATAAAATTTGACCTTTGATTTTGACCTAGTGACCTACTTTTACATTTCTCAAGCTACAGCCTTCAAATTTAGACCACTTGCATAGTTTTGTGTACCAAAATGAACTTTGACCTTTACGTTGACCTAGTGACCTACTTTCACATTTTTAAAGTACAGGCTTCAAATTTGGACCACATGCATAGTTTTGTATTCTGAAATAAAATTTGACCTTGATTTTTTTCTATGACCTACTTTTACATTTCTCAAGCTATAGCCTTCAAATTTGGACCACATGCATAGTTTTGTGTACCGAAATGAATTTTGACCTTAAGATTGACCTAGTGACCTACTTTCACATTTCTGTAGCTACAGGCTTCAAATTTAGACCACATGCATAGGATTGTGTACTGAAACAAACTTTGACCTTGACATTGACCTAGTGACCTACTTTCACATTTCTCAAGCTACAGCTTTTGAATTTGGACCACATGCACAGTGTTGTGTACGGAAATGAAATTTGACCTTGAGGTAGTCAGTAAGTCTTGAAATTTGGAACACTCAAAAATGGCACATTGGTGGGCGCCAAGATCACTCTGTGATCTCTTGTTTTTCTTTGGCATATACTCTACGGAAATTGCGTAGAGGTAAATTTTCACCACTTTGGCTTCAAAAATTTATCTTTAACGGCATGCCTGGTGACATGCCGGGGGTCTATACTCTGCACAGCTTAAATGCTATACTGTGCCCGAAAGGGCGGATGGACCCTGATTAAACTTAAATAAGAAGAACTTTCAGAACAGATAAAAACTGTTTGATACATTTAAATTGATTTAAAACTTAGAAAATATTATTTTCTAATAAAATTTTGTCATTTTGTAACATTCTCAATAATATTCATGAATATGCAAATTAGTTTATTAACATAAAAATACTGCTATTTTAAGGTCAATGTCTTAGTTCCATTTTGGTACCATTTTTATTGTTTTATCACCAAAACTGACCAAGATATGACTGATTATCATCTATATTGTTGTCCTTACCAAAAATGAACGGTTGCCATGGAAACTGTGAAATCATATAAAGTTCAAAAGAGTTTTTTCATGGGAACATTTTATATTTAGAAAGAGTTGGTCCTGACGAACAATTTGGTACCTATGAAAAAATATCTGGGGGGTGGAGGGGGGGGATGCATGGTAGACCCTATTGGCCCCCACCTAATATAGGAGAGATCGCCCTGACGTCACGCATCAATACCTGTTTATCTGGTGGTGGGCAAACAAAATATTTTTACATCGTTTGTGTATGGGATCGCAATTTTTAATTTTTAATAACTTTTACGTTAATTTATGGATTTCAAAAATTCTAAAAGTTTTGAAACGCTTACGATTTTCATATTTTCTTATTCAAATATCTTTTGAAAATGAATTACCGTTTTAAATGACATATGATTTAAATAGCGGCATAGCGATGCTCCAAACTTTTAGAAAAAACACTGTAAGTTAAGCGTTCATAATGAATCCATTTTATTTCGAAATAATAATTAAAAGTTATCAATAAATTGCTTGTTTTATATCCTTTCCATTGATCAAAAAAATTATTGATATCATTTATGTTTTAAGAAAATTTAAGCAGTTAGAAAAACATCACTGTTAACAAAAAACATGGCCGCTCGGCGTCTGCCCACCCGATCTTGGTCTTATCAGTTCTAAAAATAGAATATACACCGGATTAGTGTACAAACAGTAGGGGTTTTCTCAAAATGTTTAAAGGTTTGCAAAAAAGAAAACATAATTAGGGTATATATGTTTCTTTTACCTATATGTGTTGTAACTTTTGCCTTCATTGTACAAATTAGTGTATTGTGATATAATTATCTGCTATTATACAAAACATACGTTTGAAAATATATGGATAGTATACAGGCTACATTTAAAACACGTAGTCGCAATATTCAGATGTCATCTAAATACTCTGTCACACTTTACTTGCGTTAAGCAGGTTCTTCAATTATCCGTATGCTTTAACATTTTGTTTTTATATTTTGAGACATTTCTGGCGTTATTTAGCCTCCGTGCGAATCGAAAGATATGACGTGTGAAGTTTCGAACCCACTTTACTACGATAATAATTTACCTTAATATGTTCATGCATTAATAATACAACTTGAAACATGGAATTGAAGATAACGGCGATTCCTGGATTTAATATGTGTTCGTCTATACAATTCCTAGACTAGTTTTTTCCCAGCAACATAATAAAAATGCGCAGTACAAAATATTACTGTAAAAAAACAATAAAATATCCTGAATGTAATAAAAGTCCGTTTTTTTTGTTGCACAGTATATATACCGTGTTCTTGTAGAATTCTGTACGAAAAAGGTCAGTGCTTTTCATTAATTTTGTTGATTGTATCTAATGTCCGATAAAATAGAAGTTTTACTGAAATATTTTGAATGATTTATTTCAACACTTTGAACCCTGAAGAAGGCTGATGTAGCCGAAACGTTGGTTAAAAATAAAGTGACTTGTTTTTAAAAAGTTTTTGTAGTTTTGACTACTTTTAATACTTATATTATAACACTTTGTCTAAACATACTGGAAGTTCTCATACATGTATCTTTCATATCCATCTTTTATATCCTGATAAGATAACGTGACCGGGAAATCTGAATGAATTCAGTACCGTATAAAAATGAATTTGTAGGGTTTGAAATAGTTTAGAATATACATGTATAATACCAAGTAAGACATTTTTACCGCGGTGCATTAAACTGTCACGCATCGTATCGTGCATTTTCAAAATTGTGCGTCGATCAATAGCATTTCAGCAACCCGAGTACATTAGTACGAAACAATGTTTCCAAAATCACTATTTTCAATAATACATTCTTTGATACCAAATATTCAATTTACCTGTAACATAATGTTGTTTTGATTCCCTGATCTTAAATTGGCGAACCTCTTGCGGCACAGGGGTAGAGTGTCGATCTCCTTACCAGGTGGTCATTGGTTCAAATCATTGATTAAAAGGTATGCTGATCGTTTAATTAACAGCTGTTTTCACTGCTAGCGAATACTGGCTAGCACCTAACGAAATTAACTACAAGCATTTGAATAAGTTGCTACACTTCAGACAAAAAAGAATAAGTTTGCGATGTCTTGTTTATAGATACGCATAAAAGGTAAAGGGATATTTTTTTAAAAAATGCGCCCACGCTGTTACGAATGCTTGTAAGATAAAATACATGTATACCGATAATTCATATATAAAATACAAAGGATATTAAATCTTATAACTGTCTTTTCTCGGATATTTTAAATGGAAACAGTATTACGGCATTAGAACCGGATGCTAAATACGCCGCTGTTCAGTTCTGAAAAAAAACAACTTACATACAGTTTGAGAAAACCCCTATAGTAAGTTCGCAGTCCGTGGTCTGCAGTACGCGTCGAAGTAAGCTGAAAATCTCTAATAGATGTTGGTTTTAATTTGAAAGATCGAAATTTAGAATGGTTTTATGAACTTTCATTTGTATGTGCATGTATACACTGTGTTATCTCAAAGCATGTGTATGTAGGAATATGTCTATATATGATCGGGTGTAGCTTGTACACAAATATTTGAACTGGCTGTCATCTGCCACGACGTGTTTTGTTTGTAGACCCGAAATGATTGGTGAAGGGCGGTATGTCATTCACCTTCTGTATTAACCCTAGAACGAGATAGATATGTTGCAATTTTGCATGTATCGCAATAATTAATACACAAGAAAATTATTAAATATTTAGGCTTAAAAAATTATTTCCTCTATTCTTGCATAAAAACTACTTTTTTTCACTGGATCCGCCCATGTATTAACGGGAGAAAAATCGTGTGCAAACAAGGCAATTCACGTGCTGTTAACACCCGATTTTTATTTTTGAAATGCTTTCCCAGGGGCGTATATGTAATTCTGCGCAGATTGACATCTGGTATCTGCGTCTTTTTTCTTTTATAAAAACCTCTTCTTGAAGCATTAAAGATGCAATCTAAACCATAGAATGTTTTACTGTATCAGTAACTAACGCCAAATGCGCTGCCCCCAACATTGTTCGTACTCGTTTCTTCCCTTATTTACTCCCCTTTTGGAACTCTGCGTCTATTCAGATTTTGTTCACAATCGTGAATGTTAAAGAATCGCGTGCTTACATGTGCGATTCTTTGTTTTTAGGTATCATATTTATGATTTTGGTAAGTATCAGTCAGTATGTTTTATCTAATTTCTCGAAGAATTTATATAAACAGCTTGGAAACTTGACACTACGTTCGTACTCATCCGTACTCCAACTGCGTGTCCGTACTCAATATAACTCGAATGTAAAGTTATTATTCTTGAAATTGTGATCGAGTCCACCACATTGTTAAATGATACGAACAATTATTGGTAATTTTATGTTTGTAATAATGAGAGATAAAACAATCGCTTAAAAACCTTCAGGATGTGCTTTTGATAGCGTTGTTTATTTCCGGGCCCTGGATACGGATATTTAAAACATGTTTACCGTTTCCAAGAACAACTGGAATGGTAAATAAAAAATGTACCGGAATCGTCAAGTCATCACATATGAAAACAATACATAAATCGTCGTGAAATATATTTTTATGCAAGAATAGCGACAATACACGTTTATTTTGTGTATTAACGTCTGCAGAAGCCCTTGGGATATGTTTGTGACCGAGACCATCCCGCAGCTTTCTGCAGACGTTAATACACAAAAAAACGTGTATTATCCCTACAATAAACTTATTATTAACGTTACAGTCATTATTATTATCATTGGCAAAAAAATGCATATACCATTTCTTTAGATTTTCATATCACAGCATTTCAAAAGCTGAGACATTTAAACTTTGAATATCGGATTCAGAATACTAAACTAGTATTTATTATTTTCATAAACTGTAAAATGGTGTTACCTATTGTTGTGATAAATTCTACATTGTTTTTTTATAGAATAAACAGATAAACAAAGCAATTACAGCTACGACCGTTTCAAAACTATCGTGGACAGTAATTTGATTTACGCGAAAAATATGAATCTCTTAGGATGGTAACATTGATAATTGTATACATAATAAGATGCCAATAAACACATTTATATGTGTATTAACAGTACGATTCATTAGGTTTAAAATAAAACACATTCAATACATGTATAATTATTTAAACACAGTGTAAATGTGTACTACCACTAAAAAAACTGGAAGTTTTTTTAACAAAGGACTGTTACTGCATGGCATTTAATTATGACATACACAATTTATCTACATATTTAGTAAAGTTATATACATTTACTGAGGATTTTCTACATTTGAAGTAACTATCTAAAGAAGAAATATTTTAGTGGAGGACAGACATTGGATATCTTTAAATTATGCTAATTTAGAGACAACATTATCTATGTCATTTTCCATTTAGGTTTACGCTTTCGTCGACTTGTCTTGTTCTGATAATATAATCATCTAATCATCATCCTTTATCATCAGCAATATTTCTGTTGTGTTATGAAAATAGTCATAACTCGGCTGTCGCTTAAAATAAATAATTGACTATCTAAGAAAACATGTGACAAGAAAGAACTTCAATTTTGAAACGTTTGGTCAATGGTGGTTTAATATTTAGAAAAAAAAAACAGTTGATAAATCGAAAAGATGATTATCAGCAGATGTTTATCTTTAACGACGCGTGTTAACTGCGTTATATAAATAATCATACTATTAATATATAAAACGGGATTCCAGAAACATGTACTATATAAAACAAAGAGCAGGAAGAAGGACATTTAGTACGTGTCTTTTAAATATATTTATATTAATTAATTAACTCATTCTCCTATTTGTAAAATATTGTAAGTATGTTTTATCACAATTTTATCTTTTTCTAAATACGATATATTCAGTAGATATTGCCATAGTTGATTCGATGCAATGAAGTTTGTTAATTGTTTAACGGTTAAGGTGCCTGCCGCTCAATCTAGTGGTAGAGGGAATCGAGCCTCATTTTGGGGTTCATGACCACGCTTTCTCATATGACACCTGTACTGATTTTTCTTGAAAGCGGACTCGAGAGTGATTCAAATGTGCTTGAAGCGAGCTAAAATAAATTAGTATAAACTTACAAAATCTATTCATCAAGTTTACTATGCAGCTATTTTTCTTATTTAATTAAGGAGTTGGTCATATTAATTTATTATACACAGAGGAGTGTTGATGATAATTTAAACACTTAATAAAACAGAAGATAAACAGTTGAATAAAAGTAGGTTGTAACAACTGTTTTTTCTCTCTTGTATGGTAAACAGGCATGGTACTAACTGTCAAACTATTAGCAAAATACCGTTATAAGTTATAAGTTAGCGGTATTAAAACTGTTATGTTTTAATGATGTTATAAGATAGCAATATTATAAATTATGAATGATATAAGTATCGATTTGTGTTGAACGTAATAAATCCGTTTTCAAAAGAGTCTTTATACTTAACAGGGAAAGTACACGAACTATTCAATCGTCTTATTTGGCATATTATGCATGAGAACAAGATCAACACAGGGTTCGACCCCTTTAAAGAAAAGCAAAGCAGTCTTAAGGGTCAGAAGCTATGCGGAAGTTTTTATCCAAAATGTATATAAATATCTCTCTCTCTTTCAGTTCAATGACGCTTATAAAGTCATTAAGTGTAGTTTGTTTGGTATCCCACGTATAACGTAATCTAATACTGCGCTTAACTTCCTTTTATAGTCTTCACGAAAATGATTTTCTAATACAGTGTATCGGATAAGAAAACACCGAGAGCATTCGAATAATCCATTCATTGCTTTTACAAAAATACCCATATACTCGTCATAAATCACAAGCTAGAAAATATGATTAATCCATTTACTCATTTTAGTCAGAAATTAGACCGGAAAAATACGAACTTCAGTGTTTTTGCCAGTCATTGCGACTTTGTCCTTTATCCTGGCAAAACAGTAGACTGCGTAAATGTAACCATAATGTAAAACGATTCTGTATATTTTGTGTTAATTAGATTACTTAAAATATTTGACATAAGCTGCTTAAATCAGAAAATTGTTTTGTACCTTATTAACGTGATATGCGATATAAATGTATTGTTACCCTTTAAATATAAACATCTCTAAAATTTAAACACTAAAATGAGACTGAGAAAAGCGATATATATAAGATATTTTTATGTTATTTCAGACGTTATGCGCCTTTTTCGTTTTGTTTCCAGGACACTTAGTATTTTTCCATTTTTCTTTGCATAATTATCAAGCTAATTTAATAACCTGCAAAAACCGGTACAGGTATTATTGAATTTGCATACATTTTTAAGTAAAATGGAAAAAGATTCCATAAAATTTGATGTGTTGAGATACCAATTCACATCATTTACTAAAAAAGAAGTTCACGTAATTTGAATACTGTGCGAAATCGAGATCTGACATGTTCATCAAAGATGGAGATTTTCCTGAAAACATTATATGACTCCTTGTTAGAATGAATAATAACTTTAAAACAAATATCTAAATTTAATTATCTTTCCTGCTTAAATTCCTGTGTGGTTCTATTGAAAATAAAATTACAATGTTGTTGAGTCATCTTCGTTTTGTTTATAGCATTTTACCGTAAAACAAAAATCACCTCTTGTAGAAACAGACACTATCGCTTTGATTTCTTTTTAAATCAAGCTTAATTTGTGGATACATTTTTCTGGCAAATAGTTCAACCGGTGTTAAAGTAAAGTCGTGTATCATTTTGTTTTATTTCGTTTCGAGCATAGATTTTCAGTGCAATAGATTAATTTTCAGATTTCTCGCTAGATCGTGTAGCGCCGTCCTTCGACACTGGGTGTCTCAAAACCAAGTTTTACATCAATTATAGTGTTTTCTTCTAAAATTTATTGACATTAATCCCGGTCTATATATTCTTTTCATTTTTGATAAAAGAAAATTATGAGTTTTAAATGAATTAATAAATGAATTATCAACGAATAGCTTAACAATATTCAAGTGTATTTCAATGTTTACATTTAAAGTCAAACATTTTAATAAACGTTACTCTTACCAGTCGCAAAATTGTGCGTAACATCCTGATCTTAAAAATGACAGCATACTGTCCAAATACTGATTATTCACTGTTTTGCAGATTTCATAGCAAGATTTATCTTTCAGGATATTAGATGGCTGGTGTTCTATCGAGATCACAAGTTTCAGAAGATATTCAAGATTATTTTCGCAAAGACAGAGGAAGAAATCCAGGAAATAACCATACATCTGTAAACACGTCACGCAATAAATCACCAAGAAACAGAGACAATCCGTCAAAATGCGATTCCTTGGGAATACTGATTGACAAACCAAAACACAAACAGTATAGTACTCTTCAGACCCGAATTGCTTCATTCGAAAATTGGCCACAGGATAAAACACAAGAGGTAAGGCAGTTAGCTGAAGCTGGATTTGGGTATACAGGAGTAGACGACTCTGTTAGATGTTTTTATTGCAGTATAGGACTAAAAGATTGGCCAGAAGGAGCTTGTCCCTGGGAACAACATGTTCTAGCCAGCCCAGATTGTGGTCACGTGATTCAGTGTAAAGGTAAAGGGTATATCAGAAAAATTCTAGGAGAAAAAGACCAAGACTCTGATGTTGACGTGGACGATTCAGACGAAGTAGTGGATACTGTACAGCTAGCTATAAATAGAAACGAAGGTGCTGTTATTGCTGCAAGAGAATATTGTACAGATGAAGATATCTTAAAAAGGGCAATAAAAACATTGATCAAGCAAGACGCACAGAAACAATTCTCAGCTGTCGAACTTGTAAAAGTTGTTCAAAATATTGAAGAAACAAACGAAAATACAAACGTATCAGAGGAGCTTTCCGAAGACGAAGAGCAAGACAATATAGAAACAGACGGAGAAGGTTCTGAATCAGAAGAAGATATGGAAGAAACAAACAGAAAATTAAAAGAACCAGTAACGTGTAAAATATGATATGATGCAATTGCATGTATTATTACGTTACCCTGCGGCCACATGGTTTGTTGCGCTCAATGTATCCCAGCACTAACAAAATGCGCAGTTTGTAGGACCCAAATAAAAGGCACCGTCCGAGCCCTGATGGCCGTTTGAAGTAATGTACTAATACATGTAACTGCCTGACGTTTGCCGACAACAGAAGCTTTTCATATGACTGTCTTTCATTTGCAGTTCACATGATTCTTATAGTTTGAGCGCCTCTTTCTTTTCACAAAATGTTGTGTGCTTTTCACGTATCTATTTTACTTCAAACTCGTGGATATAATTTAAGTAAGTATTTATGGTAGTATTAACATTCTCTGAATGGGACTGGTTTCCCTTATATCTGTATGTGATATCTAAAGTATATGATAAATGAAAAATTGAGTTAGACTATGAATTATAAATTGTTTAATCAGAAAACTTGTCCACATGAACGACTGTTAAACAAAAATTAATGTATAATACTGGACGTTAATTTCACTTTAAATTAAACTGTTTTCACAAACTCATTTTAACTTATATACATGTAATTATAAAAAAATTCAAAATCTGCCTACAGTTGTTTGCATGATACATACGAGGCTATTTTAGTCTGTTCAAATACTACTTAAAGGGTGTTAAAGTCCATGCTTGTAGCTTTCATTTGCATAAGTGTATCCATCACCCTGAACAGTAATTATGCTACGTGAGCGGATTTATTTTTATTTTGTTGCCTGGAGTTTTACCTAAGGTGGTTATAATGTAACTTTTAATAGCGAGTTGAACAAGCAAAAAACATTATATTCATAGAAATATCGCCGCTATGGTATTAGTTATAACCACTGATGTACAAGAGAAAAGAGAAAACTATTTGTTTTGTTATAAGAGGCATGTGCCGGCTAAAGGAGCACAAAATTTCCAATATGCATCGCATCCCGTTGTATTGATAATACTTTATAAATTGTGTGCTAGTGAAATAAGCTGATAAAGTACATGCCTTTGGCTTAGAATTGCATAGAAAATAAGTAAAATAGCGTACATTTGATAAAATTTTAGATGGACGGGTGCGCGCCTGATGCATCCAGCGAATACCCTAGTGTAAACGACCTTTCAAAAGTAGGTACCTACCAAGTTCAAGAAACATTTGTACAAAGTTTTTCATATTTGTTTGTTTTTCGTTATTAAGCCTCTTCTGCCCAACACATACGCTGACTTTCAAAAATTGTATTTTAATAAGCTTTTGCTATTATATGTTTTATTTTTTATTTTTTTGGTTGGGTTTAACGTCGCACCGACACAATTATAGGTCATATGGCGACTTTCCAGCTTTGATGGTGGAGGAAGAACCCAGGTGCTCCTCCGTGCATTATTTCATCACGAGCGTGCACCTGGGTAGAACCAACGACCTTCCGTAAGCCAGCTGGATGACTTCCTCACATGAATAATTCAACGCCCCGAGTGAGGCTCGAACCCACATCGATGAAGGGCAAGTGATTTGAAGTCAACGACCTTAACCACTCGGCCACGGAGGCCCCGCTATTAAATGGAGAAAGACATATAACCCGGGAATATAGAACATTACACTACAGCGAGACAGTGATCATGATTTGGATTTTAACCCGTTTAGTTAATGGAATTGATCCTATAGATTAATTGATTAATGCCTCATAAGTCCGCAGTATATTGCTAATGATATTAATTTACATTATCAAATTTGTCTTTTTTAACAGTCTAAATATAAACAGAGCTTCAAGGTTAATATAGACCATGGGGGGTTTGCTCCCCCTCAGGGGGAAATTTGTGGACCATATTTTTTGACAAACCTATATGTGGCGATCATTTTGGCATAAAGTTTGCAACTGTCGAGCGGGGCTTTTCTCCTTAACCAGGCTTTAAAATATGTTACCTTCAAAACCTATATATTTTTATCAATTTTCAAAGACAAATTGTACCATTATGTTAGTAAATCATTTCAATTTTGCATATGTTATATCAAGATGTATACTAGAAGCTGCAATTTGATTAAATTTTAATGTCTATAATGTAATGTTAAAGAAGAAAAGTATCGGAAAAAGATACATTACCTAAACAAACAAACATTTTTGGCATAATGTTTTTACTGCAAATTTAGATGACCAGGTAATAAAAAAATGAAGTTACCATTAAAAAGTTCAATTTTCAGCAATAACAATGATATATAGATTGCCAGTGTAAGTTAAGAGAAAGCTGATTTTAGCGATTCTTAAAATGTAACTTTATTCTTCCAAAATGTGCTATTTTTCAGTCATACATAATTCAAACATGTTTTTCTTAAAAATGTTCAATGACATATCAGTTTTATATTAACACTCTTCAATTACATGTAATACATATAAAACTATCTAAATTGTAAGATATGTTACATTGAATTCTACATTACATTTTACGTTACCAAACATACAAATTATTGTTTATGTCTTCCGTTTCTTTAAAACATACTTTATCATTTGAAAAAAAATACAATACAATTCTGTTCTTAACAGTATAGTTTTGCATTTCAAACTGTAGGTTTAACTTAAAACACTTATTTACAAATCAATCAAAATATGTTTTAACATAGATTTGCACTTTAACTTTAAACACATGTATTTAAAAAACAATCTACGCTACAATTTACGTTACCTAACATATAAACTGTATATTATCATGCATTCTGTAATGTGAACACATACTTTATCTTTGAAAAATAGCAAACATACAATTATTTTCTTGTTTTAAATATTTTGCATTCAATTTTAAACACATATATTTAACAGTCAAACTGTGAAACTTTAACCTAATTGACATGGCCCATGATTACATCTTCATGAGAACAGTAACGCACAGACTGCTTTTAAACACTTAATATATATATCTCAGCTATTTTAGCACATTGTAGTGACATACTTACAATATATACAGACTTTGCCCGAAACAGTGCACTATAATGATGTTTAATTTGAGACAGACATATCACTATATTTAGAAATCTAGTTCATGTTTATGCATACAAATTGTACATTTTGTTAACTATTGTATGTTGTAACTGTGATTGTTTTGAATGTGCAGTAGACTCATTCATATAAAATGTTGTCAATCTTGACTGTATCCTTAAGTAGATATACCATGTACAGAGATGGTATCCAATAATGGTCATGACTGGAATACTGTGACTTTCTTTAATACTGTCTGTATATATTGATGGTAGTTTAAGAAGACAATTATAGAAATTGCCTCACACAAGATATCCTGTAAGTGAAATTGATGTAGCTCTAGTAGGTAAAAGTAAGGTGCAAAATGGTACATTAGATTTGCCCAGTCTGAAGGTCAGATTTTACAAAAGTAACTCTTTTGATGGCAAATATGGGACTTCAAACTTTATGGGTGAAGGCCATAACTCCTTGACAGGTTTATGCCAGACCGAGGCCCAATTTGATATCCAGTCATTTGAACCTCATCTGGTTTCTAGGGGACCTAAGGTTGGAGAAAAATTAACAATATTGGGGAATAATGTTACTAAAAGTCAAGCCACTTATGTGATGTTCGGAGGCCACTTCCTTCCAAAGGTTTGTGGACCTCATACTAGCAACCCCATTCAACATCAAGAGCTCGCTAGGGTATTGCCCTTCAATCACACTGGGGAATTGCCTTTTAATCATGTTGGGAACCAACAGTTAGTTTATCCTTGTTTTGTCTAGGTCATGAGGGCATACAGGCCTGGTGGTTGCCGCCACTAGAAACCGTGTCATTGTATTCGGCACCACCTTGTCTACCAGGGTTCCATATTCCTGCATTTAACCTAAGTGCATGTACGTCAAGTCCTTCTCAATGGCAGCAACTATGGAACAAATATATGTTGAGCGATTCTTGGACTGCGTCGCAAACTGTAGTGTCCTTGTTTGGAGATCTGTGTCCTTTACCTCAGTTTGACTCATCCCTTCATTCAGAGACTGGTAGTTCTGTGCACAATCCGGGGGAAAAGGGTCGGGTTATGACAACAATTACAGTATGGGCATTGCTCCTGACACTATGGCTTTACACAATTATGGAAACATCGACTTGGAGGGGTTTTGTGCAGGGTCTTTGGGATGTGTTCAGGTCTCCTGTTCTTAGGATAGGCCTGTAGGGGCACGTTGTGCCAGAGTCTCACTTGTGAGTCTGGTTGTGGCTTGCTAACCCTTACCCAGTAACTGGACGTGTGGATTTGGTTAAGTAGCAGCAAGATAGATTTATCTCCAGTGTGAGACTGCAGTCTCTAAAACTGACGGTAGATATGGCTGTGCAGCCTTTATACTTGGGTTGAAGTCCCTTCCAGATGGGAATTGGTATTTTGGGACCTGTCACGGGACCAGTCTGGTTTAAGCAATAGAGATCTTTGGGCTAGAGGCCTTGGGAAAGGGACTCCGGGTCATGGCAAAGCCAAGTCCGGCAATAGATGTAGAAACTGCGTCCATCTGTTTGGGTATTCCCAGCTTCCTGGGCATCCCAGGTGTATCCTTGTGAAAGATGCAGAAACTACATCCATCTGTCCGCCAAGCTTTCCTGAAATCCCAGGTTTCTCAGATTTGTATGTTTTGCTAGGTATCTTGGCTGTGTTTTAGAAATTTAGGTCTGTATGGGTATCCCATAGTACACATTAGTATGAGTATGACAGTCCCATCCTTTGGTATCCCAGCACCGTAATAATTTGGTATGTTTCTCCGTGCAACCCAGGAGTTTATGAGCTGATGTCAGTATGTGTATACCCTGGTATGCATTAGCGTCAGTATTATGGTCCTCGCTCCGGGTATCCCTGAACCATAATAATTTGGCATGTTTTTCTAGGCATCCCAGAAGCTTATGAACTTAGGTCAGGGTATCCCATGACCTTAATTCTTGTTATTATAAGCTATATGTGGAATAACTGCTTCTATATAGAAATTAATCGTTATTGGTTAAACCTCCATGTTAATTATCCAGCAGGGTATCCCTGATATGCCTTATACTGCAAGGAATCCATTTGTGACCTCCAAGGCCTCCTTCACACACGCTTGTCGCCCTTGTGACCCACTTTATAGAACGGGAGGGGGGGGGGTGTGTAATGGGAATGCAGTTAAAGGTTACCAAGGTTACTGTCAGAGGTCATAAGAGGAACAGACAATCTGTGAGGAGGATCAACATCACATGGCCAGGAGGACCAATCGTTGACGGGGAGTATCTCTTCTCGACCAGACTCTATTGAATGCAGTTGTATTTATCAATAACCGAAATCTAAGGCCATCTGCCTGTTAGCATTAGAAACCTCTTCCGTCCCTAATAAGAGTGTCGACTCTGGTACAGTGAATACCATTTTCACTTGGTCAGAGTTCATACCTTTGGGCTTATATTGCTCCGTATTGCGGTGTTCATGTTATTTGTACTTATGATGATTATGATATGCAGTCATACTGGTACATGAAAAGAGCTATATATTCTTAATATATTTAAATAATATTGTCAAATGAATTATAAAATATATATACTTTATTTGATAATGTTGTTTATGTCTGTTAATTTATAGTCCAATATATAAAAGTCCTAATCATATGTGTAATACCAAAATTTTAAATATTTTTTTTTAACAAATAGTCGTATTTTGGAAAGGTAACGTATTATACGTGGCATATTGAATCAGTTAAGTCTGGGGGTAGTTGTATTATAATTATGTTAATCATTGAACTGTGTATTGGCCATTATCATTATTTTATAACTTAAAAAGCATCATATATATTGATATATTTTTACTGTTCTAGTAATTTCAAACAGAGTAACGTACGTTACGGATAATACGTGACATTTGTTCACTTAAAATGATATGTACATATGATAATTTCAATTTTAAATACATAAACATGTGTAACTTTATTATGATTAATTGAACAATTGGCATGTTTAAAATATCATATTAGCATAAATGGAGAATTAAATGAAAATTTCCACGGTAACGTAATTTAAATCTCCATAACTCGTTAAAGCCCCAACGAAAACGTGCAATCTTTTGTCCGTGCATGCCAACTACCATAAGGTTAAAGAAAATAATTGTGTTGAAAATTCCCTCCGGGGTGGGGGGGGGGGGGTGCGGGGTGGGAAGCAGGGTCAATTATCAGCTCAAGGCCTAACAGTACAGAGAGATTATGTGACTACTTATTATTTCAGTGATAAGTCTTTATAAACAAAGAGATATGCCTACATTTTGTTTCAACGATCATTCTTTATAAACAAACACCATTACTTAGTAGTTTTACACTCATAGGATACATAATGTACCTTACACGTAGAATATTACTAGATTGATTTCCTATGTAGCATAAGCTCATTAAAGAATTTCATGCAACATAACAAATTGTTATACACAGCCGCATGTCTCAATAAAATCACGTAGTATGGTCAAAATGTAGCGATGCTTTTGCATTTCACCAAAAAAAGTATTCAGAAGTAGGAAAAGCTGTAAATCTTCAAGACAAGTAAATTATTTCTATTCAAAAAGATGTGATT
The DNA here is from genome assembly GCF_021730395.1 of Mercenaria mercenaria. Taxonomy (NCBI): domain Eukaryota; kingdom Metazoa; phylum Mollusca; class Bivalvia; order Venerida; family Veneridae; genus Mercenaria; species Mercenaria mercenaria. The sequence continues at coordinate 100,375,515 of NC_069363.1, forward strand.
TTTTTTTTATAATGAAGTACTTAATATCTATATGCTATTTGACTTGTTAGTAGTATTTTATTAGCTTACCAAAGTATATGCATATTTGTGTACTATATACTGTATTAGCATATTTGTGTACTATACTGTAGAATAAGTGTTTTTGAAACATCAATAACCTAAATGTTTTACTTCATTACTGATATTCCTGATTAGTATGATTAATTGACCTTATTCTGTATACGACTCCGTACTTATGAACTGTGCATGCTGAATATCCACTTAAATGATTTACTCAAGCAATTCCACAAAATCTGTATTTAGTCTTGTTTGTTTGCCGAATAAATTTGAAACTTATATCAAGTAACTTTGTTTTCTCTATGTATCTTTGCAATATACACAAAACTTATATCAAGTAACTTTGTTTCCTCTATGTATATCTGCAGTATACACTAAACTTATAGAAATACAAGCTTAAACATGTCAAGTAATATATTTCAAAGTCTAACCAACGGATATTTATTGAAATAACACCAAATAAACGTCTTCAAATGTCTTTAATACTTAATAAGTTAGGTCTGTATTTTAGGACTACATGGTATTGTTATAATTGCCTATTTTGACTCCTTATGTCTAACAAAACTCAACTTGATATGACATTTTAGAAATGGTTTCTACAAAATAACAAAATTTCAACCACACAAACACAAATGTCTGTTCTTAATAAACAATGATATTTATGGAACTTTGTTCGTACAGTAACTTTAAAACGACCTAATATATTAGTATTACACTATGTTATTTTATCATATTATGCTAACATATATATAGCACCCTTTTTACGATAAACACGTCCAAATGTGCTATACATAGACACATACAACGGCGGCCTATTAAGGACACCATCACATACAACGGCAGCCTATTAAGGACACCATCACATAAAACGGCAGCCTATTAAGGACACTATCACATACAACGGCAGCCTATTAAGGACACCATTCGCCCTCTATTTATGATTTGACAACGGAGACAGAGCAACATAAAGCCCTGAGAACACAAACATATAGAGAGACAAAAACCTTTGATACAGCCAGGTCCGGCTAACTTAGCCTAGCTTATTGTGATTAGACAGTCATGTTTTAACGTGTCCATTGGACCGTGCTGATACACCCAAAGCATTTTTCCAACGAAGACACAGTACTGGCCTCTCAGTTGGATAAGAGACGTTCAAGAATTTCGAGCGCCTAGACAGATACTCGAACGCTTTACCTCAGGATCTACAGTCAAGTGTTTTACCATTAGACCACCTGACCGTAAAATTGCCACTTTGTTTTAGCAAATAAACCGTATATTGTATTACCTAATTTTGGCTATGACAGTTCGCTGTATCCGAAGGCTTATATATGAAATAAAGTCGACAAACAATCGAGGGATAGAAAAACTGTTCTGTATTCCTAGTTTACACTTTATCTGAGTTCGATGTATTTGAGTTTTACTGAACACTCTTATGTTCTGTGCTCGTAAAACTAGGGATTAAAAACCTTTAGGTTTGGCCTGTTCAGAACAACATAATTATGCTGTCCCTTCCTTTGTTTAAAAAACGATGAAAGTATACAATCTAAAAATAATATCCAAATGAATTTTCACATATAAATGTATGTATGTGCCATCGAACTTTGATCCTGCTTAAATGTAAAGTGTTGGCTATGATATTATTCGCTTAGTTTATGCATCATTTCAATGCGCTTTCTATGGCAATACATTACTAAAAGACGACAGTTTCTTTCATCCAAAAGCGACAGTTATAAAGTGTCCAGACAACCTTTGTTTGTTTGGATAGCAGCTACTCGCATACCGTGTTTGTGCTATCGAATTCTCAACGTAAATGTCAGATGAGCTGATTTAAAACCTTGCAACTATTTTAATGTAGTGTATATCCAAATGTATCACGCAAAATAAAAAAAAAAGCTAAAATATAAGAGAAAGGCAGACATTGATGCTGTTGTTGTTACTGTGTGTATCCAGTAAAAGATGCTATTAATACGGAAATTTTATTCCATTCCTGGAAATAATTTCATATTGTTAATGAATATGAAGCAGAGTAGAAGAACATTTGTTTACTCCAGTTAGGGTAACATGCATGTATCTTAGTCAGTATAGCATGGGAACGGTATTCCATTCTCCGGACAGACGTCTTGGCCTGGTTGTAGATTTCCAATCTTGTGACAATTACTCTTGTCCATATGCGTTACTTCCTCTTTCATCTACGTACAGCGACAGAAAGTTCTACATCTACGTGCAGTGACTTTAAGTTCAACATCTGAATACAGCGCGAAAACAATCAACATTTACGTACAGCGACAAAATGTTCAAACTCTACGTACAGTGACAGTACGTTCTACATCTACGCACAACGACAATACTTCAACATCTACAGTTTAAACCCTACGTACTACAACAATAAATTTAACACTTACCTGCAGCGAAAGTAAGTTCACAGTAACTTTAGCGGCAATAAGTTCAACATCTACGTACAACGACAGTAAGCTCAAAGTCTACATACAGCGACAATAAGTTCAACATCTTCGTTCAGCGGCAGGCAGGAAGTTCAATATCTACGTTCAGTGGTAGTAAGTTCAAAATCTACGTACAGCGACATTGAGTTCAATATCTACGTTCAGTGGTAGTAAGTTCAAAATCTACGTACAGCGACAGTAAGTTCAAAATCTACGTACAGCGACACTGAGTTCAAAATCTACGTACAGCGACATTGAGTTCAAAATCTACGTACAGCGACATTAAGTTCAAAATCTACGTACAGCGACATTAAGTTCAAAATCTACGTACAGCGACATTGAGTTCAAAATCTACGTACAGCGACATTAAGTTCAAAATCTACGTACAGCGACATTGAGTTCATAATCTAAGTATAGCGACATTGAGTTCAAAATCTACGTACAGCGACATTGAGTTCATAATCTAAGTATAGCGACATTGAGTTCAAAATCTACGTACAGCGACATTAAGTTCAAAATCTACGTACAGCGACATTGAGTTCATAATCTAAGTATAGCGACAATAAGTTAAACATCTGCATACAGCAACAGTAAGTTCAACATCTGCGTACAATGACATTGTGTTCTACATCTGCGTACAATGGCATTGAGTTCTACATCTGCGTACAACGACAATGAGTTCAACATCTGCGTACAATGGCAGTGAGTTACACATCTGCGTACAGAAACAATTAGTTCAACATCTACGTATGAATTCAACATCAACCTTCAACCGATACTACTGTTTGCAGATCAAAATGTCACAAAAGCAGCGATGCTGAAGCTATTTTTGGACCTCGTCTATACAGGTAACTCCGCCCTTCAAGTAGTTTTTCCGATACGAGTAAATTGAATGAAATTGTTTACATTGGCTGCATGACCGAGAATTTTACAAGATAAAATGCTGATTTAAATACTGTTGGAACGGGATTTAAATTAATCTTGCCACAATGCACACTACATTTAGGATGTGAAAAAAGACACCCTCTTATACATTACAGGCATTTTTTTGCCTAAACTTCAGTACCTTTTGCTGCAGACTTTTCTTTTAAATGATGTATCTCGTGTTTAGCTTTCACAATAATTATAAAACGCGACTGACCCGTGGTCGAGTTGTTGGATTCGCTCATCATTGATTAAAGGGCATAAGTTCGATTCCCGGAACCGACCATGCCTCTTTAGTTGAAAAAAGTTGGTAATTTCTTACTGAATATGTGAGTCTTACTTATTTGACGCGATCCTAGGAAACAGTTACGAGTTATTTTCTCCACTGGAAAGAAATTGTCATGGCTGCCGATTTGGGTTTAAATGCTGATTTTATTGCGAATATGAGATAAATTCAAATTAAACTTACATGTATCAAAAGGGGGATTTAATTCCTCATTAATATATCGTTGGAAGCCCTTGAGCCGTCCCTTCCCTTGACCCGTTACCATGTTTAGTTTTGACTTATATCTCGCGAGATCTATCACCGCACATGTGCAAACTGTGGAAAAAACTTTTCACTTCCATTTTCATTTTTTTCTTGGAAGTAGATGATGAATTATGCAGAGAAAACATGAATTATTAGCATAATTTCATTTTGAATCAACTAAAACTTACTTTTTATTCCCATCCTCTAAAGATTCATCGAAGATTATTTGTAATAAAAGCTTATTTTTCAGGATAAAATTTACGTCTGCTTTGTTTACATTTTCTCAATGAAAGTCACCTGATGTGACAAATAACTTGGTGTGACGTCACAAGGGCATTCCAAAATGGCCGATATCTAACTGACATGTGCTGTTTTTCTGTTTCTTTTTATAACTTGAAAAACTATTCTGAAAATATTGCATGGATTGAAAGGAATAGGAACATTTATTAAGGTAAGATTAAAATTTTCCTAAAGTGTTATACATTTTAAATGCATTTTTGCTGGAAATCATTTAAGGGACGGCTCATGGGCTCCCTAGGATATGTAAAAATTATCATAATTCCCCAAAATACTTAATTTCTGGAGATTAAAACCTATGTATGTACTTAACACGATTAGCGTTACACATATGTGCAAGCGATAAAACCATTAACTTTACATGACGGTGTACTGAGATTTATCCTCAGTTATTCTGGTCCTTTTAGATTGACGGTCACAAATATAAAACAAACTAAACTTCGAACTATTTTGACTTATGCGAGTCTATAACTGGTTCTTTCCATAAACGAAGACAAGGCTTATCAACTGCCAGTTTGTAAATAACTGAAATAGTGTTTAAACGACTTCAAATAAATAGTAGATAAATTCACATATACGTAAACCCCACCCAAACTAAATAAATAAAAAACTGGATCTATAATGGAGTTACAGCTACGGAAGACTCTGCAGAAGTTTGAATAACAAGTTAATCAATTTTTATGGAAATGACACTTAGATCTACAAGTGTTGCGTAGATTGAAGGTTCAACTTTTTCTATCAATGATACGTTAAACCTTGTATACCTTGCGTGGTTGGAAATTTCGTCGATAATATTTGTCATAACAAACAAAAATGCTGTTTCCATTTGAACGTAGTTGAAATATTCTATATTCTACTTTTAAAACAACATATCCATTATCACCTTATTGTACTTTACAACGTATACAAGAACGGCGATTACAAAGATAGAGTCAGAGCGCGCGCTTTGTGTTACGTCAAGGACGCATTCAATGAATGGATGAGTCGGGGTTAACCTGTCAGGGTTACTCCAAAAATAGCTTCAGCTTCACCGTCTTTATGATGTAACCGTGCAATTCTATCGATTTCAAAAAAGTTGAAGGGGCAATTTGATCTGCAAACAGCAGTATATTGGAAAATAAACAGTGTCATTTGTATTGAGGTCAACTGCCACATTATCAAAGTTTATTAATACTTGATAGTTGTGTACATAAGATACCAATAATAGTAACAGAAAAGGTAGGACAGCTTAAATTTGATTCACCCTTTCGACGGCTGCCTTGTACTGATATCAATATCCAATATCATTAGCAATCTTTCTATTGTGTTTTGAAAAAACAAATGAAATAAGACTCGGCTGCCGTTTAAAATAAATCCTAGTAATTGACAATGGAAATACAGAAAGGATTCTAATTTTGAAAACGTTTGGTCAATGGAGGTTTACAGTTGATAAATTGAAAAAGTGATTATCAACAGAAGTTTATCTTTAATGAATAGTTAAATTCACACGCACGTATGAGTTTAAATTTAGATGTACTATTTTTTATTATAAAGTGGGATTCCATATATTGTAAAAAAAAAAAACAGGAAGGAGGATATTTTAAAGGTCGTGTCTTAAATTATATTTCATTTCATTCTCCTTTTTGTGAAATATTGTAAGTATATTTTATCACAATTTATTTTTCCCTTAGGCTAGATATGGTACAATGTATACTCATTAATGGTAGCGAGGTAACTATCACAAAACAAAAACAAAAAAGAAAAGAAAACATGTTTCATAATGTCATTAAAGGAGTGTTACTACGTAATACGTTTGATGCATTTGATTTGTTTTGAAATTGTTTTCAGCATATGTAATGTAGTATTTCTTTTCTGGAACGCTGGTGACAGGTCAATCTGACTAAAGTACTTGATCTTTTAAAGGTGCAAAATAAAGACAAATGAATAGACATAAATCTTAAAAAAAGACTACACATTTTGAAATATAGTACTAAACATTACGATAGACGTGCAATATTCCCTTGAAATCAACACATGTACAGAGAAACAAATGATTGTTTCTGTATTTTCTTAGACTGACATGGGGGGTCATTTTGTCCTACTTTCGTGTTTATCGCTTTTCCGTAATCGGTCGGAAATTCTTCGGGATCACGTGATTTTAAAATTGTTTCAAACGAATATCCATTTAAGACGCGCAACAAAATAACTGTATTTCCATGATGGTAATTATGCACAACTTGCACGAAAAATATGAGATGTACAAAATTTAAATTTAAAATTGACAGTGACATATATTAGGCCAAGACAATGTGTTTAATGTCTAAAATCCTATTAAATTAATGTAGCCATGTGTATATAAATAAGTGTATTTAGGTAAATTTTAATCATACTTTGTTTCTGCAGTGTAAGACAGTTACTCATTTATATTCTTAAAATTATACTGGAAAGAGATTAACTGAAAAAGTTTACAGACGAAGTTGTAAAAACACTTTTATTTGGGAAGGGCCTGAATTGTCCTTCTGAAAACTTGTAGTATAGCTGTATATTACTTATATTATAAGAATGATTTTCATGAAGTTTTTGTGAGTTACAAAATTGTTGAATTCCATGTGCTAAGTTTGTAAAAATCACGTTATCGTTTGGACATATGATATATTTTGCATCTATTTATAAATTATAGCCTCGTTTCGGAGGATTCTTCCGAAAAAGTCCGAAGATGCTCGACGGGTTCGTAAGCAGTCGGAAAGCATACTTTCGGTTTGACATAGGCAACATTTTTTATTTATTTGTTAGTTATTCTTGAACATATTCATAACTATTTGGTCAGAACCGATGCAGTGGGCCATATTTTCAGTAAATAGGAAGTCTCAGCTACAAACTCTGGTTTTCATATAATACTCGTTCGGGTTTTAGTAATGGACCTTTAAGTGTAGCGTAATAGGAGATGTACTTTAGTCAGATTGGTGACAGGTAATTTGTCTTTTTATTTAGGATACTTTTAAAACACTTTTATTCCATTTTTAACACGGGTAAATAAAATAACTTTTAAAAAATGAACTATAAATATCACGATACGTTTGATAAAATAAGTGGCAAGTATTCATATATATATATATTTTTTTTTTTTTTGAGGTGGTTGGGGGGGGGGGGGGGGGGGGGGGGAGGGGGGGATATGGTCAGACGTAGGATTCGAACCCACAACCCTGATAATGGCAGCTGAATGCTTTGTCCGCGCAATTATGTATGTAATAGTTATATCCCTATTTATGTTCGGACGCCGAAAATTAATTTACGGAAATATACGGAATATTCATGAGTGCCGGCTAAACCCTGAAAATGTTCGTACAACCTCCCCCCCCCCCCCCCCCCCCCCCAAAAAAAAAAAAAAAAAAAAAAAAAAGAACACTTCCTTCCCTCTGAGATATAATTAGACACTTATAAACACGATAAATGAACACTTAATAAGACAATAGATAAATACTTAAATAAAACAACCTGGTTTTCCTTCTTCCGCGTTTAACAGACATGATACTAGCGGTAAAAATTTAAGCAAAGACTGATAAAAGTTAAGGATATTGTAGGGATGATACACGTTTTTTTTGTGTATTAACTTCTGCAGAAGCCCGCGGGATTGTTTGTGACCGAGACAGAGGTCACAAACATATCCCAAGGGCTTCTGCAGGCGTTAATACACAAAACAAACGTGTATTGTCGCTATTCTTGCATAAAAAACATTACACGACGACTAAATGCATTGTTTTCATATGTGATGACTTTACGATTCCGGTACATTTTTAGTTACCATTCGGTTGTTCTTGGAAACGGTAAACATGTTTTAAATATCCATAACCGGGGCACACATAACAACAACACTACTAAAAGCGTGATTTGAAGGTTTTTGAGCATTTTATTTTTATTTTTAGTTATTACAAATGTTACATTACACATAATTTTGCATATAACTTAAAACTTTAATAAACAGGAACACAATTTTAAGAATAACAACTTTACATCCGAATTATTTTGAGTACAAACACACCTAGAGTACGGATGAGTACGAAGCTAGTGACTAGCTTTCGAGGTTTATTATATGAATTCTGCGAAAAATCAGGTAAAAACAAACCAACTGATACTTACAAAAATCATTGATATAATACCTAAAAACGGGCAATAGCACAAGTTACACGCGATACTTATTTATTCACAGTTATTTACAATAACTGAACAGACGCTTGGTAAAGGGAGTAAACTCTAAGAGAAGCTAGTGCGTACATTGATGGGGGCAGTACGTTTAGGATTGGAAACTGATACAGCTAAATATACTATGAATTACATTGTATCTATAATGCTACAAGAAGAGGTTATTATGGAAGAAACAAGATGCAGATGCCAAATATCAGTCTGCGCAGAAATACATACATACGTCCCTGGCAAAGCAATTAAAAAAAATAAAAATAATGTATTAACAGCACGTGAATTGCCTTGTTTGCACACGATTTTTCTCCCGTTTATACATGGGCGGATCCAGTGAAAAAAGTAGTTTTTATGCAAGAATATACGTTAAGGACGTTATAAATTAAGAATGTTAAAAGTATTGTGAACGTAATAAACTCGCTTCTTTATATAATACAGGGAACGGTAGACTTCGTGGATGTTACCAGGATGTCAAATGATTCTATTCATTCAGTATTAATCGGATTACTTATTAAAATATTTCTCATAAGCTGCTTTAATCAAAAAGCTTTTTTGTACCTTATTAATGTGATATGCGATATAAATGTATTGTCACCCTTTAAATATAAACATCTCTAGAACATAAACACTAAAATGAAACTTAGAAAAGCGAAAAATGTGATATTCTTATGTTATTCCAGGCGTTACACACGGTTATGCGTCTTTTTCGTTTTGTCTCCAGGATGCTTAGTATTTTCCATGTTTCTTTGCATAATTATCAAGTCAAGCTTTTGTTTCACACAGATATATTTATCCATAGATCCGGATCCGTTGTAAATAACAGGTTATAGTATTTTGTTTTGTCCATGTTTCAAACAAAACTACAATTAAGCTGCACTAGTTTACATATTAAAGACAAATGCAAAAACATCCCATAAGATTTGATTGTTGAGATACCAATTCATGTAATTTACTTAAAAAAGAAGTTCACGTAATTGAATACTGTGTGTAGAGACCGAAATCGTGTTCATCAAAGATGGAGTTTTCCTGAAAACATTATATAATTCCTTGTTAGAATGAATGATAACTTTAAAACAAATATTTAGATTTAATTATTTTCCTGGTGAAATTCCTGTGTAGTTCTATTGAAAATAAAATTAGTGTTGGTGAGAACTTCTTCATGTTATACAAACAATAAAACAGAAACCACCGCTGGTAGAAATAGACATTATCGTTTTTACTTCTTTCTAAATCACGGTTAATTTGGTTGTAGGAAACCAATGGAATCAAGTTTTCTGGCAAATAGCTACCAATGTTACAATTAATTCGTTTAATTAATTAATCTTCAGATTTCTCGCTAGTTCGTGTCTCGTTAGCACTGTCATTCAACTCTTGGTGTCCCAAAACCAAGTTTTACATCGATTATATTGATTCTTCTAAAATGTATTAACACATTAATCCCGGTATAGTATTGCTTAATGGTTAAGAATTACGGCGCCAGATTTTAATTGGGAGTATCAAATGAACAAATAAATGAACAAAAACAAATTGATAACCAGTTTGCAGTGTATCTCAGCGATAAATTCGAAGTAACGTTACACTCACCGGCCAAAACATTGAGCATAACATCTCATCTTGAAAATAAAAGAATACTGTACAAATAATGATTTTCCCCTGTTTTTCAGGTTTCATAGCAAGTTTTATCTTTCAGGGTATTAGATGGCTGGTGTTCTATCGAGATCACAAATTTCAGAAGATATTCAAGATTATTTTCGCAAAGACAGAGGAAGAAATCCAGGAAATAACCATACATCTGTAAACACGTCACGTAATAAATCACCAAGAAACAGAGACAATCCATCAAAATGCGATACCTTGGGAATACTGATTGACAAACCAAAGCACAAACAGTATAGTACTCTTCAGTCCCGAATTGCTTCATTCGAAAATTGGCCACAGGATAAAACGCAAGAGGTAAGGCAGTTAGCTGAAGCTGGATTTGGGTATACGGGAGTAGACGACTCTGTTAGATGTTTTTATTGCAGTATAGGACTGAAAGATTGGCCAGAAGGAGCTTGTCCCTGGGAACAACATGTTCTAGCCAGCCCGGATTGTGGTCACGTGATTCAGTGTAAAGGTAAAGGGTATATCAGAAAAATTCTAGGAGAAAAAGCCCAAGACTCTGATATTGACGTGGACGATTCAGACGAAGTAGTGGATACTGTACAGCTAGCTATAAATAGAAACGAAGGTGCTGTTATTGCTGCAAGAGAATATTGTACAGATGAAGAGATCTTAAAAAGGGCAATAAAAACATTGATCAAGCAAGACGCACAGAAACAATTCTCAGCTGTCGAACTTGTAAAAGTTATACAAGAATTTGAGGAAACAAACGAAAATGCAAACGCGACATCACAGCTTTCCGAAGACGAAGAACAAGACGATATAGAAACAGACGGAGAAGGTTCTGAAGAAGAAGAGGATGTGAAAGAAACAAACAGAAAATTAAAGGAACCAGTAACGTGTAAAATATGTTATGATGCAATTGCATGTATTATTACGTTACCCTGCGGCCACATGGTTTGTTGCCCCCAGTGTATTTCAGCACTAACTAAATGCGCAGTCTGTAGAACCCAAATTAAAGGCACCGTCCGAGCTCTAATGGCCGTTTGAAATAATGTACTAATACATGTAACTGACTAACGTTTGTTGACAACAAAACCTTTTAATATCTATGACTGTCCTTCATTTGCAGTCCACATGGTTCTCATAGTTTGAGCACTTTTCTAATTAAAACATTATGTGCTACTTACATTATTTACTTTATTTTAACCCCAAGGCTGTATTAACATTTTTGAATGGGAGTCTTCCTCACATATTGGTATGTAATATTTACAAAACGTGATATTGACAAACTTTTGAGTTAAACTGTAAATTATATTTTATTTAATCAGAGTTACAGCACTTAGATGTATATGGAAAATAATTTCATTTTAACTTTAACTTGGATTTCGTAAACTCATTCTTAAATCGCATGTAAACTATTTTTTAATTTTCGTTTTCTGCTGACCTTTTAACCCGATGATGCGTGATATATATATAATGACACTTTTAACGACTGTTTGGCTCTGTTCACGTCCTGTGGTGTAAATAATACTTAATGAAGACATGCGATGAAAGGAGCTGAAAGTTCAAGCTTTTAGCTTTCTTATGCATAGGCATATCCATCATCCTGAGCAAATATTATGTTACGTGAGCAGAAGGTTTTGCTCTCTGTTGCCTGGAGTATTATCTGAGGTGGTTATAATGTAATTCTGAATGGCGAGCTGAGCGAGCTGTCTTTATAAGCTTTCAGATTCATAGGAATGTTACCGCTGCTGTATTAGTTACCGCTGTGGTATTAGTTATAACGAGTGATGACGTGCGAGGGCACAGAGAAAACTATTGGTTGTGTCTTGATGATTATTATACGCAGAAAATTCCCAGTATGCATATGAATATCGCATCCCTTTGTGTTGATAATACTTTATAAATGATGTGCGAGCGAAATGGGCTGAATTTTTTTATGCCTATGGCTTTATATTGCATAGAAAAAGCACGTGACATAGCGTACACTTGACAGAATTTTAGACAGACGTGCGCGCGCTTGATGCGCCCCCATTGTAAACGACCTGTAATGTTTTTTTTTTTCAAAAGTAGGTACAGAAACATTTGTACAAAATTTCTCATATTTGTTTGTTTTTCGTTATTTAGCCTCTTGTACCCACCACACAGGTTGACTTTTAAAAGTTGTATTTTAATAAGCTTTTGCTATTAGACTGAGAAAGACATATATCCCGGGAATATAGAACACTACACTACAGCGGAGGCAGTGATCATAATTGGGATCTTAACTCGTTTAGTTAATGGCATGGATCCTATAAATTAATTGATTAATGTCTCTAGTGTCCGCAGTATTTTGCTAATGATATTAATTTACATTATCAAACTTGTCTTTTTAATAGTGTAAATATAAACAGAGCTTCAAAGTTAATAATGCAGAGCGATATGTGACTACTTATTATTGCGGTGATCAGTCTTTATAAACAAAGAGATATGACTGCCTATTGTTTCAACGATCATTCTTTATAAACAAACACCAAAACTTAGTAGTTTTACACTCATAGGATACATAATGTACCTTTCACGATTGATTTACTATATAGCATAAGCTCATTAAAAAATGTCATGCAACATAATAAATTGTTACGTAGTATTTTCAAAATGTAGCGATGCTTTTGCATTTTGCCAAATAAAAGGTATTCCGAAGTAGGAAAAACTGTAAATCTTAAACATAAATGAATTATTTCTATTTATAAAAATGTGATTTTTTATAATGAAGTTCTTGATATTGATATGCTATTTGACTTTTTAGTAGTATTTTATTACCTTATCAAAGTTTTCTCCGTTGTTTATTTGTAAATACAATATGACACGTAAGACGCCTAAAATTTCAAAATAGCACAGTCACATAGAGGAAGAGAAAGAAAAACCCACACTACTAGTCATCCACAATTCCGTTTACTAGATCATAATAACATATTTGTGTACTATATACTGTATAAGCATATTTGTGTACTATACAATATAATATATATAGAATAAATGTTTTTGAAACATCAATAACCTAAATGCTTTACTTCATTTCTGATATTCCTGATTGGTATGATTAGTTGACCTTATTCTGTACACGACTCCGTACTTATGATCTGTGCATGCTGACTATCCACTTAAATAATTTACTCAAGCAATTACACAAAATCTGTGTTTAGTCTTGTTTGTTTGCCGAATAAATTTGAAACTTATATCAAGTAACTTTGTTTTCTTTATGTATCTTTGCAATATACACAAAACTTATATCAAGTAACTTTGTTTCCTCTATGTATATCTGCAGTATACACTAAACTTATAGAAATACAAGCTTAAACATGTCAAGTTATATATTTCAAAATCTAACCAACGGATATTTATTGAAATAACACCAAATAAACATCTCAAAATGTCTTTAATACTTAATAAGTTAGGTCTGTATTTAAGGTCTTGTTCTGAACTACATAGTATTGTTATAATTGCCTATTCTGACTCCTTGTGTCTAACAAAACTCAACTTGTTATGACATTTTAGAAATGGTTTATACAAAATAACAAAATTTCAACCACACAAACACAAATGTCTGTTCTTAATAAACAATGATATTTATGGAACTTTGTTCGTACAATAACTTTGAAACGACCTGATATATTACATTATGTTATTTTAGCATATTATGCTATACAAATTTATAGCACCCTTTTTATGATAAACACGACCAAATGTGCTATACATAGACACATACAACGGCAGCCTATTAACCTATTAAGGACACCATTCGCCCTCTATTTATGATCTGACAACAGAGACAGAGCAACAGAAAGCCTTGAGAACACAAACATACAGAGACAAAAACCTTAGATACAGTCATGTCCGACTAACTTAGCCTAGCTTCTTGTGATCAGAAGGTCATGTTTTAACGTGCCCACTGTACAGTGCTGATACACCCGAAGCCATCTTTCCAACGAAGACACAGTACTGTCCTCTTAGTTGGATAAGAGGCGCTTAAGAACTTCGAGCGCCTAGACAAATACTCGGACGCTTTACCTCTGGATCAACAGTCAAGTGATTTACCATTAGACCACCTGACCGTAAAATTGCCACTTTGTTTTAGCAAATAAACCGTATATTGTATTACCTATTTTTTGCTATGACTGAGTTCGCAGTACCCGAAGGCTTATATATGAAATAAAGTCGACAAACAATCGAGGGATAGAAAAACTGTTCTGTATTCCTAGTTTACACTTTATCTGAGTTCGATGTATTTGAGTTTTACTGAACGCTCTTATGTTCTGTGCTCGTAAAACTAGGGATTTAAAACCTTTAGGTTTGGCCTGTTCAGAACAAAATAATTATGCTGTCCCTTCCTTTGTTTAAAAAACTATGAAAGTATACAATTTAAAAATAATCTCCAAATGAATTTTCAAGTATAAATGTATGTATGTGCCATCGAACTTTGATCCTGCTTAAATGTAAAGTGTTGGCTATGATATTATTCGCTTAGTTTATGCATCATTTCAATGCGCTTTCTATGGCAATATATTACTAAAAGACGAGAGTTATAAAGTGTCCAGACAACCTTTGTTTGTTTGGATAGCAGCTACTCGCATACCGTTGTTGTGCTATCGAATTCTCAACGTAAATGTCAGATGAGCTGATTTAAAACCTTGCAACTATTTTAATGTAGTGTAGATCCAAATGTATCTCGCAAAATAAAAAAAAGCAAAAATATAAGAGAAAGGCAGACATTGATGCTGTTGTTGTTACTGTGTGTATCCAGTAAAAGATGCTATTAATACGGAAATTTTATTCCATTCCTGGAAATAATTTCATATTGTTAATGAATATGAAGCAGAGTAGAAGAACATTTGTTTACTCCAGTTAGGGTAACATGCATGTATCTTAGTCAGTATAGCATGGGAACGGTATTCCATTCTCCGGACAGACGTCTTGGCCTGGTTGTAGATTTCCAATCTTGTGACAATTACTCTTGTCCATATGCGTTACTTCCTCTTTCATCTACGTACAGCGACAGAAAGTTCTACATCTACGTGCAGTGACTTTAAGTTCAACATCTGAATACAGCGCGAAAACAATCAACATTTACGTACAGCGACAAAATGTTCAAACTCTACGTACAGTGACAGTACGTTCTACATCTACGCACAACGACAATACTTCAACATCTACAGTTTAAACCCTACGTACTACAACAATAAATTTAACACTTACCTGCAGCGAAAGTAAGTTCACAGTAACTTTAGCGGCAATAAGTTCAACATCTACGTACAACGACAGTAAGCTCAAAGTCTACATACAGCGACAATAAGTTCAACATCTTCGTTCAGCGGCAGGCAGGAAGTTCAATATCTACGTTCAGTGGTAGTAAGTTCAAAATCTACGTACAGCGACATTGAGTTCAATATCTACGTTCAGTGGTAGTAAGTTCAAAATCTACGTACAGCGACAGTAAGTTCAAAATCTACGTACAGCGACACTGAGTTCAAAATCTACGTACAGCGACATTGAGTTCAAAATCTACGTACAGCGACATTGAGTTCAAAATCTACGTACAGCGACATTAAGTTCAAAATCTACGTACAGCGACATTGAGTTCATAATCTAAGTATAGCGACATTGAGTTCAAAATCTACGTACAGCGACATTGAGTTCATAATCTAAGTATAGCGACATTGAGTTCAAAATCTACGTACAGCGACATTAAGTTCAAAATCTACGTACAGCGACATTGAGTTCATAATCTAAGTATAGCGACAATAAGTTAAACATCTGCATACAGCAACAGTAAGTTCAACATCTGCGTACAATGACATTGTGTTCTACATCTGCGTACAATGGCATTGAGTTCTACATCTGCGTACAACGACAATGAGTTCAACATCTGCGTACAATGGCAGTGAGTTACACATCTGCGTACAGAAACAATTAGTTCAACATCTACGTATGAATTCAACATCAACCTTCAACCGATACTACTGTTTGCAGATCAAAATGTCACAAAAGCAGCGATGCTGAAGCTATTTTTGGACCTCGTCTATACAGGTAACTCCGCCCTTCAAGTAGTTTTTCCGATACGAGTAAATTGAATGAAATTGTTTACATTGGCTGCATGACCGAGAATTTTACAAGATAAAATGCTGATTTAAATACTGTTGGAACGGGATTTAAATTAATCTTGCCACAATGCACACTACATTTAGGATGTGAAAAAAGACACCCTCTTATACATTACAGGCATTTTTTTGCCTAAACTTCAGTACCTTTTGCTGCAGACTTTTCTTTTAAATGATGTATCTCGTGTTTAGCTTTCACAATAATTATAAAACGCGACTGACCCGTGGTCGAGTTGTTGGATTCGCTCATCATTGATTAAAGGGCATAAGTTCGATTCCCGGAACCGACCATGCCTCTTTAGTTGAAAAAAGTTGGTAATTTCTTACTGAATATGTGAGTCTTACTTATCTGACGCGATTCTAGGAAACAGTTACGAGTTATTTTCTCCACTGGAAAGAAATTGTCATGGCTGCCGATTTGGGTTTAAATGCTGATTTTGTTGCGAATATGAGATAAATTCAAATTAAACTTACATGTATCAAAAGGGGGATTCAATTCCTCATTAATATATGTAAAAATTATCATAATTCCCCAAAATTCTTAATTTCTGGAGATTAAAACCTATGTATGTACTTAACACGATTAGCGTTACACATATGTGCAAGCGATAAAACCATTAACTTTACACGACGGTGTACTGTGATTTATCCTCAGTTATTCTGGTCCTTTTAGATTGACCGTCACAAATATAAAACAAACTAAACTTCGAACTATTTTGACTTATGCGAGTCTATAACTGGTTCTTTCCATAAACGAAGACAAGGCTTATCAACTGCCAGTTTGTAAATAACTGAAATAGTGTTTAAACGACTTCAAATAAATAGTAGATAAATTCACATATACGTAAACCCCACCCAAACTAAATAGATAAAAAACTGGATCTATAATGGAGTTACAGCTACGGAAGACTCTGCAGAAGTTTGAATAACAAGTTAATCAGTTTTTATGGAAATGACACTTAGATCTACAAGTGTTGCGTAGATTGAAGGTTCCACTTTTTCTATCAATGATACGTTAAACCATGTATACCTTGCGTGGTTGGAAATTTCGTCGATAATATTTGTCATAACAAACAAAAACGCTGTTTCCATTGAACGTAGTTGAAATATTCTATATTCTACTTTTAAAACAACATATCCATTATCCCCTTATTGTACTTTACAACATATGCAAGAACGGCGATTACAAAGATAGAGTCAGAGCGCGCGCTTTGTGTTACGTCAAGGACACATTCAGTGAATGGGTGAGTCGGGGTTAACCTGTCAGGATTACTCCAAAAATAGCTTCAGCTTCACCGTCTTTATGATGTAACCGTGCAATTCTATCGATTTCAAAAAAGTTGAAGGGGCAATTTGATCTGCAAACAGCAGTATATTGGAAAATAAACAGTGTCATTCGTATTGAGGTCAACTGCCACATTATCAAAGTTTATTAATACTTGATAGTTGTGTACATAAGATACCAATAATAGTAACAGAAAAGGTAGGACAGCTTAAATTTGATTCACCCTTTCGACGGCTGCCTTGTACTGATATCAATATCCAATATCATTAGCAATCTTTCTATTGTGTTTTGAAAAAACAAATGAAATAAGACTCGGCTGCCGTTTTAAAATAAATCCTAGTAATTGACAATGGAAATACAGAAAGGATTCTAATTTTGAAAACGTTTGGTCAATGGAGGTTTACAGTTGATAAACTGAAAAAGTGATTATCAACAGAAGTTTATCTTTAATGAATAGTTAAATTCACACGCACGTATGAGTTTAAATTTAGATGTACTATTTTTTATTATAAAGTGGGATTCCATATATTGTAAGAAAAAAAAACAGGAAGGAGGATATTTTAAAGTACGTGTCTTAAATTATATTTCATATTCATTCTCCTGTTTGTGAAATATTGTAAGTATATTTTATCACAATTTATTTTTCCCTTAGGCTAAATATGGTACAATGTATACTCATTAATGGTAGCAAGGTAACTATCACAAAACAAAAACAAAAAAGAAAAGAAAACATGTTTCATAATGTCATTAAAGGAGTGTTACTACGTAATACGTTTGATGCATTTGATTTGTTTTGAAATTGTTTTCAGCATATGTAATGTAGTATTTCTTTTCTGGAACGCTGGTGACAGGTCAATCTGACTAAAGTACTTGATCGTCTAAGTGTAGCGTAATAGGAAATGTACTTTAGTCAGATTGGTGTCAGGTAATTTGTCTTTTTATTTAGGATACTTTTAAAACACTTTTATTCCATTTTTAACACCGCACCGGTAAATAAAATAACTTTTAAAAAATGAGCCATAAATATCACGATACGTTTGATAGAATAAGTGGCAAGTTTGCATATATATTGTTTTTGAGAGTGGCGTGGTGGGGCGGGGGTGGGGGGGGGGGATATGGTCAGACGTAGGATTCGAACCCACAGTCCTGATCATGGCAGCTGAATGCTTTGTCCGCGCAATTATGTATGTAAAACAAAAAGAACACTTCCTTCCCTCTGAGGTAAAATTAGACACTTATAAACACGATAAATGAACACTTAATAAGACAATAGATAAATACTTAAATAAAACAACCTGGTTTTCCTTCTTCCGCATTTAACAGACATGATACTAGCGGTAAAAATATAAGCAAAGACTGTTAAAAGTTAAGGATATTATACGTTAAGGACGTTATAAATTAAGAATGTTAAAAGTATTGTGAACGTAATAAACTCGCTTCTTTATATAATACAGGGAACGGTAGACTTCGTGGATGTTACCATGATGTCAAATGATTCTATTCATTCAGTATTAAACGGATTACCTAAAATATTTCTCATAAGCTGCTTTAATCAAAAAGCTTTTTTGTACTTTATTAATGTGATATGCGATATAAATGTATTGTTACCCTTTAAATATAAACATCTCTAGAACATAAACACTAAAATGAAACTGAGAAAAGCGAAAAATGTGATATTCTTATGTTATTCCAGGCGTTGCACACGGTTATGCGTGTTTTTCGTTTTGTCACCAGGATACTTAGTATTTTCTATGTTTCTTTGCATAATTATCAAGTCAAGCTTTTGTTTAACACATATATATTTGTCCATAGATCCGTTGTAAATAACAAGTTATAGTATTTTGTTTTGTCCATGTTTCAAACAAAACTACAATTAAGCTGCACTAGTTTACATATTAAAGACAAACGCAAAAACAACCCATAAGATAGATAGATAGATAGATAGATAGATAGATAGATAGATATCTTTATTGCCTCCAAAGATTGAAGAGTACATATTATAATATAACATTTCAATTTACAAAGCATAATTACAAAACAATAGGTACAATATAACTTCAATGTACAAA
The DNA here is from genome assembly GCF_021730395.1 of Mercenaria mercenaria. Classification (NCBI taxonomy): domain Eukaryota; kingdom Metazoa; phylum Mollusca; class Bivalvia; order Venerida; family Veneridae; genus Mercenaria; species Mercenaria mercenaria. The sequence goes on from NC_069363.1 coordinate 100,395,032, forward strand.
TCACAATTGCATATTAAACAATTCCAATTATAAATGAGATGCAAACACATATGTATATTATATCTACATATAGTAGTAACAGAAACAGGTATACATATGTGAGGAATAATAATTGCATCACACGTTTCGTAAAATCTGCGCATTTGTTAAGTTTTAAAAGCTTATCGAAACGAAATATAAGCATTTAGTTAACAAATATAAGCAGAAGAGATGTGTTAAATGAAAAATTGTAAATCATACTGTACAATGAAATCAACATTTAAACATGGTTAATAACTTAAATTTATAGCTATAATTCGATTTCAGTCATTGAGCTGCCGTGACTGCCCTTTAACGTATGGAACTACTACGGTAAAAACAGAGGAGAACGTATACGTCACGGTCCCATGTTCGAAATCCAATAATAGTAGTCTATTTACAATATTGTACATATCATTAATAAAACCTATTACCCACTAGTTGTAATTATATCCAGACATAATAGAATAGAGGCCACAAGCCATTTGATGATAGTGTTTGATTAACACTGCGAAATTTTGTGCATGTAATTAAGACATGATTTCACTCTTGTATCAGTCAAGTCAAAGGCTGTAAAGCCCTTAAACATTTCTAATATTTTTTGCTCGGGGGCTGCACTACAAAACTGGTCAAACGTTTCAATGCCTAAGTCATTGGATAATTTTGACCAAAGAATGACCTACGGGTGTCATTGATTGGACAGAACATAACTGAGTGTAGAGAACTATTGTTCGTTACAATACGACACTGTGTGCACTCCGTCATAAATCTTTGTGAAAAAAAAATTGCACATTAATTTCATTGCGCTGACACATTCATAGTGAAAGTTTCTGTAAATTTGACAGAATTTCCATAGATTACAAGGAATATACTCGTAGTAAATTGTTAAAAAACTGTATAGTACATTATCACTACATATTCTTGATTTCAATTCGAATTCATTGTACATTTTAACTGCCTTTTTAACAGTCGTTTTCCATCTATTATTATTAGGAAAAGAGCCATCATGTACATAATTAGACAACACATTACATAAGCCATATTTCCCTAAGACTCTATATATGTCAGGCATGAACCCTTTACTTTTTCTTAGGTTATTCATGTACGATATTAGTCTGTGGCTAAATACTTTTTTAATGTTATGCTTAGAATCAAGTAAGCATTACTGACCGAAAAGTAAAAGTTTGCGTTTGTCTATAAGAATTGTTATAGGTAAAATACCAAGACAGCTCAAAGCTATATCAGTGCGAGTATATTTCGGTAGTCCTTGTATGAATTTGACGCACTGCGCGTGGGCTCTTTCCAACATTGTGATATGTGATTCTGTCAAAGTATTCCATACCTCACTGCCGTAGAGAGCTTTGGGTAAGACAACTGATTCATATATTTTCTTTGACGTAATCGGGTTTAAGCCATTGCTATTAACTCCACAATCCACAAGACTAAAGAATGATTTTCGCAACTTATTGCAGCATTCATGTACATTATGGTCTAATGACAAGTTCTTTTCACAGTTTATTCCAAGGTGGATATAGCTTTCTGTTTCTTCTATAACGTTATTTCCAAGTTTCCAATTGCGATTTCTTGATGTAGTTTCATTAAATACAACCACTTTACATTTAAGTGGGTTGTAAAGAAAACGTTCATTTAACGAATTTTGAAAACATAATTCGAGAAGTTTATCTAATCCATTTGTGGCATATGACAGGATCACCATGTCGTCTGCTGAAGTAGGACAACCACAATTTAATGTGTTCGTTTTAAAACTGAAACCGCTAGAATCAATTTTGTTCATTAATTCATTTATGAAAATCAAGTACATGTGTGGACTTAAACACTGGCCTTAGTGCCTTGTGAGACTGGGAACCAGTCAGATTGGTATCCGTTTGATCGTACACTGCTGTAACTATTTTCATACAACGATAATATAGACTTGTAGAGTGTTATGTTAATATCCATTTTATACAATTTTAACATGAGAAGATCAATCCAACAGCGTTCAAATGCCTGTTTAGCGTCCAGAAAACAATCATATAGTGTAGAGTGGTTCTCTGCAGCAAAACTAATATTCTCACGCAGCATTAGTGACGTCATCGCACAGCTTACGTTACGCTGGAAACCCCCTTGTGAAGAATTAAGGTGAAGTTTATCGTCACTATTTAGGAGCAAGAGAAGAACTTTTTCATATAGTTTGTGAAGTATAGAACACAATGTGATTGCCCTGTAGTTATTTGGGTCCGTCTTCTTCTTGTTCCCACCTTTAAATAATGTGATGATAATACCCCTTTTTCATTTCCATAGGTGTATGCGAAGATTTAAGCATGCAGTTATATAGTTTCACTATAACACTTAACAGAAGTTCTCCGCCATGGATAACATTTTCATAGTATATTTTGTCGTTGCCGCAGGCTTTCCCTTTCTTGCACGAATTAAAAGCCTTTAATACAGTGTCTCTTTCTATTATATAACGGTTACCGTATTTATTATTTAAGTTTTGGCGTAAAGAGGAGATTTCGCTGGTAATTGTCTGTCTGTACGTCTCGTTAAAATCTTCGCTTTCCGTAGGGGAATAAAGATCTGCAAAATAGTCTCTATAGCATGAGTTAATTGCTTGCGGATCTGTATAACGGACATCTTTGAAAACCATCTCAAGCGAACGGTTGCGTTTGGGTTTATTCCTGCGTTTATAAATTAATTTCCAAAACTCACAACTGTCAATTTCTGCACCTACATCTATTTCATGTTCTTGCTCTTGCATATATTTCATAACACAGATTCTATGAGCAGACATAAACTTGCTTTTGGAATCTTTATAAGATTTATAACTAGATGCTGTATTCCCTCTAGGCTGATTTTCTTTCATCCATTTAGCTCGTTTAGTTTTCATATCATTGTGGAGCTCTGATAAGTTCCGGTTCCAGTACGGTTTAATGTACGGCTTATAACCTACTCGCGGGATACATGCCTGTGAGACAGTGTTAATATAATAACAGACACAATTTTGTCGTACAATTGGTCAATCTCACGCGTGCGTATTATGTCTGAACTTGCTAACTGCAGTAAAAATTCGCTGTTTTCAAGAAAGCATGTATAAGCATTAAGCTGGTTTTGCGTAACATTTTTCCAGTTGATAATCTCTGTTTTGGGGCTATTATTAGTTTGGGGCGAGTAAGCAGATGGCATTATAAAGGAGCATATTACCGGCCGATGCGTTGACACGTTCAATGCATTATCCTCTAAGATTTTGCAATTTACAATATTTTTAGAAAAACTTTCAGACAGTATAAAGTTTCTCTATCACAGTTGTATGGTACATTTGTAAATTTTGCTCCCGAGCAAACAGCTTTCGTATTTATAGCCAACATCATAATTTGACATAAAGTCCATTATAAGTTTACTTCTTGAGTCAATTAGTGAAAATATTTCATGTTCTGATTCAAGTTCAGCATTGTAGTCACCCATACATATAATGTGACCTTTGTCAATGTACATACATATAATACTCTCCATTTCTTCGAGGTAAGTTCTATACTTAAGCAAAGAATGGTTTTTACAAGGCATATATATTTGAAATATGAATACATAACAACCTGGACTGATCATTAATTGTATACCTATAATATTGTCACTAGGAATACCAAGTGGGTAGATAATCGAGTTCTGTGTTTTTCTCCAAAGAATAGCATTACCTCCCTTGCCTACTTTACGATTAGTGCATAGTTCAAGATCTGGGTCTGATATTGCAATACTAGTATAGTCAGTATGAAAAGAGTCAAGGAAGTGGAGATTACTTCTGTATAACCAGTGTTCGGAAATGCCGCAAATGTCTACACTATAAGTATTTAAAAAGTTACATAGATAACTTGCACTGGACATGATGCCAGTAGAGTTCCAAGTTGCAATGTTAAGATCTTTTATTGTCATTGATTGTGTAAAAAGATACTACTTTAACAGTCTACATCGTCTTCACTAACAATAAAATGAAACTGAGAAAAGCGAAAAATGTGATATTCTTATGTTATTCCAGGCGTTACACACGGTTATGCGTGTTTTTCGTTTTGTCTCCAGGATACTTAGTATTTTCTATGTTTCTTTGCATAATTATCAAGTCAAGTTTTTGTTTAACACAGATATATTTGTCCATAGATCCGTTGTAAATAACAAGTTATAGTATTTTGTTTTGTCCATGTTTCAAACAAAACTACAATTAAGCTGCACTAGTTTACATATTAAAGACAAAACATCCCATAAGTTTTGATTGTTGAGATACCAATTCATGTCATTTACTAAAAGTAGAAGTTCACGTAATTTGAATACTGTGTGTAGAGACCGAGATCATGTTCATCAAAGATGGAGGTTTTCCTGAAAACATTATATAATTCCTTGTTAGAATGAATGATAACTTTAAAACAAATATTTAGATTTAATTATCTTCCTGGTGAAATTCCTGTGTGATTCATTGAAAATAAAATTAGTGTTGGCGAGAACTTCTTCATGTAATACCATATAAAACAGAAACCACCGCTGGTAGAAATAGACATTATCATTTTTACTTCTTTCTAAATCACGGTTAATTTGGTTGTAGGAAACCAATGGATTCAACTTTTCTGCCAAATAGCTGTACCAATGTTACAATTAATTCGTTTAATTAATTAATCTTCAGATTTCTCGCTAGTTCGTGTCTCGTTAGCATTGTCATTCAACTCTTGGTGTCCCAAAACCAAGTTTTACATCGATTATATTGATTCTTTTAAAATGTATTAACACATTAATCCCGGTCTATATATTATTTGTTTAAATAGTATTGCTTAATGGTTAAGGATAATGAATAAAAAACAAATTGATAACCAGTTTGCAGTGTATTTCAGCGATAAATTTGAAGTAACGTTACACTCACCGGCCAAACCATTGAGCATAACATCTCATCTTGAAAATGAAAGAATAATGTACAAATAATGATTTTCCCCTGTTTTTCAGATTTCATAGCAAGTTTTATCTTTCAGGGTATTAGATGGCTGGTGTTCTATCGAGATCACAAATTTCAGAAGATATTCAAGATTATTTTCGCAAAGACAGAAGAAGAAATCCAGGAAATAACCATACATCTGTTAACACGTCACATAATAAATCACCAAGAAACAGAGACAATCCATCAAAATGCGATACCTTGGGAATACTGATTGACAGACCAAAACACAAACAGTATGGTACTCTTCAGTCCCGAATTGCTTCATTCGAAAATTGGCCACAGGATAAAACACAAGAGGTAAGGCAGTTAGCTGAAGCTGGATTTGGGTATACAGGAGTGGACGATTCTGTTAGATGTTTTTATTGCAGTATAGGACTAAAAGACTGGCTAGAAGGAGCTTGTCCCTGGGAACATGTTCTAGCCAGCCCTGATTGTGGTCACGTGATGCAGTGTAAAGGTAAAGGGTATATCAGAAAAATTCTAGGAGAAAAAGACCAAGACTCTGATGTTGACGTGGACGATTCAGATGAAGTAGTGGATACTGTACAGCTAGCTATAAATAGAAACGAAGGTGCTGTTATTGCTGCAAGAGAATATTGTACAGATGAAGATATCTTAAAAAGAGCAATAAAAACATTGATCAAGCAAGACGCACAGAAACAATTCTCAGCTGTCGATCTTATAAAAGTTATACAAGAATTTGAGGAAACAAACGAAAATGCAAACGCGACATCACAGCTTTCCGAAGACGAAGAGCAAGACGATATAGAAACAGACGAAGATATTTCTGAAGAAGAAGAAGATATGAAAGAAACCAACAGAAAATTAAAGGAACCAGTAACGTGTAAAATATGTTATGATGCAATTGCATGTATTATTACATTACCATGCGGCCACATGGTTTGTTGCTCCCAATGTATTTCAGCACTAACTAAATGCGCAGTCTGTAGAACCCAAATTAAAGGCACCGTCCGAGCTCTGATGGCCGTTTGAAAAAATATACTTAATACATGTAACTGACTGATGCTTGTCGACAACAGAAACTTTCAATATCTTTGACTGTCCTTCATTTGCAGTCCACATATTAGTCATAGTTTGAGCACTTTTTCTAATTAAAAATGTTATGTGCTTATATATTTACTTTATTTTAAACTCAAGGCAGTATTAACATTTTTGAATGGGAGCCTTCCTCAAATATTTGTACTAGATATTTACAAAACGTGATATTTACAAAATTTTGAGTAAAAGATAAATTATTTTTATTTATCAGAGTTGAAGCACTTGTTCACACAAAGGACTGTTAAACAACAATAAATGTATATGAACAATAATTTCATTTATACTTTAACTTGAATTTCGTAAACTCATTCTTAACTCGCATATAAACTATTTTTTAATTTTAGTTTTCTGCTGACCTTTTAACCCGATGATGCATGGTATATAAGGTAACTTTAAACGACTGTTCACGTCCTGCGGTGTAAATAATACTTAATGAAGACATGCGATGAAAGGAGCTGAAAGTTCAAGCTTTTAGCTTTCTTTTGCATAGGCATATCCATCATCCTGAACAATAATTATGTTACGTGAGCAGATGGTTTTGCTCTTTGTTGCCTGGAATATTATCTGAGGTGGTTATAATGTAATTCTGAATGGCGATTTGAGCGGGCTGTCTTTATAAGCTTTCAGATTCATAGGAATATTACCGCTGCTGTAATATTTAGTTATAATGATTGATGACGAGCGAGGGCAGAGAGAAAACTATTTGTTGTGTCTTGATAATTATTAGACGCAGACAATTCCCAATATGCATATGAATATCGCATCCCTTTGTGTTGATAATACATGTACTTTATAAATGATGTGCGAGCGAAATGAGCTGAATTTGTTTATGCCTACAGCTTTATATTGCATAGAAAAAGCACGTGACATAGCGTACACTTGACAGAATTTTAGACAGACGTGCGCGCGCCTGATGCGCCCCTATTGTAAACGACCTGTAATGTATTTTTTTTTCAAAAGTAGGGACCTACCAAGTTCAAGAAATGTATGTACAAAGTTTCTCATATTTGTTTGTTTTTCGTTATTTAGCCTCTTGTGCCCACCACACAGGTTGACTTTCAAAAGTTGTATTTTAATAAGTTTTTGCTATTAGACTGAGACAGACATATATCCTTGGAATATAGAACACTACACTACAGCGGAGGCAGTGATCATAATTGGGATCTTAACCCGTTTAGTTAATAGCATGGATCCTATAAATTAACTGATTAATGTCTCTAGTGTCCGCAGTATTTTGCTAATGATATTAATTTACATTATCAAAATTGTCTTTTTAATAGTGTAAATATAAACAGAGCTTCAAAGTTAATAATGCAGAGAGATATGTGACTACTTATTATTTCAGTGATCAGTCTTTATAAACAAAGAGATATGACTACCTATTGTTTCAACGACCATTCTTTATAAACAAACACCAAAACGTAATAGTTTTACACTCATAGGATACATAATGTACCTTTCACGATTGATTCACTATGTAGCATAAGCTCATTAAAAATGTCATGCAACATAATAAATTGTTACGTAGTATTTTCAAAATGTAGCGATGCCTTTGCATTTTTCTAATAAAGGGTATTCCGAAGTAGGAAAAACTGTAAATCTTAAACATAAATAAATTATTTCTATGTACAAAATGTGATTTTTTTATAATGAAGTTCTTGATATTTATATGCTATTTGACTTTTTAGTAGTATTTTATTAGCTTATCAAAGTGTTCTCCGTTGTTTATTTGTAAATACAATATGACATGTAAGACGCCTAAAATTTCAAAATAGCACAGTCACATAGAGAAAGAGAAAGAAAAACCCACACTACTAGTTATCCACAATCCCGTTTACTAGAACATAATAACATACTTGTGTACTATGTACTGTATTAGAATATTTGTGTACTATACTGTAGAATAAGGGTTTTTGAAACATCAATAACCTAAATGTTTTACTTCATTACTGATATTCCTGATTAGTATGATTATTTGACTTTATACTGAATAGATACCGTACTTATGATCTGTGCGTGCTGAATACCCACTTGAATGATTTACTCAAGCAATTACACAAAATCTGTACTTATTCTTGCTTGTATGCCGAATAAATTTGAAACTTATATCAAGTAACTTTGTTTTCTCTATGTATCTTTGCAATATACACAAAACATATATCAAGTAACTTTGTTGCCTCTATGTATATCTGCAGTATACACTAAACTTATAGAAATACAAGCTTAAACATGTCAAGTAATATATTTCAAAATCTAACCAACGGATATTTATTGAAATAACACCAAATAAACATCTCAAAATGTCTTTAATACTTAATAAGTTAGGTCTGTATTTAAGGTCTTGTTCTGAACTACATGGTATTGTTATAATTGCCTATTTTGACTCCTTATGTCTAACAAAACTCAACTTGCTATGACATTTTAGAAATGGTTTATACAAAATAACAAAATTTCAACCACACAAACACAATTGTCTGTTCTTAATAAACAATGATATTGATGGAACTTTGTTCGTACAAAAACATTGAAACGACCTGATATATTAAACTATGTTATTTTATCATACTATGCTATACAAATATGTAGCACCCTTTTTATGATAAACACGACCAAATGTGCTATACATAGACACATACAACGGCAGCCTATTAAGGACACCATTCGTTTCCTATTTATGATCTGACAACTGAGACAGAGCAACAGAAAGCCTTGAGAACACAAACATACAGAGACAAAAACCTTACATACAGTCATGTCCGGCTAACTTAGCCTAGCTTATTGTGGTTAGACAGTCATGTTACACTGATACACCCGAAGCCATCTTTCGAAGGAAGACACAGTACTGGCCTCTTAGTTGGATAAGAGACGCTCAAAACTTTCGAGAGCCTAGACAGATACTCGAACGCTTTATCTCAGGATCGGAAGTCAAATGTTTTACCATTAGACCGCCTGACCGTAAAACCACTTTTAGCAAATAAACCGTATATTGTATTACCTATTTTTTGCTATGACTGAGTTCGCAGTACCCGAAGACTTATGTATGAAATAAAGTCGACAAACAATCGGGGGATAGAAAAACTGTTCTGTATTCTTAGTTTACACTTTATCTGAGTTCGATGTATTTGAGTTTTACTGAACACTTATGTTCTATGCTCGTAAAACTAGGGATTTAAAACCTTTAGGTTGGCCTGTTCAGAACAGAATATGCTGTTCCTTCATTTGTTTAAATACTATGAAAGTATACCATCTAAAAATAATCTCCAAAAGAATTTTCAAATATAAATGTATTTATGCGCCGTCGAATTTTGGTCCTGTTTAGATGTGTTGGTTATGATAGATATTAGCTTAGTTTGTGTATCATTTCAATGCGCTTTCTATGGCAATACATTACTAAAAGACGACAGTTTCTTTCATCCAAAAGCGACAGTTATAAAGTGAGTGTCCAGACAACCTTTGTTTGTTTGGATAGCAGCTACTCGCATACCGTTGTTGTGCTATCGATTTTTCAACGTAAATGTCAGATGAGCTGATTTAAAACCTTGCAACTATTTTAATGTAATGTAAATCCAAATGAATCACGCAGAATAAAACAAAGCTGAAATATAAGAGAAAAGCAGACATTGATGCTGTGGTTGTTACCTGTTTGTATTCAGTAGAAGATGCTATTAATACGGAAATTTTATTCCATTCCTGGAAATAATTTCATATTGTTAAAAACAATCAACATTTATGTACAGCGACAAAAAACTTAACATCTACAGTTTAAACTCTACCTACTTCGACAATAAGTTAAACTATCTACAGCGAGTAGGTACAGCGGCAATAAGTTCAACATCTACGTGCAGCGGCAATGAGTTCAACATCTACGTGCAGCGGCAATGAGTTCAACATCTACGTGCAGCGGCATTAAGTTCAACATCTACGTGCAGCGGCATTAAGTTCAACATCTACGTACAGCGACATTAAGTTCAACATCTACGTGCAGCGGCAATGAGTTCAACATGTACGTGCAGCGGCATTAGGTTCATCATCTACGTACAGCGGCATTGAGTTCAACATTTACGTGCAGCGGCATTAAGTTCAACATCTACGTGCAGCGGCATTAAGTTCAACATCTACGTGCAGCGGCAATGAGTTCAACAAATACGTACAGCGGCATTAAGTTCAACATCTACGTGCAGCGGCATTAAGTTCAACATCTACGTACAGCGGCAATGAGTTCAACATGTACGTGCAGCGGCAATGAGTTCAACATCTACGTGCAGCGGCATTAAGTTCAACATCTACGTACAGCGGCAATGAGTTCAACATCTACGTACAGCGGCAAGAAGTTCAACATCTACGTGCAGCGGCATTAAGTTCAACATCTACGTACAGCGGCATTAAGTTCAACATCTACGTGCAGCGGCAATAAGTTCAACATCTACGTACAGCGGCATTAAGTTCATCATCTACGTACAGCAGCGTTAAGTTCAACATCTACGTGCAGAGGCATTAAGTTCAACATCTACGTGCAGCGGCAATAAGTTCAACATCTACGTTCAGCAGCAATAAGTTCAACATCTACGTACAGCGGCATTAAGTTCAACATCTACATGCAGCGGCAATAAGTTCAACATCTACGTACAGCGGCATTAAGTTCAACATCTACGTACAGCGGCAATAAGTTCAACATCTACGTGCAGCGGGATTAAGTTCAACATCTACGTGCAGCAGCATTACGTTCAACATCTACGTGCAGCGACATTAAGTTCAACATCTACGTGCAGCGGCATTAAGTTCAACATCTACGTGCAGCGGTAATAAGTTCAACATCTACGTGCAGCGGCAATGAGTTGAGCATCTACGTGCAGCGGCATTATGTTCAACAGCTACGTGCAGCGGCAAGAAGTTCAACATCTACGTGCAGCGGCAAGAAGTTCAACATCTACGTGCAGCGGCAAGAAGTTCAACATCTACGGACAGCGGCATTAAGTTCAACATCTACGTGCAGCGGCATTAAGTTCAACATCTACGTGCAGCGGCAAGAAGTTCAACATCTACGTGCAGCGGCAAGAAGTTCAACATCTACGTGCAGCGGCAAGAAGTTCAACATCTACGTACAGCGGCAAGAAGTTCAACATCTACGTACAGCGGCATTAAGTTCAACATCTACGTGCAGCGGCAATAAGTTCAACATCTACGTACAGCGGCATTAAGTTCATCATCTACGTACAGCAGCGTTAAGTTCAACATCTACGTGCAGAGGCATTAAGTTCAACATCTACGTGCAGCGGCAATAAGTTCAACATCTACGTTCAGCGGCAATAAGTTCAACATCTACGTACAGCGGCATTAAGTTCAACATCTACGTACGGTGGCAATAAGTTCAACATCTACGTACAGCGGCATTAAGTTCAACATCTACGTGCAGCGGCAATAAGTTCAACATCTACGTACAGCGGCATTAAGTTCAACATCTACGTACGGTGGCAATAAGTTCAACATCTACGTGCAGCGGGATTAAGTTCAACATCTACGTGCAGCAGCATTACGTTCAACATCTACGTGCAGCGGCATTAAGTTCAACATCTACGTGCAGCGGCATTAAGTTCAACATCTACGTGCAGCGGTAATAAGTTCAACATCTACGTGCAGCGGCAATGAGTTGAGCATCTACGTGCAGCGGCATTATGTTCAACAGCTACGTGCAGCGGCAAGAAGTTCAACATCTACGTGCAGCGGCAAGAAGTTCAACATCTACGTGCAGCGGCAAGAAGTTCAACATCTACGTGCAGCGGCATTAAGTTCAACATCTACGTGCAGCGGCATTAAGTTCAACATCTACGTACAGCGGCATTGAGATCAACATCTACGTACAGCGACATTGAGATCAACATCTACGTACAACTACAATAGGTGCAGCATCTTCGTTTAAAATGTTTAACATCTACATACATTGACAAAATGTTTAACATATACATACATCGGCAATTAGTACAATATGTCAACATCCCCGTACAGTGACAATAATTTCAACATCTGCCTTCAGCGACAGTAAGTTCAACATCTATCTACAGCGACATTCAGTTCAACATCTACGTACAACAACAGTAAGTTCAACATCTGCGCACAACGACAATGAATTCAACATCTACATACAGCGACACTGAGTTCTGCATCTGCGTACAGAAACAATTAGTTCAATATCTACGTACAACGACAATGAGTTCAACATCAACCTTCAACCGATAATAATTTCAACATTTACGTGTAACGAAAATAAATGCAACATCTACGTACGACAATATTAAGTTCAACATCGACAATAAAAGAAACATGTAACTACATCGACAATAAGGTAAACGTCTACGTACTACGTTTTTCAAAATAACTTTCTAAATAAGGATATATAATGACATTTCTTTTGGAGGAGATATATTCCTAAATGATTCGAAGAATTCGAAACACCTTCCATCTGTATAAGACGCAATAAGCCAATAGGATACTATGTTTTAATGACAAGACAATTGTCTCCTCTTCAGACATTGAACCATTTCAATGAGTTATAAGTTGAAAGAGTCTGTTTTACTGTTATCAAAATTATGTCTGCTTAACTCAACAGGGAGAGCGCAGATACATGAATCGCGTTGTCGTGAGTTCGATATCCGGGAGAATTGATAGAAGACATTCTAAAATCATTCATCCTCCACCTCTGATTCTTGTGGAGAAGTTGACAGTTCCTAGCAGAGAACAGGTCAATACTGGTGCAAAATAGAGGCACGTTGTTAAAGTCATTGCTCGCCGTGATATAAAAATTTATAAACTGAAACACTGTTGCAAAACGGCGTTTAAACGAAAATAAAGAATTGTTACCAAAAATCGTGGCATATGATTAGGAACTTTTGGAATGATGATGGCCTAAATAAAGCATTCCTTCAAACCTGGCCCATTTAAATAACTTATTTGATTGAGGTCTCTCTTTAAAACAACTCATTTGATTGAGGTTTCTTTGAAATAACTCATTTGATTGAGGTTTCCTTGAAATAACTCATTTGATGAGGTTTCTTTGAAATAACTCATTTGATTGAGGTTTCTTTGAAATAACTCATTTGATGAGGTTTCTTTGAAATAACTCAGCTTTCTGTGAAAAATACCTCATTCGGTTGAGGTCCCTTTGAAAACAAGAGGATGCGTTTGCAAAACGCAAAATTTGGGTGTATACCCAAAGGTGTTGTTTTTCTAGGTTTTAAGTTTAATGGTGAAGATCTTATGAAGGTCACCTATATATAGGTCAGTTTATAGGTCTTGCCTCAAGGAACCTTTCCTATAGAACCTTTCGCTGAATTGAAAATAGTATACTATATCGAATAAGGTTCTTTCAATCTAATGCTTCCCTAGTACCTCCTAAATCTAAGTTTTACTTCAAAATTTAGGGAAAGTTATTTCAAAGTTTCATGCAAAATATATTTTAGTTCCTACAATTAATACATCGAAGAAATGTCATACTTTAGCGTTAATATTGCATAACTGTTTTTCTTATTGAATGGAAAAATACAAAATCGATCAGTTATCACGTTGAGAAATTAAAATAGTGTTAAAATCAAGAAAGTCAATATATAAACTTTAAAAATATTTCTTACAGTCAATTTAATTAGATTGAACGATTACATTCTTTGTAAAATTTCAAGGCTATATTTAGACCACGATAATCCGTAAATAGCCAATCGCAAAGCAGACTTGTACCCGTCTATATTTCATATACAACTATTTACATTTCTCTAATCTTCCTCCTACAGCAAGGCCATTGAGTGCGAGCGTTTATTGTTCCGGAGATTTAATTTGATTCGGAATTAATTGTTATTTTTGTGTTTATCCGGGTATAAACCACATTGTGACTTCCAGCAAATCCATTAGTCGCGCTAACGCTTTTTGGATGATTCCCAACGCGGTTTATACCCTTATAAACGCACAAAAATATTTACATTTCGAAGGTAACTTGCTACGTACAGTTGTGGTTTGTTTTTCACGAGTATCAGAAAATCAAAATAAATGTCAAGATATCGATCTTTTTAACATATTAATAGAACAGCCATAAGACATGCCTACGTACAACTGTTATTCGCCTTACGGTAAAAGTTGTTCTTGAATTTTATTCAAATGATAGTTAAAACCAGTGAAAAATCATACAGTCATGTCGCAAAAAAAGGTTGAATTATAATCTAATGTTCTTTTTGAAATTTTGACTTCTAATTTTGAAAGTCGCCATTTTGTTAATGTTTTTAAAATGACGTCAGATTGGAAAAGGTGTTTTTGATATTACTACGTCAATATTGTTTTTTACGAAAATAAATGCCTTTTTCTTTCCTTAAAGAATGTATAGAAAATCTATAAACCTGAACAATTGACGGCAAATTACTATCAATTAATGTTCTCAGTCTGTATTAGATCCTAAGACATTGCGTTTTAGTCTATGCTGTGTGTGTAAAGTAAGCACAGCAAACGGAGTCTGTTGGAATTTTCCTGTTTTGTCTAGTCGTACTTGTACCAATTAAGTTCTTGCTGATCTAACTAATTATTTATATTACAATGGTGAAATGGTGACGGGTGTAAGGAGCCTGTCGCCTCTTATCTTTCTACGTGTATCACTAACCTTTGTTTTTTCTTGCATTGATTACTAGTGCACTAACCAGTCTGAAATTTGGAAATTCCCGGCAAATGTCCACCTCAACAACTCGTTTCATTTTCCATTATCATACTGGTATGTTTGAAAGCTATTTTGAAAATCGAAACACTATGGCTTTCTAAAACAAGAAAATTTGCTCAAGACTTAACAATGGAAAAATAAATAGATTAAAGTTTAGCTCGTGAATATATTCTCACGAATTTTTTCCCTCCCTCAAGTAACTTTCGCTGATGCAAATTTCAAAATATGACAACTGTTTTTCTAGATAGCCTTTAGATATTGTTGTTCTATTTATATCTATATTGAAAGTTGACTTCGCCTTTAAGTATAGGTGCTGATGGGAATGTGGCTATCCCATTTCTTCTAATATAAAACTTATAAGCAGATTCGTTGATCATATTCCAAATCGAAAGAAAGCTTTCTAAATACTGTTTGTTTGTTTGTTTTGGGTTTAACGCCGTTTTTCAACAGTATTTCAGTCATGTAACGACGGTCGGGCAGTTGACCTAACCAGTGTTCCTGGATCCTGTATCAGTACGAACCTGTTCTCCGCAAGTAACTGCCAGCTTCCCCACATGAATCAGAGGTGGAGGACTAATGATTTCAGACACAATGTCGTTTATCAAATATTTACAGAGAACATACGCCCCGCCCTTGGATCGAACTCACGACCCTGCGATCCGTAGACCAACGCTCTACCTAGCTCTACCTACTGAGCTAAGCGGGCGGGCTTTTCTAAATACTGAGTCAGTCAGTAATATAAACTAAAATGAACATAATATAATATTATATACCCACATGTTCTTGTACGTTTGTAAAAAAATCATAAACCTTGAGAAAAATGAATCAAGATATAGTTTACCAGCTAAAGGTTTTGAGCGAAGTTACCTATGTAACAATTAGCAAACATAGAAAACATTTAGTTTTCACATACAACTTTTCACGAAATCTATTTATTTTTATTTACAATGTATACAAAATAATCTGTGACGCCATATAATAAATATATCTCTATGAATACCTTATAGTTTTACCAGAAACTGGTCACAGAATCAACCGTTAGCAATCGATTGAACCCTTTTCAGCTTTTTTTTTTCAGAGTGTCTGTCTGAAATCAGAGAACTGTATTTTCATTTATCACTTGAATCTGGATATAAGATTTCCCGTCAGCACGGACGAGCTTAGGTGTTAGCAGTTTTGATGGTGATATCTTTGGCGTAGCTGGGGACTCCAGTTTCGGCGTCTCTGCACTAAAAACAGAGTCATCACAGTCACTTGTGCTTGTTTTCGACAATAACAGGTCACGTGATTCATCATCGGCCTCTGTTGGCAGGCGGCTATACAATGCAATATTGTCTTTTTTATTCTCATGAAAAACTGTTTCCTCGACTTTTTGGTTCGGGAAAGGTCCAGATTTGGATGCAAGATCCGTCATTTTTTCCAACAATTTCTCACGTCTGTTTTTCTTTCTGAGTATAGCCATTTCTTTCAGATATGATCTAAGTTGTCCGTCCTGCTTGTTCCTTCTAATATGTGACGCAATCATCATGACGATAGACAGACCGTAAATGAGAACGACTGCCACCACATAATAAAGAGCACCAATGTTATCGTAGTCTGCTTCACGCGTGTCCACTATTGCCACATAGGTTTCATTGTCGGTTGCCTGGATACGGAAACGCATGTTTCGGGCGGCGTCCATCATACGATACTGCAACAAAAACAAAGGTACTACGATTATTCAAGACTAACATCGAATCATGTTACCCACAGAGAGTTATATTATTTCAGATTTAAGCTATATATAATGCTTTGTTTCTTCACAAAAGATTTGGAACCCAGATGGTTTGTTGTTAAAACACTATTCAAATTCTCCATTGAGTTTTGTGTTACAGGAAAATATATTTACGTCTGCAAGATTTAAAATGTCAGACGACATTGCTTTGTTTAGGCGGTAGCTGATTTAAATCAAATAAAAAGCTAAGATCTGACCTTTTGAAACAATACTGTTGAAACATGTGGATATTAGCAAGAATGAAATTACCAAATATGGGCATTTGGCAAATATTCTATAAGAAATCAAGTGTGCAATAAAACACATATAAAACAAAAACAATAACAAACACTGGAGATAGTTTTTAATGCCTGCTTTTAGTAAAGTGCAGTTAAATTCGATATAAAAACTTTCCTTTGATTTTGTCAGTATGAAAGTATCAGAGCTTACTTTGATCAAACGCTTTGGTTTTATGTCACATTGTTAAATGCTTTGGGTGGGTGTATCTTAAAATCAGCATGTAAATGTTTATGTTTGTGGTGAATAAAAAGGGCGTATTTAATGGTGGATTTTTGAGTTAGGAAACTTATTCGAAATAAAGTGTCATAGCTTTTCATATGGAGTTACAGTTTTCGAAATGCATTTTCTGTTCATGCAGAGTTTCCTTAAATGCATGTACTGAAAATGTAATTAAAAACGGCTCATTTTTATTGTTCTGCATGTGCTTTGACCCACATTTATTTGCTAGAACGAGTAGCATACATAGATCTGCAGGAAAGTTCCTGTAAAGCCATCTGTACTCTTTACCCTCTTCAAACGGAGGAATGGGAGATTAAAGTCCTAATTAACATGATGATACTGGGGTTTCTTAATTGTTTCTAGTTGTATAATACTGTTTTAGAGAAAAACACATTAAGAAAGGACCAGCAGTTATAACACTTTTTGTGGAAGGCTAGTGTGTCATGCTAACTTCGAAATGCTTACTGCCAAATACTTATACCAAATGCCAAATATTTATACCAAATGCCAAATACTTATACTAAATGCCAAATAATTACACCAAATTCCAAGTACTTATATTAAATGCCAAATATTTATATCAAATACCAAATACTTATACTAAATGCAAGATACTTATACCAAATGCCAAATACTTATACTAAGTACGAAATACTTATACCAAATGCAAAATATTTATGCTAAATGCCAAATTGTTACGCTTAATGCCAAACATCTAATAATAAATTATGACCAGCAAATAGTATATGGTATAGTCTTAGTGCTAAATGCTGAATGTCAAATATGTAATTCTTATCTCTAAAACGTTTAGAAAACCAGATTTTGATAAAGCCAAAGTTCAGCTGCGAATGCTAATGACAATCATTAACTGATATATTCAGCGCTATCTAATAAGCATTTTGCAATAAGCATTTGACCCTATTTTGTTTCGCATTTTTTGCTATTCACAATTTGCATTTATTATTTGAAAATTACCATTTGATAGTCGATATCTGACATTATGCATTTAACAGTTAGCATTTAGCCTTACGTAAATGGCAATTTGCATTCAATCATTTTTAATTAAATATGTCTACTCAATTGTCTAATTTAACAACGTATGAACTGTTCAATGTAAAAAGAAAAGGATCTCCAAAAGCAAAGGCATGTTGATTATCATTCTGCACTAGAAACGTCATGTCAAAAGTTGATTACAATGCCAAATGCATTTTAATAATAGAAATTATTTTCTTCTGCAAATAATTTACTTTATTTTGCAAGAAAAAGCTGTCAACACCGTTGCTATGCAGTTACGTCACGATCACTAGGCAATTGGTGATCTTCGGATATTATCGTCCGTTACGCATGGTTTCTAGCCAGCATGCTATCATTAAGCCTGGTATCAGTTCTACCAACGGTATATAAGCACCAAAAGTCCGTGCAAATTTCTCTTTCTCGATTCAACACCGAAGATAAACTACGCTTCTAAAAGCTCAGTTTCACAGCTGTAAACTCTTACTACGTTTATCATGCCACGTGGTCGAGGCGTACGGAGGAGGAATTATGCTGCTGCTGGGCCAAGGCAGCAAGGTGCTGCGGGTAGGAATCGTAATGCTAGGCGGGCACACAACGTAAATAATGCCGATGTCAATCCTGTCAACGATGATGCAGCTGCCGGTCAAAGATTGGTTGATTCACATTGCCAGACGGACTCTCCACCCTCTCCAAATCCGGTGGTAACTGCACGGGGACAGAAGCGCACGAGCGAGGACCTCGATGCTGCAAACAACAGCTTATTACAGCCAGATGCGGGTAGGTCTATTATTGATTTTGAAACTATTATTAGGGATTCGGGTGTTCTTCCTCCGGACAATTCACATCAGAGTTTAGGTCCCGATAATTTAAGTCTCGGTGTTGAAAATACTGCTCAGGGTATTAATGTCCCATTTTTCCCCCAGTCTGTTTTCCAGCCTACTTCAGGCGGCTTGTTTACGCCGCCGGATATGCGTTTAGCAAGGGATGATCTGGCCGCCCATGTTCCGACGTCAATTAAACAACAAATTTGCAAGGGTGAATACACTAATTTAGCTCTCTTATTGAAAGGTGCTGTAGAACTGGCCGAATTTTCCAACAGCAGTGTTCTCAAATTAATAGATTCCGACGGCCATATTGAGGCTTCCAAAAAAGTTTGTAAGGATAAAATCGGTTCTATCGAGAGGTGGACCGATGCCTTCATAATTTATGCATCTATTTATTTGTCCACACATTCTGATAAAGTTTACGAGCTTTTGCATTACATATTTAGAGAATCAGAGAATGTGCAGCGCGTCAAGGGGGGTTTGCTTGGCGGACCTATGATGAACAGTTCCGCCTCCGACAAGCACTAGTGCCTTCCCCTTGGTCAGTTATTAATAACGATCTATGGTGGCGCTGCGTCCAGGTGCGGGACAGTTCTAGGCCGACAACCCCTTTCAGCTATAAATGCAATGACTTTAACCAGTCCAAATGTAAATGGCCAAACTGTAGGTTCGCACATCTCTGTAAAATATGCGGCGGCACGCATCCGGCTGTAATCTGCTCCAAAAATCAACCATATACTACGCCAAATGTTAGATTCCCGACGAATCAGTCATTTCGCGCCCGTCCATATTATCGCCCCTTCAGAGGTCAAGGTCGGGGACAGGCACAAAAATAGAAATAGTTCACAAGAACCATGCAATCTCGATGTATTTTCACTTGCATTCGCACCAATTGATGTTTCAGTCCTGGAAAAATATTTACAATTTTATGATCAAAGCGAGGCGGCCTTTCTTCTGGCTGGTTTTAAAAGTGGATTCACAATACAGTATAGTGGTCCCCGCGAAGCTAGGGATTCTCCTAACTTAAAATCTACAAAGTTGAATCCTGATATTATTCAGAAACAAATAAACACGGAAATTGAAGCCGGCCGGGTAGCGGGCCCCTTTAAAGATCCACCTTTCCCTAATTTAATTGTGTCTCCTATTGGCCTTGTTCCTAAAAAAACTACAGGTGAATTTAGGATGATACATCACCTCTCTTACCCTCCTGGCGAGTCGGTCAATGACTACATTGACCCAAATGAATGTTCAGTTCAATATACGAGTTTTGACGAAGCCGTCAAATTAGTTCAAGACCTAGGAAGGCATTGCAAATTATTTAAGGTAGATATTAAGGGTGCCTTTCGTCTAATACCGATTACTCCGTCAGACTTTGAGTTATTGGGTTTTAGGTTTAATGATAAGTTTTATTTTGATAAGGCACTTCCTTTTGGAGCTTCAATAAGTTGCATCACTTTCGAAAGATTTGCAAGGTTTTTAGAATTTTTGGTTAAATCGAGACTAAATACAGCAAAATTAATTCATTATCTTGATGACTTTCTAGGTGGCGCCAAAAGCAAGGAATCTTGCGCCGTAGCATTAAACTGTTTTCAGTCAACAATGTCCGAATTAAAGGTCCCGTTAACCACAGACAAAACCGTAGGTCCGGTTGAAGTTTTGGTATTTTTGGGGTTAGAATTGGACTCGAACGAAATGGTTGTTAGAATTCCTGTGTCAAAATTGCAAGAAGTTGTCAGAAAAAATCAAGATCTACTGTCGAAACCTAAAACAACGTTGAAAGCTATGCAATCCCTTATTGGCTCCTAGAATTTTTGCTGCCGTGCTGTCGTAGCCGGCAGGCCGTTTATTCGTCGCTTAATCAATGCTACTTGTGGTCTCACAAAGCCCTTCCATAGAATACGGATCAGTAAAGAAATCCGCCTTGACCTACAAATGTGGTTAAATTTCGTTCAAAATTATAACGGGATTTCAGTGTTTCACGACCGCTTTTGGGTCACAAATGAGGACGTTCAGTTGTTTACGGATAGCGCTGGGGGCCAAGACAGGGGTTTTGGAATATATTTCCACGGTCAATGGTGTAATGCTAAGTGGCCGGAATCATGGCACACATCGGGAATAACATCTGATATTACGGTTTTAGAATTATTTCCAATTCTTGTAGCATTATTTATTTGGGGCAGTGACTTAAAAAAGAAAAAAAACAGGTTTAATTGTGACAATATTTCGGTAGTTCATATTTTGAACAAATTGTCATCAAAATCCGATCGTATCATGTGTTTAGTTAGATTTCTCACATTGAGGTGTTTGCAGTTAAACATCATTGTTAAGGCAAATCATATTCAAGGTCGTTCAAATATTGTTTGCGACGCATTATCTCGGTTTCAGTGGGACAGATTCAGGCAGGTCTCTCCAGAGGCAGACCCAGCCCCTCGTCAGATACCTTCCTTTCTTTGGAATATCTTCAAACAAATTTACAAATTAGGTGATTTTTGGCCAGCCCCAATCAAGCACATAGTTGTTTTTATTTCTCATTGTTTTGAGAAAGGACTTTCACCGAAAAGCATTTCAACCTATATTTCTGGTTTGAATAACTATCACAAACTGCATGGTTATAACGTCATCACTGGTAATTTTGTAATAAAGAAAATACTAGAGGGTTGCCATAGGAAACGTACTTCTAGGGACAAAAGGGCATCGTTAACTTGAAATGTATTAGTTGCAGTGTGCTCGGTTTTACCACAGGTCGCAATTAATCACTGTGAGTCAGTTCTATTTTTGGCATTATTTTTAATGGCCTATTTTGGTTTATTCTAGTCGCCCCTAGACCTGGCGTGGGTGGCCAAATTCAGTTAAGTGATGGGTCAATTTCAAGAAATGATTCACACATGTTAGTCAAATTATACCGCTTCAAAACTAACCAGCGCTGCAATCACGTTTCTATCATACTTCCAAGTGTTAAGCATCACTTTTGTCCAGTAAAAGTTTTAACAAACTATTTGTGCCTTAGACCAAATGTTCAAGGACCCCTATTTTGCCACGTGAACGGCATACCAGTCTCAAGGTCACAGTTTTGCGGAGTTCTTGCTAAGTGCATGGCTAGAACTCAATATTCAGGACACTATAGGTCGCATAGCTTTCGAATAGGTAGAGCAACTGATTTAGCGCAGGCGGGTCTTTCGGCTGAAGTAATAAAGTCATTAGGTCGCTGGTCCTCAAAGTCTTATAGAACCTATATTCGTAATTAGCTTTCTTTTCAATATTTAGTGCCCACTTTTGCTGACGTCAGCAATTAGCCAAGAGTTTATAACTTATTTTTTCTACATGTACTTCTTTATATAGACGCTTGGATACTGGGTGATTCCATTCCTTATTGGGCCGGGATAAGAGCTGAAGCTACTGGAAAACCCAACCTTCGCTTGCCAGGTAAGACAATTGCCTGGTGGGCTGTCAGGGGTCTGCATTGGTTCTCTTTTCGCCGCACTATTGAGGCTGCAGTCCTGCTCTCATCCCCATCCAAAGCCATTATTATTCATTTAGGGGGAAATGACTTGACCTCTCTTTCAATTTTTCAAATTAAAAACCTAACCAACAGAGAGGTTAAATACCTAAGAACAGCTTTTCCTTCAGCAACAATTATTTGGATATACTGCAAAGACGGGTGTGGGATGGCGCAGTCAATCTGTGGCGTACCATAGAGAACAAGCGTACAAGGGTTAATCGCTGGGGCAGATATTTGGTCCGCTCATCTGGCAAACATGATATTGTATCTCCTGACATTGATTCGGCAACTAACTTTTGGAGACAAGATGGCGTCCATTTAAATAATGTCGGTTTAGAGTTTTATCTAGACTATATTAGAGATGTACTGGATAAAAACTTAAAGCAATAGTGCTTATATTTTAAGCGCTTTGGATAAAAGCTTGTTACTACTGCTATAGAAGTCTGCTGAGCTGGAAATGTGAGACTATATTTCATGAAGAAAAATTTAGTTTACACAATGTTCTTTAAGAATTTTTGGGGTATAAATTTCTAGAAATTTATTGTGGCGTAAAAATTCTGTCGGTCGAGGGTTGAACAGGCGAACCAGCAAAATTCACTGCTTATACACAAAATTATTTTATTATTTGATATTGTATGGTATCTGTCTGTCGAATGTTCTCCTAAATCGATGTTGGGGCCTTGGCCTCATTCCCGTCGGTTTGGGGGCCTATTCGACTGACGTATTTATAGTAATAATACACAGCGTAATTTGAATCGCGGTTAGATAAATTTTGATTGTAAGCCTGCAATTCTGTTTGCGTTTCTAGGTTTTGCCCAAGTGATCTGGCAATCCTAGCTTGCTTAGTTTACTGTTGCGCTTGCCATATTTGCCTAGTTTGCGTAGTTTATTGCTGCACTTGCCAAGTTTTTTACTTGATTGGTTTCAAGTAAATTTGCGTCTTTGCCCGTGGGTTCCAATGATAGCTTGCCTTATTCGCAACAGGTTTAGCCATTTGCTTATTTTGCTATTCATGTCGGACAGTTGCTTCGGCACTCCCTGTCATAATATTGCTGGCTTGGACAGTTGCTTCGGCACTCACTGTCATAATATTGCAGTCTCGTTACTCGTTTTTATGGACAAAAATTTGCTTTGCTTCGATCCGCACTTCGTTTTTACTCATTCAGGCTCGCTGGTTCTTCTCGACCGACTGTGTTTGGACAGTTGCTCCGGCACTCCCTGTCCAAACATTAAGTGGCCTTAAACCTCCAAACTTACCATAATAATGTTATTATACTTTACTTGTTACCCCTTGTGATAAATGTCATATGATGTAATGTTTTACATGATTCTTATTGAATAATAATGTTAAATCGCGAAGTATTTTGTTTTATTTACTTTCGAATGATAAAATAATAGGACAAGGTTGATATACTTGTAAATGTACTGCGAAAAGTAAATACAAAATCCACTCTAAAGCATTACATGCATTTGTTTTGTTTCCAACATGGACCTAATAACATTTACTATTCCAAAAAAGTGTATTTTGAACATTTTTTTCTAAAGCTTAAAAATAGAGAAAAACATGAAAAACATACAAACAACAATTGTTTCACTTATCGAGCTATAGACGGCGATACAGTATACGGTAAACGGAATATCTTTAATTTTTTTGTAAATGCAACAAACAATACCAATTTGAAAATAGAATTTAGAAATTATATGTCAGAGTATATGTAAAAAGAAATACGATATAAATATCTAAATGCATTTAGTTAAGACTGTTAAAAGTATGGTAAAATATTCATGCCAAGGTTAAACGTTATCTGTAAACTTTTTTGTCTATGCGACGCAATTTGATTTTGATCGCTAAAATACCGATATTTTTCATTTTGACTCATGACAAAAATAGTTGTATAATTCCGCAGTAATTTTATCTTAAAATGGCCGCCAATTTTAATTTGCCACGCCAATATGTGGCAAAAACAGCAAGTACTTCTGTACATGCTATCTTAAAAATTCTTTCGCAAAAGTAAAGTACTTCAAATTCTCATGCACGCCATACTTTTCAATTTGATTTTATACCACCAACAAAGCAGCAGTCAACATTAAAAACTTAACTTTCCCATGGGAAATGCTATTTTCCCATAGGAATGCGGTCTTTTCCCATGGGAAATCCACTTTCCCATGGGAAAATAACTTTCCCATGGGAAGAACATATGATAAATCTCCCATGGGAAATTGGATTTCCCATGGGAATTTCCCATGGGAAATATATTTGTTTCTTAAAATGATAAATCATTATCTTTTAAACTTATTCTACACTAGGTGCATCATAACATGACTTTGGAAAAAGTTATTTGTCATTTTATCATTTTACAGATTTTCCCATGGGAAACCGTTCCCATATTTTGGCCATGGGAGGACATTCCTATGGGAATAATTTCCTATGGGAAATATTTCCGATGGGAAGACTTTTAAAATATTCCCATGGGAAATATTTCCTACAGGATATATTTCCCATGGGAAATATTTCCGACGGGAATGAATTCTGGTGGGAATATTTGATATAAAATGAGACATGTGTATAATTTTCCAAAATACTTGATAAGAAACTGAAAATTCTAAACTGAATAATACCTTTATAGATATGGAAGTCGTCGATACTGTCGTTTAAATTGGGATCAAATTGGAATTCTAACACGATCCGATCTATTTTCCTATTAAACAAAGAAGGCAGAAAACAGTAAATTATTATACAACTGTTCTGACGTCACAATTATTACGTCATGGCGTTAAACGGCATAGCGGCGAGCTGGAAAAGAAACCGATTGACGTGCAAATTTTTAATGAATGTCGTCAAGGGTGTACTTAAAAATCCTTGGTAACGTGTTAGAATCGAAATAATATATCTCATTCAGTGATTTGCTGCGCCCTCATGATATAATTCCTTCGCATCTGAATTCCAAACAATGATTTATTCAGCGACAAATCACTGAATGAGATATATTATTTCTTAAATAGAGTATGTCAAATGGGAAATAGAGAATGGTCATGAGTCTTCTACAGGCGATATTTCTTTTCACGGGGCCTCCGTGGCCGAGTGGTTAAGATCGCTGACTTCAAATCATTTCCCCTCTCATCGATGTGGGTTCGAGCCTCACTCGGGGCGTTGAATTCTTCATGTGAGGAAGCCATCCAGCTGGCTTACGGAAGGTCGGTGGTTCTACCCAGGTGCCCGCTCGTGATGAAATAATGCACGGAGGGGCACCTGGGGTCTTCCTCCACCATTAAAGCTGGAAAGTCGCCATATGACCTATCATGTGTCGGTGCGACTTAAATCCAACAAAAAAAAATTTTTTTCACATTTAAAATTTAAATACTGAAAAATTTTAACATCAAAACCACACTGCTGTGATCTGGAGTTACAGTCAACAAAACCCTTTTAATGCTGGAAAACACTGACCCTATTTTTTGCGGCCAGTGTAAATAAATTTAATTTGAAACATCCGGCAGTCTGACATGATCTGCACTGTTCCCATTCAGTGGGGTATCCTTTGTAAGCACCCCTTTAAAATTTCCCATTGAACTGCCCCAAACTGAAAAAAAGGCCCAGGTTCATTAAGAAATTCAGCGGGGTAATGGCTAAAATAGATTTAAATTTTCACTCTCCTTCTTTTTTCCCCAATGTCAAAAATCGAAAAAAAAAAGTGAATAAAACAAACCTAGTTTTAATTTCTAAATCCTAAAGTAAAAAAAGTGTTCATTAATCTTTTGTCTCAGGACGCTACTTGTTTCAAATAGCTCCTGTAATACCCCCTGCGCGGGGTACTATTTTTGGGTTTTTTCTAATCAAAATTCATTAGCATATTTCCTATAACCTCTTTTTTTTTTTTTTTAGCATAAAATTTAAAACACTGTGAAACTAAAAAAAAAAAAAAAAAAAAAAAAAAAACTGAAAAAGGGCGGTATTGATTTACCCATCCTTCCCCAAAACTCTTGTTAAAATTTAAATTTTGTTCGTAGTAGGGCCGATCGGGAAACTGTAAAAAAGTCGGCAACGGGCACAGTCGCGATTAAAACAAACCCCCCTTAATGCGGGTTTGCTTTTTTATTATCACTTATGAAAAATAATTTAAAATTTTTTTTTACGCAGAGGTGTACTGAATTAAATCTAAAAAAAATATTGTAACCCTAAAATTTTTCTATTTAAAAATAGTGTTTTTTTTTTTAAATTTCTGAAAAATATTTTATTTCTTTCCCACAAAAAACAAACTTTTGTAGTGGTGGTCAGTTTTTTTTTTGTTTTTTTTTTTTATCTCTAAATAACACGCAATCCCTTTTTTTTTTTGGAAAGATTACAATTTTTTTAGGGCCCAATAAAAAAAACCAGTGTATTCCAAATAATCGGGGCTCAAAACCCTGCTTGATTTTTTAAAATTTATTTAAATAAGAAATGAAGCCTACAAATTGGCCCGATTTTTGGGGTTAGCGACAAAATGCGTCCCGGGGGTACATAAATTATTTAAGGATCAGGGTTTTAAACGTTTTTTTTTTTTAATTTTTAATTTCAGGGGTGCTCTTTTTTACAAAATGCACAAGAGAGAAGATAAAGGAGGACATTCTTCTAAAAAAAGGGGTGGGGAGGGGGTTTTTGGAACCCCCACTGCCGAGATTTTTTTTTTTCGTATAAAAAAAACCCAAAAAATGTAGACCCCCTGGGCGTTTGGAAGGGGCCCCCAAATACGACGTTTTCCTATGCGAAAAATTTTTGTTGTCGGGGGGTAACCCCCCCGAAAATTTTTAAAGAGGGAAATGTTAAATTTCCTTTTTAAACAAATTTATAACGTGAGAAGGGAAATTTGGGGGTCCTCCATCGGTTTGGGGTTTTTTTTTTTTTAAACATCCCGCATAAACTTAAATGGTAATTCTGGTGTTTTTTTGGGGGGTCTTAGATAAATTTTTCTTGCAAAACCGGGAACGGGGCCTTTTCCCGGGTGTTTTACCCATCCCCGGCAAAACTAAATCGGGAAACCCCGCATGCCAGAGCTCTCTTGCGGGTTAATGAAAAACCAGTGGTTCATGCACTGAAAATTTAATTGTTTAGTAAAAACACGAAAAAAAAGCAGGTACTTCCCCCTCCGTTCCGTTTGGGTATATATTTTCTTTTAAAAATTTCCCGTTAGATTGCCATAAAACATAAAGTTACGTTTACAAACGCAAAAACTTAAGGGGAAATTTTTTTTGTTTTTGTGCGAAACCCGCAAAACACATGACGTCATTTTTCTGCTTCCCGGACTTAATTTTCCCCGGCTTTTCTACTACAGTAATAAAAAGAGTGTTTAACCAAAGAAAAAAAAT
This sequence comes from Mercenaria mercenaria, assembly GCF_021730395.1. Classification (NCBI taxonomy): domain Eukaryota; kingdom Metazoa; phylum Mollusca; class Bivalvia; order Venerida; family Veneridae; genus Mercenaria; species Mercenaria mercenaria. Next base: position 100,422,713 of record NC_069363.1, read on the forward strand.
TTAAAAACCCTGTTGCCGGGGGACGGAAATTTTTCCCTACTCTCTTTTGAAAAAAAAATTGTCTATTCGTCACAAAATTTTCTTTTGTAAATCGTGAGATTTTTTATTAATCCCCTTTTTGCTTTTGCTTTGGGTTGTAAAACATCCAACGAAATTTTGGTACTAAAAATTTTTGTAGACTACCAAAACTGCTTTGGGCGTGAAACGCTTTTTGGGTAGTGACTACAAAACTCGGCCGTTTTTCGGAAGTGACTACCAAAATTAAAACCTTTTTAAGGTGTAACAAAGCCCCTGGGCAAGTCAGAATAGTCCGTTAAATAAATATGAGAAAAAACATTCCCCAGACCGTAACGTTCAGATATAGATATTCTTTTTTTTTTTCTGCATATCCAACATTTTTTTGGGTTTTTTTTTCTTTTTTCGGTTTTAAGTTTATTACAATCCGGAGACTTGTTGTCTGCAAGAACAACACAGTACCCTGAATCGTCACAGATTTTCCTAATCGGGGCAACATATTTTTTTAATCTTTTTAAAAATTTAAAAGGGTATATATATATCCCAAAAAAAAAATCCTAATCCCCCGGGGCGGGAACGCGACGAATGACATCACCGTCACACCGGCTGACCGAAAATTTTGCAAAATATTTATTTGCAGTAACAGGTATGAGGAAACTAAATGTTAACTGAAGTTTCACCTTTCTTACGAGTGTTGAAAAAATAAAAGAAAAAATTTTCCCTTTCCAAGGCCCGGGTGCCCTTGTTTTCATAAAAGGGATGAAAACCCAAAGAGGGTAACGCCCTATATATTTTAATTTCGTCTTTTTTTGGTCTGCTATACCGGGGCTTTTTTTTTTTTCCGGGTTTCCCGGGTTTTTATGTACAGCCCCGCGGACTTAGAAACAGGGCACCCTGAATCACTTCCAAAAATTTTCGTAAAACGGGGCCAACAAGAGTTTTTTGCTGCGACAAAAAACAAATCTAAAGCCCCCTGTGATATATTCCAGCCCTCCGGTAGGAGACAAAAAGGGTATTAAAGCAGTAAAAACAAAAAGTATCTTAATTTTTATATTTGTAACCATGGTGATAGAAATAACCTTTAGTCAGATATTGTGCGTTTTAAAATTCTGAATGATGCGAAGGGCAAATTTTTGGGGCGAAATTTTTGCCGCGCCCCCCAAATTGATAATACTTTTTTACAATAAATAAAAAGGGAAAAAATTTTCCGCTGTCTTTGAGGGGTTTCTGGGACGTAAAACCCCATGTGCGCAACTTAAACATGCTGGTAAATTTTTCTTAATGTTTCATGCCCAAAATTTGGAATATTTTTTTGCTGGGGCATAAATACACCTTTTTTTTCAATAAGTTATTAAAAGGCCCAAACCTGTTTCTTTTTGATTGGTCTGGGACGTAAAACCCAATTGCACAACTTAACATGCTGAAAAAAAAAATTTTTTGAAAAGTTTCAAAACCTAAGGTGGAATAAACAAGGGCCATAACTCGGGTTTTTTCCAAGGCAAGCCGGACGAAATAAGGGGGTCAAAAATTTAAACAGGGCTGATGTATATTCCTGTAAGTTGCATGACTTTAGGTGGAATAAAAGCAAATTTTCGGGAACATACTGTTTTGCCCCGTTGGAGAAGGGGGCGGGCGGGGGGGGCCGGACGGACGGACCAAAAAGAACAAACCCTAAGTGTCCCAAAAAGATCTAAATAAATAAGTACTCTTTCCATGTCAATGAACTTTCCCCGGGGGGGGAAATGTGGATGCAAAAAGGGTACCGATTCAGCGTAATTTTTAATTGCCCTCTATTTTCCAGCCTTTTTTTAAAAACCCCCCCACCTAAAAATTTTAAATTCTGATCTTGGAGTACGTGACTGAAAGGGGTTTTTTTGGCACAGCATGTAGGGGGCAAAAGAATCTAAAGGGGTTGTAACTCATTCCGCCGCCCCTTTTGGGACAGAAAACTCACTAAGACCCTGAAATTTATGAAGACATCGCTATAAACCTATGATCATACACGGCCCACAAACAATATCTATATTTTTTTTACGCCCGAACTGACAGTTATTTTTCGCTGGGGGATCGAAGTCATTCCCCTTGAATAAAAGTCCGGTGTGTTAAAGACTGACCACTTAGACAATATTATCAGTCCGAGGTAACCGAAATTTTTCTTTATTTCATCTTGTATGTAAAAAACTTTGGGTTTTGGCAGGGTGCGGGAAATCGCGTGCCTATCCCACTTTTCTTTAATATTTGCATATACTTGTGACAGCGAAGTTTCTTTAGAGTTTCCACGGAAAAAAGGGCCTAAAAAAAAAAGAGCTCTTTACATACAAAAAGGGGCGGACAGGGTGTTTGCTCCTGTTTTCCTTTTCAATGAGATCGTTCTACCGTTTTAACCACCAAAATTTTAAAACATAGCGCACCCATCATCCATAAGTAAGTTCTATACGTGACGATCAGGGCCATTTCGCGCATAGAGTTTATCCCCGCATGAAAAGCTCATACGTAACACTTGACGCTAGAGCTAAACATGTAACTCTATGCGCTTTTAAACTCACTGGGGGTTCCCTTCCTGACTTACCCAAAAAAAACGAAGATAAAGACTGCCACTTCCATAAACTACGCCCTATCCCTCAATTTAAATCTTTTTTTAAATAAATTTAAAAAAAACCTTTTTAAACCCAATATATAAAAAATTTTCAAAAAAAAAACATTTAGGAGAACAATTTATTTACAAAACCGTTTTACTAAAAATCATTTTTTTAAAATTTTTTCCCATTCGTTTTTTTTTTAATGTTTTTCAAAATCGTTTTTTTTTGCATTTTCCAGCCAAAGCCCTTATTTCTATGATCGTAACGGTAAATTGATTTACTCATAAAAGAAGACAGCTATTTACGATCCGCGCTGAAATAAAATTTTTTAAAAGAAAATTTAAATTTAAAAAACGACCTTTTTTTTGCTTTTTAAAAACCTTTTAATATCTTACTAGAAATGCCTTAGGATTTTGAGCTTTTTCCCAAATTTTCGACACTTATACGGGTTGGTAAATGGTAAAAACCCGTGTTTGGTAAGATATGAAAACGGAAGGGGAACATGATGAAAACGCGAAAATTACATACACTTTCACCATTGAAACCACCCACCACCGGGGATTTCTCATCATGCCCCCCGCCACCCGCCTTTAAAACCGTTTTTATTCATGGGGTCTTTCGAAACCATCGAGTTTTCGTCACCGTACTACGTGCTCGGGGAAAGTATTAGATAAAAAGACACGTTTTCCAAACGGAAACACCAGTTTTTAAAAAAACAATTTATTTAGGGTTCCGAAAATTTTCCATACAAAAGGTTTTCTTTTTTAGATTACAGGGCCACCAGTTATTTTCGAAAAATGTTATTTTGGGCATTTTTACTTTTTGAAATTATAGTTAAAAATTTCCCGGCTTTACCCCCATGTTTTTAAATTGATGGCATTTTTTCATTATCAAAGATTTTTCTAATCTTTTTCTTGCCTTTTCCAGGCAAAAGTCTAAATTAAATGATTCAGGGGTTTTAAAATTTATTTACTTTTAAAACAAAATGCTTTTGACGATGGGCTCTGAAAAAAATTTTTTCCCCAAAAAATTTTACTGCAAATCGTCCGTTTTATGAAAATTTTATTTGCTTAATAAAAAAATTCAAAATGAAAATCCCCTGACACTGGCTATTTTGTCCCTTATCGATGCGAAATTTTGAAGCAAACCTTTGAATAAAAAAGGGGGGGCCCAAAACCCGGCTTTTTCCTGTGAAAGGGGACCCAAAAATTTCGCATAAAATCTTTACAAAAAATTTTACCTTTTTTACCTGTTGCAGGCTTACATTTATAGATAAAACGTTTGTGCATTCGGGTGTAAATGTACTTTTTATTTTGAACAAATTTCCAAGTAAAGGGGGCAAAATTTTAAACTGAAAAAAATTTTTT